>NC_044992.1:2999397-3334481 GCF_008728515.1 Papio anubis
AAAAAAAAAATTAGCCAAGTGTGGTGGCAAGCGCCTGTAGTCCCAGCTACTCGGGAGGCTGATGCAGGAGAATGGCAGAAACCCAGGAGGCGGAGCTTGCAGTGAGCCGAGATCACACCACTGCACCTCCAGCCTGGGCGGCAGAGCGAGACTCGATCTCAAAAAAAAAAAAAAAAAAAAATGTTGAATATCAGCCCCCACTCTCTTCTGGCTTGTAGAGTTTCTGCCAAGAGATCCGCTGTTAGTCTGATGGGCTTCCCTTTGTGGATAACCCAACCTTTCTCTCTGGCTGCCCTTAACATTTTTTCCTTCATTTCAACTTTGGTGAATCTGACACTTATGTCTTAGGGTTGCTCTTCTCGAGGAGTATCTTTGTGGCATTCTCTGTATTTCCTGAATTTGAATGTGGCCTGCCTTGCTAGGTTGGGGAAGTTCTCCTGGATACTACCCTGAAGAGTGTTTTCCAGCTTGATTCCATTCTCCCCATCACTTTCAGGTACACCAATCAAATGTAGATTTGGTCTTTTCACATAGTCCCATATTTCTTGGAGGCTTTGTTCATTTCTTTTTACTCTTTTTCTCTAAACTTCTCTTCTCACTTCATTTCATTCATTTGATCTTTAGTCACTGATACCCTTTCTTCCACTTGATCAAATCATCTACTGAGACTTGTGCATGCATCACGTAGTTCTCGTGTCATGGTTTTCAGCTCCATCAGGTCATTTAAGGTCTTCTCTACACTGTTTATTCTAGTTAACCATTTGTCTGATCTTTTTTCAAGGCTTTTAGCTTCCCTGCAATGGGTTCAAACACCCTCATTTAACTCCGAGAAGTTTGTTATTACCAACTTTCTGAAGCCTACTTCTGTCAACTCGTCAAAGTCATTCTCCATCCAGCTATGTTCTGTTGCTGGTGACAAGCTGTGATCCTTTGGAAGAGAAGGGGCACTCTGGTTTTTAGAATTTTCAGCTTTTCTGCTCTGATTTCTCCCATCTTTATGGTTTTACTTACCTCTGGTGTTTGACGATGGTGACCTACAGATGGGTTTTTGGTGTGGATGTCATTTTTGTTGATGTTGATGTTATTCCTTTCTGTTTGTTAGTTTTCCTTTTAACAGTCAGGTCCCTCGGCTGCAGGAGTTTGCTGGAGGTCCACTCTAGACCCTGCTTGCCTGGGTATCACCAATGGAGGCAGCAGAACAGCAAATATTGCAGAACAGCAAATATTGCTGCCTGATCCTTCCTCTGGAAGCTTCACCTCAGGGGGGGCACCTGGCTGTATGAGGTGTTAGTCGGTCCCTACTGGGAGGTGTCTCCAAGTTAGGCTACATGGGGGTCAGGGACCCACTTGAGAAGGCAGTCTGTCCGTTCTCAGAGCTCAAACACCATGCTGGGAGAACCACTGCTCTCTTCAGAGCTGTCAGACAGTGACGTTTAAATCTGCAGAAGTTTCTGCTGCCTTTTGTTCAGCTATGCCCTGCCCCAAGAGGTGGAGTCTACAGAGGCAGGTGGGCCTCACTAAGCTGTGGTGGGTTCCACCCAGTTAGCGCTTCCAGGCCGCTTTGTTTACTTACTCTAGCCTCAGCAATGGTGGACGCCCCTCCCCCAGCCAGGTTTGCCACCTTGCAGTTCGATCTCAGATTGCTGCACCAGCAATGAGCAAGTGGCGTGGGCATGGGGCTCACTAAGCCATGCACAGGATATAATCTCCTGGTGTGCCGTTTGCTAAGACCATTGAAAAAGTGCAGTATTTAGGTGGCAGTGTTCTGATTTTCCTGGTACAGTCTGTCATGGCTTCCCTTGGTTAGGAAAGGGAAATCCCCTGACCCCTTGTACTCCTGGGTGAGGCGATGCCCCGCCCTGCTTTGGCTCATCCTCCGTGGGCTGCACCCACTGTCCGACCAGTTCCAGTGAGATGAACCAGGTACCTCAGTTGGAAATGCAGAAATCACCCTTCTTCTGCGTCGATCATGCTGGAAGCTGCAGACTGGAGCTGTTCCTATTTGGCCATCTTCGAACGGACCTACTTATATGAAATTCTAATGCAAACACAATAAGAAATTGACTCATTGGCCAACATAAACTCAGTATGCCCCATCCAATAACTCGTTTTGGAGAATGCTGAGGTTTTAATGTGCTGCGTCTTGCTTTCACTTACTGTCATGCATCCATTTTGGGAAACAGAAAAAAACTAGAAACCATGACTTCTTTCCAACTTTCAAAAGCATTTCATGAAGAAAACTAAGCCACAAATTGAATAATTCATGTTCTGGGTGGGAAGTGGGGAAAAGAACAAGTTTGGAGGGAGTACACCCAGGAGTTATCAGCACTGTATTGGACAGGAGTGTTCATTAGATGAAAGCTTGCTTAGCGTCATATTGCCCTATTCCCATTTTTAACAGTAGTCTAGTTTTCATCAAGTCTCCACCCCTCCCTGACGTAGCCCACATGCTTTGGCAGAAGGTAACTCCATCTCCCCCAGCCCCGTTGCCTCATTATTTGTTCAAGTAACCTAGACTCAAGCCATCCAACACTTGAAAAGCTGTCCCATCACCATGGGCAACCTATGTCATCAAAGAAGCAGAAGGAGGGGTTTGTGATTTGACTTTGTCTAGGAATTTTTTCTCATTTTAATCTATGACTTGCAATACATCTTAGTGTCATTCGCCTTGTTTCTATTTTTCCACTCAGTGATATACAGGAGTACCGTGTTGCCACATCAGTGCATACGCAGTGGGATATTTGGCTGCATGGCACTGCCCTCCTTTATGCAGCGTGTTATATAAATGAGCCAAAGATGATGTCTGTATATTGACCCCTAAGTGGCCTATTTCTTCACTGCAGGCTGAGACTTGTGAGCTGAAAAGCCTGTGGGCCCCAAATTCAAATTTTTACTCATCTAATTATTTTTAAATAAAAATACCCTGAAGAAAATTTTCAGCAATTTAGAGCCTTCCTGCTTTGCATGTCCTGTAAAAACTCACTCAGCATCTGCCAACCACAGATAAGACAGCCTTGTGGTTTTAAGACTCCAGGCCACTACTGTCCCTTGGAGCCTCTGACCCAGAGATTCCCCATCATACAGCTAGACAATATCATCTAGACACAAAAGTCCCTCTCTAACTCTCTTCTCTTCTGGGAGTTCTCTTGCCCTCCTCCAGGAAAAGGATTTCTTTGCCTGTAAACCTGACCACTTCCCTTAATAAAGTTTGTATGCAGTACTACCACTTATAGTCATATCCCTTTCCTTGACCATTCCCCAAATCCCTCAAACCCCCTACATAACCACACTCCGATATCACTTTGAGGAACTATGTCTTCAATCCTCCTTCAGTTTATGAGCTTTGGGTGGCACTACAGACCAGATCTGGCTCAGCAGTATACCAAATCCTCCACTTATAGCTTTAGGGAAGGGTATCTGACCCAAGTTGACCCAACCTGAGTGAATCCTAGACCTCATGCTGAGCCATCTGGAGGGAATGTTCCCTGTTTCCCAAGAGGCTATGATGGGAAGAGCAGTAGCAGCCACCTTGCCTATCAGGTTTGGAGGATCAAACAAAGTCTCTAGGACTCACTTTTGCTCCATCTCTTACAACTGCCTTTCTCTGGGTTGGCCTCCCGGCCCCCCGCCAGCTTCAAAGAGCACGCAGCCCTGGCCATGCCTCCCCTGCTGCAGCTGGCATCCCTGCAGCGGCTGCTCCAGACGGGCCACCACTATCACTTCTGCATAAACTGTGGTTCCCACGTGCTTCCCACACACCCAAACCCTCCCACTTTTCTTCTTGGTTTAAATACCACTTCTCCCCGGAAGTTCTCCCTGAACACTCAAGCCACAGGTGTAGTTTTGTTTCAACTCCTAGGGCACTTACTGCCAAACACTGTAACTCACTCTGCCCAAGTCTTCTCTCCCCAGTCTGTTAACTATGAAATGTCCATCCTCAAACTTTATCCCCTCAAACATGAAAGGGTCATCAGTTTACTCCTCTCAATTTACCAGGGAGAAAGCTGAGACTCACAGGGGAGAAATGCCTCACCTAGGGTCAAAAGCCAGTGGGGACTTGAATATCTCACTCATTCCATGACTTCTCTGACACCCCCTGGAGATCAACAAGGGTGGGACCCCATATTCTGAGTAAATGTTTTCAAGTGAATGAACAGTCAAGCTGGAGAAGTTCACTCCATGGGAAGCGACTATCAGTTCCACAAGAACGAAAAGGCATGCCCACGTGGAGAAAGGAAAGATGAGAGAACGAGACTGTCCTCAGGAGACATTGGTCCAGCCTGGGAAGTTAGGTCGGCCCCTCCAGATCCAGGAGGGCTGCTTTGCTGAGGCCAAAGAGGACAGGACAGTCAAAAGGCTTCAGAACAAGGAACAGAAGTCATTTTGCTCCAGCACCAGCTGGACGAGGCTGAGATCCCTGCAACTCCAACCTGAGCAATGGAGTAACAGAGAGCACCAACCCTGAAGTCCACTAAGAGCAGCTCCACATGGGGTGTGAGGCTCAGCTGCCATGATCCCTGAACCTACTGTCCTAGAACAAATCTGCTGGCAATTCCAGCCCTTCCTCTCCTCCCCCAGTTTCTGGGTGAGGTGGGACCTCAGGGCTGAGGCAGGCTGGGAGCTCAGGGAAGGGCACCCCCAGCTCTACTTCACTGCGCACAGTGGAACTAGGAGGAAGAGCTCTTCCCTGAGCAGAGGAATCACATGGTGAGGTCGCAGCTGCAGGGGTGATTGTTGTAGCTCAGGGTGGGAAAAACCAGGGAGAAGAGGCCAGGGTCACTAACACACCCCGTCCCTCACGTGCCATCCTGCTTAGAAAGGGGCAGGGGAGTGATGGCATCATCCTCTGAGCACAGTAGACCAGCACGGCCAGTCACCACACTGAGAGGTATCTACCTCAGTTCTGGGTTCCCACACATCTCGATGCCCCCTCTCCTACTCAGTTTTCTAGCACAAGAGGGCAGGCGGGGCTGCGCTGGCTGAGGACTGAGGAGTCCTCAAGGGGCCAGCGGTTTCAGAGGCCACCATAACTCTCCATGGAATTTCCAAGCTAATCAATTAGTGGGTGGCCCCTCTCCTCCCAGACTACAGGCCACTCCTCCTGCCTTTGGCTGCTGAGGCCAATCTCCCTCTCCAGGGTGCACCTGCTGTAACTCCCCCTCTGCCTGAAGCAGATCAGCCTCTGTGGGTGAGCTGTGGAGGGCAGAGCTCGTTCATGCTCGCAGACTTGCTGGGAGGAAGCAGAAGAATCGTGGCAGAAAGGGAAGGGGAGTAAATCAAGTGTCTGAGGGACAGCAGTACACGAGAATGACCTTCCAACACGTGGCAGGCAGCACGGGGAAGTGGATGAACCATAGGTGGGTTCGGAGCACAGGATCTGGACTCTGGCTCATCCCTGATCACTGAGCGACTGCAGACACCGTTCTCCGGGTGCTGCTTTTCCTATGACATGGGTGTTGGGGGGAATGATATCGAGGAATCACTGCCAGCTGCCTGATACCAAGATAGAATGGTGAGCTCTTTGGCTTTGTCTTACTCATCTTTGAGTGCCTCCCCTACCAGTGCTCAAGTACCTGCCTGGCACGGAGTAGATACAACAGTTAAGATTTTTGAATACATTATTGAAGACAAATGAGTAAGAAGTTGGCAGAAGGAAGTAGAGGAGGAGAAGAGGTCCTTGGAATAGAAAGGGCTCGTCCAGGACTGACTGTGGTTGAAGAGAAAGTTACCGGGCACACCATCAAGAGAAGAATCTGGGCTGGCCAAGAAGAGACTGGATTTAAGGAATTGGATAGAAACCCCCAGGCCTGAGAGCGTGGGGGCCAGTGACGGTTTCCCTGTTTACCACTGTCCACTCTCCACTCTGTTGAGGCAGGCAGACTTGAGGCAAGAGAGCAAGAGGAAGGAGGGAACCAGTATGTGGATGTTTGCATGTAGACTCACGTGTGTGCCTTAGTGTGTCTGGGGGTATCTGTTGAGGTTTCTGTGTCTCTGGCATTTGTTTGGGGGCAGGGCATCTTCGCTGGGTGCTGCGTGTGTATGTGGCATACATGACTCATGTTTTTCTCTAGCGCATGGATCTGTGTAGGTGTCTATGTGTGTAAGGGACTGAGTGCCTGTGTGTGCCCACGTTCATATATTCCTGTCCCAGTGGGTGTGCGTGTGTCTCTGGCACGTCTCTGTGTCTGGACATATCGGGATACATCCTGCATGTCTATGTGCAAGCATGTATCCCGTGTCTTGGGGTATCCGACTGTGTGCTCCAAAAGTGACCATTTCAGCATGGAGTTGAAGGCAGTGAGCTGCCTCAAACACAGGGTTTTTTTTTTTTTTTAACTCTCGATCCTAAGCATCCTTGCCTCATTCTGTGATCTTAAATAATCAATCCTTCCTGCTCAATTCAAAGCAGACACCTGCCTTACCTGGGCCTCAGGAAAGGGCTATGTGTCCACAACAGCAGCTCAGCATCCAGGGAGCCCAGCCCTGTGCCACGTGTTTCAACAGGAGCTGACACAAACTCAGTCAACAGATGACTTCTATCGTCTGAAGTCATCAGGAGATGGGGAAGGAAACTGACATTTATGAAGCACCTACTATTTGCAAAGTGTTTATAAGCAAACTGTGAGGATGGTATTTTTATCCTACTTTTGGAGAAAAAAAAATCAAGCTCTAAGAGGTTAAGAAGTTTCCTGGAGTTTCTCTTTTATTTCCTTTGTACGTGGAAAGGAATTCTTTCTAGAAAGCCCCCCCACTCCTACCTGCCCACTGAATGCCTTGTCCTTCAAGCTCGCCCTGCTCAAATGCCACCTCCTCTGTGGAGCCTTCCCTGACTTTTCCAGGAAAGTGAGGACAAAACCCTGTGCAGAGCCTGAGGTCAGACGAGGAAAGACAAACATTTGTCTTCAGAAGGCTTATGATGTGGCAGGGAAGATGAACATTACAGAAAAAACAAAAACAAAAAACAAAAAAAGAAATCCTCACTTTAGACCAGCAAATGAGAGCCAAGTTCCCAATGAGAGGTACAAGAAACAGGAGTGAAGTGTTCGTGTGCGCTGGGGAGTCAAGAAAGGAGGTGGGGTTTCTTGGAGGAAGTGGAGCTGGGCTGGGTACTGGGATAGGGTATGAAGAGCATTTCAGGTAGGGAGGAGCATACAGGGAAGGCATGTGGGAAGGTGGGGGCCATGCTGGAAAGCTTCAGATGCATGGCTGAGCCACCAGCACTCCATCTAACGGGCAGTGGGATATTCGTATGAGTGCAAACAGCTCAGTCCCGCATCCAGTAGGCAAGAGGGAAACTGGCAGGAAAGTAAAGTTGAGTGGGAAAAGCATGGCTCAGGAACTCCCAGAAACCTTATAGCTGTGGCGTTCTCTCTATATACAGCTTCTGTCTCAGCCCACAGGAAACCCACTGAAGTCTCTGGGCTGAGATGGATGACAATGCATTTGCCTTCAAGACTGGGTACCTCTGGCTGGGAGGGAGACCAGTCAACGATTTCTGCAGACAGTACTGAGTTCTGGCATGCTGCCCTTCAGGTGAGAGAACCCAACATTTCTCTGCTATCTTCTTTCCCTCATGTCCTATTTTCCTCCCTGACCCCACATCCATCTACTCTGCCTTACAGCCCTAGGGAAGAAGAGGCAACATTTTAGCTCTAACCAACCCACAAAACATCTTCCTATACCTTCACATTCTCTTTCCCCTGCCTGAAATGCCCTTTCCACTTCCAAGCATCGGTATAACTGGTGATCTCCTACTCATTCTCCCAAACCCAGCTCGAATTCCACTTATTCTTTGGAATCTTCTCCAAATCGTCTAGCAGAGGAAACCACCCCCACTTTGTTCATGCAGTTAGTGTAGTGCTTTTTACATTGTGCCTAGATGAAGGTCAAGGACAATGACTGACCTTTCTCCAGAGCCCCAGGACCCAACACAATGCCGGACTCAGAGCAGGCACTCAATAAAGAGGCACGAATTGTATGGCTGAGACGTCACACGGCTAGAGCATTGTGTCCAACTCCTGTTAACATGGACATAGCACAGAGTGACCAGAATGGAAAAGGACCTAAAAATATGACTCTATAAGAAAAGATCTAAGGTACCAGGGGTGTTTGGGTTGCAGAAAAGAGCAATAGAATAGATTCCTTTGGCCACTATGTGAAAAGCCGCAGAGAAAGCAGGCTTCGCGTGTGTAGCTCAGGTTAAAATTGGAATCGTTTGTAGTAGTTACAGGAAAGTGGACTTCAGTTGAGATTAAGAAAAAGACTTAAACAACTACAGTCCTCCAGCACTGGACTGGCCTATCTCAAGAAGCCATCAGGGAACAGAGAGAAATCATCAGAAGCTGAGGAAGAAGGAACTAACATCTATTAGCATCCGCTCTCTGCTAAGTGCCTGTACATGTGTTGCCTCTTTAATCTTGACATCAACCATGTAAGAGAGGACTCAATATCCCCATTATAGATGAGGAGACTGAAGAGGACATGAAGTGGGTCCACGTTTCCACAGCCAATCAGGATGAAAATCCAGGTGGCTCTAAAGCTAGTGCTCTTTTCACTGCATCATACGACCTGCCTAAGAGGAGTTGGGGAGTGAGGGTTAGGAGTCAGCTGAGAAGAATCCTGTAGCTGAAGAGACTGGATCGGAGGGGTGCCAAGGTCCTGGCTCTGTGATGCTACTACTCTATATTGGGGCAAGTGGTGGGGTTGGAAGGGACATAGCAGATGATTTCCCCAGGACAGCGACTGGGTGACAATGATAGAGAAAAAGCAAAGTATAAAAATGTTATATATCTGGTTACCCTAGGAAGCTGACAGGAGTTTGCCCTGGAGTTTGTCCATCACCCTCTCTCCTTCACACTCCCTTCACCTCTGTTTTCACTCATTGCTCTTCCAAAAGCTTCACTCAATAAATATTTATTGAATAAATATTGCATACAGATCACTGGACAAGACAGTGAGATGCAGCTCCTTCCTGCAAGGAGATTCCCTGCTAAGACCTGACTTAGTCCATCCTCCAGGATTTCACCAAAGCCTGGAGCTTTCCTGGCAAAGGGTAGGTGTGCTAGATTGGTTGAACACTGCTAGAAACCTTGGAGCAATGGGAGAAAAGAATGTGGTGTTTTAAGGAAGAGATGAAATGGGGGACAAAATGAGTGCACTGTTTCTGAGATAACTGAAGTCACTTGGTTAACTGAGAAATTTAGAAGCGTTTTGTCCAGCTGATTTTGTGCAATGAGGAGAGCAAGGACAAGCCTTTCCCAGTGTCATGTGTGGATGTTTTACTCTCTTTACTCCATACCTCCTCTGCCAACAACCCCACACAATCTCTTCATTCAGTCTGGAACGCCCTCCCTGTCCCACATAACATCATGTCTGTTTGGTGAACCTGATTCATTCTCCAAGACCCAGTTCAAGTCTCACCTATTCTTGGAATTCTTCCCAAATTTCTCTAAGAATAATAATTTACTTCCACTTGGTTCATAAAATTAATAAAGTATTAAACATGCTGCAAGCTACTGCAGGTCAAACTGTTCCGGGGCAGAAGCTAAGACTCATTCATCTTCTTGCTCTCTACAGTACCTAGTACAAGGGTCAGCAAATGGTCCAAATCCAGACCACCACCTGTTTTGTTAATAAAGCTTTATTGAAACAGTACTATGGCCATTCATTTACTTTTTGTTGACGGATGCTTTTGCACTGCAACTTCAGAGCTGAGTTGTTGCAACAAGACCATATGGACCACAAGCCTAAAATATTAACTATACGATTCTTTACCAAAAAAAAAAAAAAAATTGTCAATTCCTGAAGAACCATACAATGTGCGGTCAACAAATGAATGCTGAATGTAGTAAGGTGCTTCATGAAAAAATTTCGACTGGTATTCAAATGGTCTGGGTCCGAATTCTGCTCCTAATTGTTTAAACAAATAAAGATAATTAAGCAGATAGATGTTAGATAGATTACACAGATGATACATAGATCACATAGATAGTAGAGACAGATGGATAGAGGAGTTTAGACAGATAGATAGATAGATAGATAGATAGATAGATAGATAGATAGATAGATGAGTTTGGATAGATAGATGATAGAGGAGTTCTGAGTGCTTATTATATGCCAGGCACTGTGCCAAGTATTATAAACTTATTCACCGTATCCAACAACCAATTCCATGGATAGCAACTAGTGTTTTCCTCATTAAAGAAGAAGAAAATGAGGCTCGGGGAGGTCGCAACACCTTTGTGGTAGAGCTAGGAGCCAAAGCAGGTCTGACCTACACCAAAGTTTGAGTTACCCACTATGCTAGAACACTCTTGAGATTCCGTTTCTTCATAAAATTAAGATTATTGGATGATCAAAGTGATTTTCAATCCATTTAGCAAGCAGAAAGGTATATATTTATAAACATATATATTAAAATGTATATCCGGAACCTCAACATGCAGGAAGTCTACCCGGAGTTCTAGAATTTCGGCCGGCTGCCTCCTCCCTCCCCTCGGCATTCCCACCTGTCAGTCCTCTCCATGGCTCCGACCAACCTCACATCTGCCCCCGTGTTCCTCCTCCTCGGCCTGGTGGACGGAACAGACGCCCACCCGCTGCTGTTCCTGCTGTTCCTTGGCATCTATCTGCTCAACGCCCTGAGCAACCTGAGCATGGTGGTGCTGGTGAGGTGCGACGGGGCCCTCCGCTCCCCCATGTATTACTTCTTGGGTCACCTGAGCCTCGTGGACGTCTGCTTTACCACCGTCACGGTCCCCAGGCTGCTGGCCGGCCTGCTCCACCCGGGCCAGGCCATATCCTTCCAGGCGTGCTTCGCCCAGATGTACTTCTTCGTGGCTCTGGGCATCACCGAGAGCTACCTCCTGGCGGCCATGTCCTACGACCGCGCGACGGCGGTGTGCAGGCCCCTGCGCTACGGCGCGCTGATGACGCCATGGCGCTGCGCCGCGCTGGTGCGTGCGTCGTGGGCCGTCGCGCACCTGCACTCACTGCTGCACACGCTGCTCCTCTCCGCGCTTTCCTACCCGCGCGCCGCCCCCGTGCGCCACTTCTTTTGCGACATGGCGGTAATGCTGAGCGTGGCGACCTCGGACACGTCCGCCGCGGAGACCGCCATCTTTTCCGAAGGCCTGACCGTGGTGTTGGCCCCGCTGCTCCTCGTGTTCCTCTCCTACGCGCGCATCCTGGTCGCGGTGCTGCGCTTGCGCTCGGCCGGCGGCCGGCGCCGCGTCTTCTCCACCTGCGGGGCCCACCTGGTGGCAGTGGCGCTTTTCTTCGGCTCTGTCCTCTCCGTGTATTTCCGGCCGTCGTCTGCCTACTCGGCCCGCTACGACCGCCTGGCTGGTGTGGTCTACGCGGTCATCACGCCGACCTTGAACCCTTTCATCTACAGCCTTCGCAACAAAGAGGTCAAGAGCGCTCTGAAAAGGGTGCTCAGATGGAGGGCTGCACCCCAAGAGGCGTGAGGGCAAATCTGGCTCAATGGCATTTTCATAATAACAGTTACAGAAAAAAACTTGTTTTTTGGCTTTCCAAAGCACTATTAATTTCGATGTACTCTGTCTTATTTGTTGTTAAATAAGAAATTAGACCTGAGGTAAATATGACAAAGTGTTTACTGTAGTGATGGATACATAGTAGGTTAAATTCGTTTCTGTGTTGTCTGAATGTGTGAGATTCTACTTTTAAATTTTGGGTAAATGAAAAGACAGCAAATGAAGGTAGGGAAATAGTTTGTGAAGAGGGAGAAGAAAGAGTGTGACTAGCAGGAACCCAGTGGTTGGACGGGAAGCTTGAGAAACAATGGATGATTTATTTTATTTTATTTTGTTTTATCTTATTTTATTTTATTTTATTTTTCGAGATAGTGTCTGGCTCTGGTGCCCACGCTGGAGTGCAGTGGCGCGATCTCAGCTCACTACAACCTCCGCCTCCTGGATTCAAGCGATTCTCCCGCCTCAGTCTCCCAAATAGCCAGGATTACAGGCGCCTGCCACCACACCCGGCTAATTTTTTGTATTTTCTTTACTAGAGACGGGGTTTCACTATTTGACCAGGCTGGTCTCGAACTCCTGGCCTCAAGTGATACCCCTGCCTGGGCCTTCCAAAGTGCTGGGATTACAGGCGTGAGCCTCCGCACCCAGCCCAGGGGAGGATCTTAAAGAGCTGTTGTTGGATGCCCCTGCAGACTCCTGAAGAAACTTCAAGATCCAGTTATTTTTTAACTGGCTTTTAAAAATTTAAATTCTTTTCCTAGATACTATGTCAACCATTTTTATTGTAAAAATTCAGAGTTAAAGATAAAGTTCTCTTTGACTACCACCCAAATCAACCTCCACTGCCTTCCCAATTATCAGTTGAATCTCTTGCTCTTGCCTTCACTTTTGCTCTCTCGCTCTGATTTTGAAACATAGTGTCATTCTATTTATATATATTCTGATTTTGAAACATAGTGTCATTCTGTTTATATAATTCTGCAGTTTCCTTTTTTTATGAAACAATACATCTAGAAAACCTTGTCTTATTACCACCAATAGAATGCCTTCATTCTTAACTTCATGCTATACAATCCTATACTGTGGATCTTCCACAGTTTAATCAGTCCCTTATTGATAAATATTTATGTTTTTCTAATTTTTCACTATTGCAAGGTTGTAATGAAAATTCTTGCAATAAAAATAATAAAAGCTGGCCGGGCATGGTGGCTCACGCCTGTAATCCCAGAACTTTGGGAGGCCGAGGCAGGTGGATCACCTGAGGTCAGAAGTTCAAGAGCAGCCTCGCCAACATGGTGAAACCCTGTCTCTAGTAAAAATACAAAAATTAGCTGAGTGTGGTGAAGGACGCCTGTAATCCCAGCTACTGGGGAGGTTGAGGCAGGAGAATCGCTTCAACCCGGGAGGTGGTGGAGTTTGCAGTGAACCGAGATTGCACCACTGCACCCCAGCCTGGGCGACAGAGCGAGAGTCTGTCTCAAAAAAATAATATTTAAAATATAAAAGCTAACATTTAGTGAGAAACTGTTACATGACAGGCACTTTTAAAAAGAATATAATCACAAAGGAAGATTTTTTAAATCTTTCTAGAACTTCTCAAGTAAATTTAAAAATCGGAATAAGACTTTTCTAAGCAAAGACAAACTGCAAAAGCTAGCTCAATTATATATACAATGTCTGAATAGACCATTAAAATAAATATTTGAGAAGGGAAAATGAAGACAATATAAACCAAAAAAAAATCTCTAATGAAAGTCTTAAGGCTGACAATAAGCATATGAAAACATATTCAACATTATTATTATTCAGGGAAATGCAAATTAAAATCATAATAAGATACTACTACATACCCATCAGAATATCAAATGTTAGAAACAAAAGATTGAGAATATCAAACGTTAGCAAGGATGTGGAGCAATTGACACCCTCATATATTGCTAGTAAGACTAAAAGAACAAAACTGCTTTGCGAACTGTTTGCAGTTCCCAACGTTTTAATATTTACCCAGTCTACAGAAATTTTGCTCCTGAAGTACCCAAAATAAGTGAAAACAAATGTCCACCAAAGATGTGTATTAGAATTTTCAAGGAGGCTTCAGTCATAGTAGCTAAAACTGAACACCCCAAATGCTCATCAGCAGAAGGAGTAAGTCAACGGCGGCATCATCATTTCAATGGTTACAATGCAGCAGTGAAAAAGATTGAACTCTCATGATTCACACAACATGGATACATCTTTAAAACATGATTAGTAAAAGAATCCAAAAAGTATATATATTGTATGATTCCATCTATTCAAAGTTCATGAGCCGGCAAATTCATCTCCGGTGGTAGAAACCAGAGTAGTCATTACCTCTGGATGTGGGTGGGGACTGACAAGGAGGAGGCACAAGGAAAATTTCTGAAGTGACTTAAATCCTCTCTATCTTGATCTGTACAGCGGTCACACGGGTGTCAAATTCAGCAGGCTGTACACTTAAGATTTGTGCACTCTAAATTATATTACAATGAAAAATCCTCAGGCGAGGCGGCTTTCTGGGTTTTTCAAAATTTCAAGGACCAAATACTCCCCTTTTCAGACTCCCAAGGAACAATCCCCAGGCCCCACGCAATGCATTCCAGAACCTAAAATTAAGTGAAATTAAAATAGCTGCCTAATTTACCGAAGAAGAAAAATACAAGACACGAACAAAATTATAGACCAGTTCTCTCTGTGAAAATGGATATCAAAATGATGTCTGAAACACTAATAATAATCCCATCTTTTCATATTTGAAATCACGCTAATATGTTCAATTTAAAAATTTACGATTACCTCATCAGAGGCAAAAAGGCTTCTTAAAAAATCAATACCAGGTCCTGATCAAAGCTCAGAATAAAATAAAAAGCGACTTCCTTAACAAACTGTGTTAGAGTCAGCCAAGGCTGTACCTTATGCTCTCTCTGGATGAGAACATTCTTTAATTCTCTAAATGGCAATAAAATGGAAATTCTAAGACCCCTAGGCAATCCTATTAAAAGATTTTGCTCTCCCTTTATTCTTTATCAACTATAATACCAGGTATAATGTACACTGCTCCCAGCCAGGATTCTTCAACGCATCAAACCGCTCCCGTGCCTCTGAACTCAGCAGTGGGTTGCTTGCCCTGGACCTACCATCTAAGTCTCTGCTAGCAGCACGGAATGACTGCTGGCAATGGAACAGGTTGTTCTCCTATTTATTTATTTATTTATTTATTTATTTATTTATTTATTTATTTAGAGACAGGGTCTTGTTCTGTCACCCAGGCTGGAGTGCAATGACGCAATCTCAGCTCACTGCAACCTCCGCCTCTCAGGTTCGAGCGATTCTTCTGTCTCAGCCTCATGAGTAGCTGAAATTACAGGCGTGTACCACCACATTGGGTTAATTTTTATATATGTTAGTAGAGACAGGGTTTCACCATGGTGGCCCAGGCTGGTCTCGAACTCCTGGCCTCAGGAGTGATCCACCCGCAGCCAGCCTCTAAATTGCTGGAATTACAGGCATGAGCCACCACACCTGGCCTGTTCTATTTTTAACAGCTTCACTCAGGACAGGTCATAGGGACATCTAAACAGCCTTTCCTTTTATCTTGATTAGGACACTGATAGGATGGATCAGCAAGAAGTATTAATTCTTTTTTCTTTTTCTTTCTTTTTCTTTTTTTTTTTTTTTTTTGAGATGGAATTACCACTCTGTTGCCCAGACTGGGTACGTGGCATGATCTCGGCTCACTGCAACCTCGGCTTCCCGGATTCAAGTGATTCTCCTGCCTCAGCCTGCTGAGTAGCTGGGATTACAGGCATGCGCCACTACACCCAGCTAATTTTCGTATTTTTAGTAGAGACAGGGTTTCACCATGTTGGTCAGGATGGTCTCGATCTCTTGACCTTGTTATCCACCTGCCTCGGCCTCCCAAAGTGCTGGGATTACGGGCGTGAGCCACTGCGTCTGGCCAAGCCAGCATTATTTCTAAACCAAAGAGACTTTGAACAGGGATTTGCAATTACTTGACAGTCTTGTACCTCATAAATATGAAGCCTATTTCTTGGAAGAGGTTTAGAGACAGTGGTGTCCTTGCTTCAGCACAATAGTTGATCAATTCTGACTAAATCACAATGCTAAAAGTGGATGTCTCAGGCCCTAAGAAGGGCATTTTTCTGAGAATTTCCCAGTATATAATTTAAAAATTATAAGCAGTCAACATCACATGTAATAGTGAAAATTTTAAACTATGAAAAAATTTTGATGGGGGTGGAGTTGGTGAGATGTTGGTCAAAGGGTGCAAAATTTCAGATAGTATTCCTTCTATCTAGGAGGAATAAATTTAAAAGATTTATCACAACATGGTGACTGTAGTTAACAATATATTGTATTCTTGAAAAATACTGAGAGTAGATGTAAAGTGTTCTCACCACAAAAAAGATAACTATGTGAGGTAATGTATATGTTAATTAGCTAGATTTGGTCATTCTGCAGTGTATACATACTTTAAAGTATCATGTTGTGCATGATCAATACATACAATTTTATCTCTCAATTTGAAAAACAAAATAAATGCATCAGAAAAAATAATTTTGGAAGTAATCAAAATGGAGGATGTTAATCAAAAGCAGCATTGTCCACTAGTAATAAAATGTAAGTCACAAATGTGAGTCACATAAGTAATTTTAAATTTTCAATAAACACATTTTAAAAGGTAGAAAGAGCCAGGCACACACCTGTAGTCCCAGCTGCTCAGAAGACTGAGGCAAGACGATTGCTTGAGCCCAAGAGTTCAAAGCTATAGTGTGCAATGATCAGGTGTGTGAATAACCACTGAACTCCAACCTTGGCAACATAGCAAGACACCATCTCTAAAAACATTAAATGGCTTTTTCCTTTTTAGAAGCAGATGAAATGAATGTTAATAACTTTATGTGGTATAAATACACCACGGAATATTACTCAGCCATAGAACAGAACGAAATAATGGCCACAGAAACTTGGCTGGAGCTGGAGGCCATTATTCTAAGTGAAGTAACTCAGGAATGGAAAAACAAATATTGTATGTTCTCACTTATAAGTGGGAGCTAAGCCATGAGGATGCAAAGACATAAGATTAATAATGGACTCTGGGGACTCCGGGGCAAAGGATGGGATGGGGGTTGTTAGGAATAAAAAGTTCCTAGTTCCCCTTCAAAATTTCTCTTTGTAAAGAACAATAAGTGTTAAAAATAGTAGTTCCTCTTAAAACTCCCTTCAAGTTTTCCTTGCTTGCCTTTTATGTTACATACCAATGAATCTTTTATTTCACTAATGACTTTTTGTTGTACCCCAGATAGCTGTTGAAGATAGTAAGGAAATGAGTATATCCTATGCCCTTGTACTTTAACCAGGACTTAAATTGTTTGTTCTAGTCACCAGTCTGCCTAGACATTGCCTGGACATGCCCAGACATGTTCCAGCTTGCAGCCTATGCCTCTTCCTTATTTGGAAATGTTGTCATCCTAGCTTTCCATAAGCAACCCCCCTTCCTTTCCTTGTTCCCCATTGTGCATCTTTACCTATTTAGGAAAGTCTTGCGTTTTTAGCCAATCAGGATCAGTCTAGATTGTCGGTCCAGCTCCAGCCAGTGTCCTCCAGATAGGACACAGCAGTAGGGACCCAGTGCATCAGGTATAAGAATCCCTGCTTTCTTTTGTCTGGTGTGCTCTCGTGGCAATCTGGCTTGCAAGCAGCACCCTTCTGCAGAAGTAAAATTGCCTTGCTGAGAAATCCTTTGTTCGAGTGCTCATGTTCTTTGCGACTCCAAGCTTTCATTTCCAACAGGGTGAGGGATAAAAAAAACTACATATTGGGTACCATGTACACTGCTTGGGTGACAGGTGCACCAAAATCTCAGAAATCACTAAAGAACCTATCCACGTAACCAAAAAACACCTATATCTCAAAAATTATCGAAATTTAAAATAATAATTTTTTTTTAATTACATTTTTAAGCCAGTATATCAAAAATATCATTTCAACAAATAATCAATATTTTAAATTATTAATGCTTTAGTGTACCTCTGTTTTTCTTGCTATCTTCAATATCCAGTATGTTTTTATACTCACAGCATATCTCCGTTTGAACTAGCCTCTTTCAAGTGCTCAACAGCCGCATGTGGCTACTGTGTTACCCAGCACAGATGTCCAGCAGATCTAAGGCACGACTTCTCCACGGCCTATTCTGTATCCAGTTAAAATGAAATGTAAACATTTTAAAGGGAGTAGCAGGGCTGAAAAATGGAAACTAGTAGGCTGGTGGCTCACGCCTGTAGTGGTGGCTCCCAGCACTTTGGGAGGCCAAGGTGGGCAGGTCACCTGAGGTCAGGAGTTCGAGACCAGCTTGGCCAACATGGCAAAACCCCATCTCTACTAAAAATACAAAAATTAGCTGGGCATGGTGGTGGGTGTCTGTAATCCCTGCTACTTGGGAGGCTGAGGCATGAGAATCATTTGAACCCAGGAGGTGAAGGTTGCAGTGAGCCAAGATTGTGCCATTGCACTCCAGTCTGGGCAACAGAGCAGGAAAAACAGACTTTTTCGTCTCAAAAAGAATAGAAAAGAAACTAGTGCCATTAGCATGCCAAGTTTTGAGAAATTTCTGGATTGTATGAAGCCAGTGCAAATCAGATTGAGGAAAAGTTAATCAGGGTAGTTGGCTCTCACACAACACAAGCAAAGGAGAGGCCTAGAAAACAAATGGCCCGTTTCCCCCAGAAGTGCTAGACGACCCTCCAATCCAGAAAACAAAAATAGATGGTGTGGCCTGGGCCCTGGCTGGAGAAGAGGCCACTGGGCTGAGTGAATGTGACAAGCCCCCACCCCCACTGCCTTCCTTCGAAGAACAGGAGAAGCCTAGGTGACCCCAAGGCCCTGCAGGGCCCCAGACCCCATCCAGCAGCCCCGCAGCCAAGCTGGCAGCAGCACTAGGCAGGTCACCCTGAAGACCCTCCAGCAGTGAACCTTCTGGATAGTCATCGACCCCGAGGAGACGGTGAAAGCACTGAAGGAGAAGGCTGAATCTGAAAAAGGGAAAGATGCCTTTCCTGTAGCAGGTCAAAATTAATTTAGGCAGGCACAATGCTCAGTGATGATACTGCTCTCAGAGAATATAAAATTGATCCGAAAAACTTTGTGGTGGTTATGGTGACAAAACCCAAAGCGGTGTCAACACCAGCACCAGCTAAAACTCAGCAATCTACACCTGCCACCGCTATGCATTACTTACTTCTGCCGCTGTGCACTACTTCCTCCACTGTGCACTACTTCCCCCGCTGTGCATTACTTCCTCTGCTGTGCACTACTCCCTCAGCCATGCACTACTTCCCCTGCTGTGCATTACTTCCTCTGCTGTGCACTACTTCCTACGCTGTGCACCACTTCCTTCGTTGTGCACTACTTCCCCAGCTGTGCACTACTCCCTCCGCCGTGCACTACTTCCCCTGCTGTGCATTACTTCCCCCCACTGTGCACTACTTCCTCCGCTGTGCACTATTTCCTCCGCTGTGCACTACTTCCTCCGCTGTGCACTACTTCCTCGGCTGTGCATTATTTCTCCACCGTGCATTACCTCCTCCACAGCAACAACTGTGGCTCAGGTTCCACCCTGTCCCTGCTTTGGTTCCCAGTTCCACACCTGCGCCCATCACTCCAGCATCAGCGACAGCATCTTCTGAACCTGCACCTGCTAATGCAACTAAACAAGAGAAAGCTGCAGAAAAGCCAGCAGAGAGGCCAGTGGCCGCTAGCCCAACATCCACTGACGGGACTTCGGAAGATTCTTCTCATCAAACCCTTCTGAAGATGTGACATGTGCACCTGTGACAGGTCAGTCTTAGGAGAATATGGTAACTGCCATCATGTCAATGGGATATGAAGGAGAGCAAGTAATTGCAGCCCTGAGAGCCACACTCAACAACCCTGACAGAGCAGTGGAGAATCCCTGAAGATGAAGAAATTCAGACTATGGTTGACCCCCCTCAAGCAGCTAGTACTGGGACTCCTTAGTCTTCATCAGTGGCTGCAGTTGCAGCAACCATGACAGCTACGACTACACCCCCCTGGAATTTTTACAGAATCAGCCTTAGTTTCAACAGATGGGACAAATTATTCAACAGAATCTTTCCCTGCTTCCAGCATGACTACAACAGATAGGTCCAGAAAATCCTCAGTTACTGCAGCAAAGTAGCCAACACCAGGAGCATTGTATTCAGATGTTAAAGGAACCAGTTCATGAAACTGGTGTTCAGCACTTTGGGAGGCTGAGGCCGGCAGATCACTTGAGGTCAGGAGTTCGAGACCAGCCTGGCCAACATGGTGAAACCCCGTCTCTACTAAAAAAAATACAAAAATTAGCCAACAGCAGGAGCATTGTATTCAGATGTTAAACGAACCAGTTCAAGAAGCTGGTGTTCACTTCTACACTGCTGGTGGTAATGTAAACTAGTACAGCTGCTATGGAAAATAGTATGGAGATTCCTTGAAGAACTAAAAGTAGAACTACCATTTGATCCAGCAATCTCACTCCTGGGTATCTTACCCAGAGGAAAAGAAGTCATTATTCAAAAAAGATACTTGCATGCGCATGTTTATAGCAGCACAATTCACAATTGCAAAATCGTGGAATTTTGCACAGCCGTAAAAAGGCATGCATTAGTATTTGCAGTGACTGGATGAGATTGGAGGCTATTATTCTAAGGGAAATAACTCAGGAATGGAAAGCCAAACATCGTATGTTCTCACTCATAAGTAGGAGCTAACCTATGAGGACGCAAAGGCTTAAGAATGATACTATGGAATTTGGGGACTCAGGGGGAGGTTGGGGGGGGTGAGGGATAAAAGACTACAAATAAGGTGCAGTGTATACTGCTCGGGTGATGAGTGCACCAAAATCTCACAAATCACCACTGAAGAACTTACTCATGTAACCAAGTACCACCTGTACCCCAATACCTTATGGAAAAATTAAAATAATAAAGAATTTAAAAATTAAAATTCCTTTCATTGAAAACAAAGAAGTCAATGTTCCAGGAGGAAGTGGTGGCAGTGGCAGCGGAGAAATTGCAGAACCTGCCAGAGTCACGTGAACTACATTCAGGAAATGCCTCGGGAAAAAGAAGCTAGAGAAAGGTTAAGGGGGTTAGGATTTCCTGAAGGATTTGTGATACAAGCATATTTTGCTTGTGAGAAGAATGAGAGTTTGGCGGCCAGTTTTCTTCTACAGTAGAACTTTGATGAAGACTGAAAGGGACTTTTCTGTATCTCACACTTCACACCAGTCTGTTACATTCACTTGTCCACTGGATTGTCTGGGATGAGTTGGGCTCATATCCACAATACTTGGTATAAGGAGGCAGATTGTTGAGGGTAGGGAAGGACAGATGTAGGATATCGGGCAGGGATAAATACACTGCATGTCTCTTCAGTTAGCAGATGTTGCAGCTCCACGCAGGGTGTAAAATATTATACAACCAAACATCAGTTTTTGCAGGTCTTGATTTCTTCCTTAAAACAGCAGGTAATTTTTCCTAGGTTTCAGTCTTTTTAGTACCAGACCCAGAAATGTAGTGTAATGCCCTGCTTTATATTTATTTGACTTAACATTGGTTTCAGAAAGAATCTTAGCTATCTGGAATTTACAGTCTCTGTTTCATGGCAACACTGGATAATGGCTTTGTGAAATTAAAAAAAAAAAAAATTGTAGCAACTCTGAACAGAAATGCCAAATTATTGATAGTTAATTGTTTCCACTTCAAAAATGAGTATAAAGTTAATGTGTAAGGAAGCCTATTCTTCCATGTTAACTACTCGGGGTGGGAGGGGAGAAAGGGAACCTTTTCTTAAAATAAAAATAATGACTGCTATTTTAAAATTTCTTGATCATTGAATGTGAGATCCTTCTAACATGATTTGAGAAACTGTATGAGTATAGGCAGAGTTATTTTTCTGTTTACATTTTTTTGTTTTGTTTTGGAGGAAAATTGGTAGGTGTCTAATTACTGTTTACTTCATTCTTATGTTGCAGTAAAAGTTTTTTTGGTTTTTGGTTTTTTTGGAGACAGAGTCTTGCTCTGTTCCCAGGCTGGAGTGCAATGGTGCAATCTCGGCTCACTGCAATCTCTGCCTCCCGGGTTCAAGCGATTCTCCTGCCTCAGCCTTAAAATTAACTTGTGGAAAGTTAGTAAACTTGATGCACTCTAACCAACCAAGGAATTAGTCACAATTAAAAACTTAAGAATTTAAAAGTCATAATATTAAAAATGTTATGTAAAATTTTATTTAACAATAATAAAGAAAAATATGTCTTATGATAATAAATGCAGATAGCATGCTTTATCTTTTAACAACAAAGTTGAATTTAAGGCAAACGGCATTACAGAGACCAAAATTCACTGCTATAATAAAGGAGATAAGCTGGGCGCGGTGGCTCACGCCTGTAATCCCAGCACTCTGGGAGGCCAAGGTAGGTGGATCACGAGGTCAGGAGATCGAGACCATCCTGGCTAACACGGTGAAACCCCGTCTCTACTAAAAATACAAAAAATTCGCCGGGTATGGGGACGGCGCCTGTGGTCCCAGCTACTCGGGAGGCTGAGGCAGGAGAATCGCTTGAACCCGGGAGGCAGAGGTTGCAGTGAGCTGAGATCACGCCACTGCACTCCAGCCTGGGTGACAGAGCGAGACTCTGTCTCAAAAAATAAAAATAAAAATAAAAAAATAAAAGAGATAAAAAGATTGTTTTAGGGTAAGGCAATGCATAATACCCTTGCTTTGTAACATATGTCATAATGTATTTTATATGTTGAGCCCGGGAGGCAGAGGTTGCAGTGAGCCGAGATGATGCCATTGCACTCCAGCCTGGGTGACAGAGCGAGACTCATTTTTAAAAATAATAATAATAATAATAAAGAATACAAATTGACCAATGTTGGAAACTTACTCACACCACAAGTAGAGATAAGAGTTTTAAAAAGATTTATAATCCTTTGGGTATATACTCAATAATGGGATTGCTGGGTCAAATGGTATTTCTGGGTCTAGATCCTTGAGGAATCGCCACAGTTATATGAATATAACATAACATAATTATGAGTGTAATTTGAGTAATACCTACTCAAATACATTCAATGCAATCCAAACAAAATTCCCAATGGAATTATTTTTGTGGAGATGGACAAGTTTATTCTCAAGTTCTCTTGAAAGACAAAATAGGTAAAATTTATAAGAAATATTTGAAAAATAGGAACCATAAATTGGTTGTTTGTCTACCAAATATCAATACATACTTGAAAAAACCCAATAATTAAAACAGTATCTATTTATTCAGGAACAGGAATTGACAAAAAAGATCAATTGAGTGAAAAGAACATTAAAAATAGTCCTGTGTATGTGAGGATTTGTTTTGTGATTAAGAAAATCAGTGGGAGAAAGGATATACTACCGGGGAAATTGACATGGGAAAATATTAAATGAAAATTTTGCAGTACAAGTAAAATTATATTTTAGATGATTTAAAAAGCTAAACTTAAATTACAATCTATAAAATACTCTAATATAAAATAATATTTATAATTTATGCAAAACACAGAAGCTCTATAAAAAGGTTGACATATTTGACCAGATAGAAATAGGAAAGTTTTTTGGGACAAAAGAAATTTGAAAAAGAAGTAACAGGCTATAACACATCTAATAAACACAAGATTGAAATTTAAAATATACAAAGAGCTCCTATAATCTAATAAAAATAAAACACACCTGAATAAAAGTGTACAAAGAATATTAACAGAAAATTCATAAAGAATAAACAATATAAGATGTTCAGCTTTAGTGTTAACCAGGAAAGAAACTTGAAAAAGCCTGGGTGCAGTGACTCACACCTGTAATCCTAGCACTTTGGGAGGCTGAGATGGGCGGATCACTTGTGGTCAGGAGTTCGAGACCAGCCTGGCCAACATGGTGAAACCCCGTCTCTACTAAAAATACAAAATTAGCCGGACGTGGTGGCACATGCCTGTAATCCCAGCTACTTAGGAGGCTGAGACAGGAGGATCACTTGAACCCAGGAAGCGGAGGTTGCAGTGAGCCAAGATCGTGCCATTGTAGTCTAGCCTGGGTGACAGAGTAAGACTCAGTCTCATAAATAAATAAATAATAAATAAATAAATAAATAAATAATTCCACAAGCCAGGCATGGTGCCTCATGCTTGTAATCCCAGCACTTTGAACAGCCACGGCGGGAGGGTCACTTGAGGCCAGGAATTCAAGACCAGCCTGAGAAACATAGGGAGACCTCATCTCTACAAAAAAAAAAAAAAATCTTAAAAATTAGCTGGGTATAGTGGTGCATGCTTGTAGTCCTAGCTACTTGGGAGGCTGAAGCAGGAGAATCCCTTGAGTCCAGAAGGTTGAGGCTACAGTGAGCCATGATTGTGCCACTGCACTCCAGCCTGGGCAACAGAGTGAGACCCTGTCTGAAATAGAAAATAAAAATAAACAAAAAATTTTTAAATTTTTTTAAAAAAATAAATTAAAATGATTCTACAGTCAAAGCAAAACTCTGAGTAACATAACAAATATCCTGTGATAATTTAAGAATGTGGGGCACGAAGACCATCTAAAACAATCATTCTTAAACTATGTTTTTCCAGGATCACCTTGGGAAGACAAACAGGAAGTCTTAGCCAGGTCACCAAGACCCCCTTCCCTAGTTCAACTACTCAGCTATATTTCATCTCCACTACATATTGAAACATTATGCAAGATGCCATTTCAACAAAAGTATTTATGGTGAGGAAATAATCTAGAATAATATTCCAATATTAATGTCAATATTTTACTGGATAAACTATGTAATAGCTCCAAGTGTTATCATCAGAGAGATAAGAAAGTTTTCTTTTGATGAATGATTCTGCCCAGGGCTCCCTTCATGTCTCTGTTCCTCAGGCTGTAGATGAAGGGGTTCAGCATGGGGGTCACCACAGTGTACATCATAGCCATAACAGTCTTCTTTAGAGTAGAACTATTAGCTGATGGGCAGAAGTAGAGACCAATAATGGTCCCATAGAACAGTGACACCACAGAGAGGTGGGAGCCACAAGTAGAGAACGCCTTGCAGATACCCTTAGACGAAGGGACCTTGAGGATGGAGGAGACAATCCGTGCATAGGACCCAAGGATGAGTAGGAATGGGATGACAAGAATCAGCCCTCCCATGATAAATATCACCAATTCATTAACTCGAGTGTCAGAGCAGGCCAGCTTCAGCAGAGCAGACATATCACAGAAAAAGTGGGGGATCACATTGTCTGCACAAAAACACAACCTGGCCATGAGTAAAGTGTGTAACATGGCATGGAAGGTGGTCAGCACCCAGGACAGCGCCACCAGGGCGAGACAGAGCATGGGACTCATGATGGCGGTGTAGTGCAGGGGGAAGCAGATGGCCACATAGCGGTCATAGGCCATGGCCACAAGAAGGAAGCTCTCCAGGTCTCCAAAAAACAGGAAGAAGTACATTTGGGTCAGGCAGTCCGCATAGGGGATGGATGGGTCTTGGTCCTGCATGTTCTGTAACAACTTGGGAATGGTCACGGAAGAGAAGCAGAGGTCAGAGAAGGACAAGTTGCTGAGAAACAAATACATAGGCGTGTGGAGATGGGAGTCCAGTCGAATGAGGACAATGATGAGGAGGTTCCCCAGGAGGGTGGTAAGATACATGGCCAAGAACAGGGCATAGAACAGGTTTTGCTGCTCTGGCTGGATGGGCAGGCCCAGGAGCAGGAACTCTGAGATGCTGGTTTGATTTTGCCCCATCATGCTCTGTCTCCAGTATCTTTAAGGGAAAACAATACTGTCCTTTAAAAATCTGAATTTTATAATGGAGATATTTGTGTGACACTTGGTCTGTTCGGCGTTTTGCAAAAATTCTTTATTGAACTGACATTAAAATAATTGTCATCTCTATACCACGAATATTTATAATAAGAAACGCTATAATCAGAAATGACTTATTTAACTTTATCTTTTTTCTCTTCATTTATCTTTAACATGTAACAATATTCCATCCTTTCTAAAATACTCATCTATTTACTTCTGAAACATAAAATGTGTTGGTTTCTCTCTTACCTGCCTGGCCGGTAACTGCAGTTGGCTCCTCCTCTGTCAGTATCTTACATGTTGATATTCCTCAGGGAGTTTTCCAAACTTCATTTTTTTTATAATTCTGCATAATATCCAATAAAAACACATCTACTCCAGTGGCTTTAATTGCCATTTAAAACTCAAGTATAGACTGGACGCAGTAGCTCACACCTGTAATCTCAGCACTTTCGGAGGCTGAGGCACGTGGATCACCTGAGGCCAGGAGTTCAAGACCAGCCTGGCCAACATGGTGAAATTTCATCTCTACTAAAAATACAAAAATTAGCCTGGTGTGGTGGTGGGCACTTGTAATTCAGCTACTCAGGAGGCTGAGGCAGGAGAATTGCTTCAACCTGGGAGGTGGAGGTTGCAGTGAGCTAAGTTTGTGCCATTGCACTCCAACCTGGGTGACAGAGTAAGACTCTGTCAAAAAAAACAACAAACAAAAAACTCAGGTGTTAAGGTGTAGCATTCTCTAGTATACAGAACTTGGTATCCTGAGTCTCAATAATTATCATCTCTTGCGTGGATCACAGGCATCTTCGGCTCAACAGATCCTAAATGCAATTCTGATCTCACCCTGTTCCTCTTCTAACTCCATCCTCCTCCACTCTCTCATGTTTAGTGAATGGAATCCAGGCTCAAGTCAGAAGCCTGAGGTTTGATTTCATTAATTCATTTCTCTCACAGTCAATATTCAATCTAGCAAGTCCTGTAGATTCTGCACTTCATCCTCTTTCTAATTCATCCATTCCTTATCCCAACTACCACTGCCCTAGAGCAGGTGGAAATCTTACCTGGACTATTGAAACTGCTTCTCAATTCATCTTCCTGCCCCTGTGCTTCAACAACCTTCTCTTCCAACAATCTTCATTTATACTGTGGCATTCTGAGATGAAAATCTGATCATCCCTCTCTCCTGATTAAATATTTCATTGATTATCATTGTTCTTAAGATAAAGGCAAAATTTCTTTCAAGAGCACAAAGGATGTTTCATTACCTGACCCACACCTGCCTCCACAGCCTCATCTGGTCCCACAACGACTCTTGCATCCTCTTTTCAGCAATGCTGGACTTAGAAGTCATAATTTCCTGCCTCCAGCCTTTCATACTTGCTGTTCCTCCTACCTAGCACCTATCCCCCCTATGCCCCATCTTCATCCGGCTCATTTTCACTTATCCTTCAGGTCTATTACATGTAAGTTGCTCAGCTAAACCTTCCCTGTGTCTCTGTAAACCAGGTGAGACCTGCTTCTATGTTTCCGCAGCATCTCATACTCATCCGGTAGCACTCCATGCCTTTGGTCACCTGTTGATAGCTGACTTCCTTACCAGACTGTAAATGCTATGCATGAAAGGCCATGTCATAACCGTGGCAGGGCAGTCACGGCACTTGGTGTGGTGCCTGGATAATGCAGATGTTTTCTAAATAGTTGTTGGCTGTTTCTCAGGCTGGAATGTGCATTCCTCCAACTTAAAAAGCAGCAAATACCCATTAGAATAACTACTTCTGCTAAATCCTCCTGGAATAAGAACTCATTACCTTTACCAATTTAACACTACATTTTGACACTCTGTTGCTGACTTCACCAATGTAATTTTGTGCCTGGGGAAAATATTAGGATATCTCAGATATACTACTCTTTTCACAAATACAAATGACCCAAACCAAACATTCTGGTGCTCAAATCTACTTCATGTCATTGAAATTGGTGTGGGAAAAACAAATATGATAATAATTTTATAAATTTGGGGACAAACAGAAAGAAGAAGGATAATTTCTAACCCCAAGCCCTCCTTTGAGTTCATCCTCAGGTGTCCATATCCCATGTGATGGTTAATCTTTATTTTTTTTATTTTACTTTAAGTTCCGGGATGCATGTGCAGAACTTGCAGATTTGTTACATAGGTATACATGGGCCATGGTGGTTTGCTGCACCCATCAACTCGACATCTAGGTTTTAAGCCCCACATGGATTAGGTATTTGTGTCAATGGTCTCCCTCCCTTTGCCCCAACCCCCCGACAGGCCCTGGTGTGTGATGTTCCCCTGCCTGTGTCCATGTGTTCTCATTGTTCAACTCCCACTTATGAGTGAGAACATGAGGTTGTTTGATTTTCTGTTCCTGTGTTAGTTTGCTGAAATGGTGGTTTCCAGCTTCACCCATGTCCCTGCAAAGGACATTAACTCATTCTTTTTTATGGCTGCATAGTATTCCATGGTATATATGTGCCACGCATTCTTTATCCAGTCTATCACTTGGCTAGGCTCTGGTACCAAGTTTTGGTCAAATGCCAGTTCTTGATGTTGTGGTAAAGGTATTCTGTAATATGATTGATGTGTAAATCAGTAGACTTTGAGTAAAGCAGACTCCCCCGTTACGTGATAAGCCTCAGAGAATTAGTTGAAGGCCTTAAGAGAAAAGACCACAGTCTCCTGAAGAAAAAAGAATTATACCTTCAGACTGCTCAGACTCAAGACTGTAACTTCAACTCTTCCCTGGGTCTCCAGCCTACTTACCTGCCCCGTGGATTTCAGACTTACCCATGCTCACAATCTTGTGAGCCAATTTCTTAAAAGAATCTCTCTCTCTCTCTCTGTCTCTCTCTCTCTGTGTGTGTGTGTGTGTGTGTGTGTCTTGATATAGATAGATAGATAGATAGATAGATAGATAGATAGATAGATAGATAGATGTAGAGAGAGAGAGATAATGATAGATACATGATAGATAAATAGATGGATAGATACATAGAGATAGATAGATGATGATAGGGGACAGATAGATGATAGATAGATAATAGATAGATAGATAGATACAGGTAGAGAGACAGATTAGAGAGAGAGGTAGATATAGATAGATAGATGAAGATAGATGCCAGATGGATAGATGATAGATAGATAGATAGATAGATAGATAGATAGATAGATAGATAGATAGATAGATAGATAGAGGTAGAGCGATAGATTGTAGATGATACATAGATTAGATAGATAGATAGATAGATAGATAGATAGATAGATAGATAATAGATAGATACAAGGAGAACCATAAAATTATCTGTAAAGCTTCACAGATAATTTTAAAACAAAACAAGGCTTGAGAATGACTGCATTAAAGCACACCGCACAGAGCTGTCATTATACCAAAATGATAGGATCTTGTGAGGATATATTGCACAATAAGAAATATGTGTAAGTGCTATCATTACCAACAACTGTAACTGGAAAACATTAGTTAAAATACTTCTAGAATGTTGGAAAGTCGTGGGAGGCAAAGACATAGAAAAGAGAAAAGTTATTATGACTGAAAAAATATCCTGCAGAACATCATACACCTGGGAAATCAAGACCCTCAGGCTGGAAGGACACCAAGAATCAGCTCATTCACCCTTCTGCCCAACTCACCCAACATCTGACGGTAACTCCAGCGTCCTGACCTGAGATCCTGCTCCCTTTTATCCATTACGACACGTAAAGTAACAGTCTCTGTAGTCGTCCCGTGTCTGGGCCACTCCTTCTCACATCTCCCCTTCTACCCATCCCTGAGCCTCAGGGACCCTGCATCCCAGAGGAATCTAGATTCCAGAGTAACTCATTAAAGACAAAGTAATTACCCTGGACCTCGCTAGAATAAATTTGCTTAGACTCCTGCAGCGGTGACTAATTACTGTACATGTCATCTGTCACTGTATTCAGTCACTGATCACACCTGACTCTATTTAGGGATATCATGAGGATGGAGCTCATGGATGGATGCTTAATCACTGCCTGCTTAGGAAATGGATAGTAGTCTGGTGTGGCTGCAGCCTACATTTTGGGACATGAAAAAGAATGGCCATAAAAGACTGTGAATGGCCTCAAATATCTTAGATGTGTAACATTTACACAATAAGCTGACACAAAAAAGACAATGGTCTTTTTTTTTTTTTTTTTTTTGATGAAGAAAGCAATAACTTCATTTGATAGGAGATTTAGATTTTCTGGGTGTATATCTCAGGTGATAAAAAGTGCTATACTGTTACCTTCTATATTTATTTATTTATTTTATTTTTTATTATACTTTAAGTTCTAGGGTACATGTGCACAACGTGCAGGTTTGTTACATAGGTATACATGTGCCATGTTGGTGTGCTGCACCCATCAACTCGTCATTTACACTAGGTATATCTCCTAATGCTATCCCTCCCCCCTCCCCCCACCCCACGACAGGCCATGGTGTGTGATGTTCCCCACCCTGTGTCCAAGTGATCTCATTGTTCAGTTCCCACCTGTGAGTGAGAACATGTGATGTTTGGTTTTCTGTTCTTGTGATAGTTTGCTGAGAATGATGGTTTCCAGCTGCATCCATTTCCCTACAAAGGAAGTGAATTGTGGAAGACAGTGTGGCGATTCCTCAAGGATCTAGAACTAGAAATACCATTTGACCCAGCCATCCCATTACTGGGTATATACCCAAAGGATTATAAATCATGCTGCCATAAAGACATGCACATGTATGTTTATTGCAGCACTATTCACAATAGCAAAGACTCGGAACCAACCCAAATGTCCATCATTGACAGACTGGATTAGAAAACACGGCACATATACACCATGGAATACTATGCAGACAATGGTCTTTAAGCAGAGTAACCTCTATGAAAGATACATGCTTTGTAAAGATATCCAGGTGGCAGTCTCTCACTAAAACTCAACTTCCCATAAAAATACTCCAGGATCGGACTTCTGTGACGCAAACATAAGCAGATATATAGAAAGGAAACAAAAAGAAGAAAAAATGAGCTCTCTCAGGTCATGCTCAATTCTTCCTCAGGCCAAAATAGAAAAAGAAAACCAAATTCCCACCCGTTCAGTTACTTTTATCTCCTTATCTCTCTAGGAAAACTTGACAGCACTCGTCACCACCATCGTGCTAACCGCTCTCCATCTATGTCAGATTCTTCCCATCCCTACAATTGCTCACAAGGCCACAGTGGACATTTGTATTTTTTTCTTCCACCATCCATTCTACGTTCCCCTTTCTTTTGGCCATTATCAGCTGGGTGACATTCTCTACACAGTGGTAACAGTGCGAGCTTTCATCCCTAGGAAATCTGCAGCCCGTAAACCAAGTTGTTATAGTTTTTAATAACCTTTATTGATGGGCATGGTAATACTAAGTGGCAACCAAATAATTCTCCAGGATTTTAGACATGGCTCTCTCTTCTCCACTTGTGTAGAACAACCAAGTTTTCCCCTGGTAATCAATATCAATCACACTAGGCAGAATGACAACCCTACTCTTTGTATATTGGCTTACACAAGTACCGAAAAATGACTCGGTGGTAGGCTTAACCTCCAATTCAGCGAAGCCATTGTTACATCCCTTGGTAGAAGAACGCATCCCTTGAGATCTATAGGAGACACTTAAACGATGCACTATTTTAGGTTCTCTTAGCCTCGTCTGGTATTTCAGCCACAGCTGAAGGAACCAGTTCTGTGATGGCTTCAGCTAGCTTTAGTGGATGCAACTGAAAGCACCTCACCTCCTTGCTGCTGCATATCCTCCTTGCCTCGTTCTCTGGGACTTGTACGACCCCACAGATGTCATGGTGAATCTTTAGCACTCACACAAATATGAAGGCCTGTGATCCACTTTGAACTCATTGTTGTAGAGTGTTAGATGTAAATCGAGGCTCCATTTTATTCCTTTTGTATATGGAAACCCAATTTTTCCAGCACCATTTGTTGAAGACTCATCTTCACTGAATTGCCTCCATACCTTTGTCAAAAATCAGTAAATGATACATGAGTAGATCTATTTCTGAACTCCTTATGGTATTATATACCCTCAATACTGATCTATATTTCTATCCTTTGTCTAATACTACACTTTCCTCATTATTATAACTTAATAGTTAATTTGGAAACGAGACAATGTTAGTCCTTCTACATTGTTCTCCTCTTTCAAAATTGATTTTGGGTGTATTTGTCTTTACACATAAATTTTATAACCAGATTGTCAAATCATGCACAAAATTTTCTGTTAGAATTTTTATTAGAATTTTGTTAACGCTCCAGATCAGTTGCTGAAGAGTCAACATCTTAAGAGTGTTAAGTCTTCCAACCTGTAAAAATATTGTATCTACCCATTTCTTTTTATTTAAGTTCTGGGGTACGTGTACAGGATATGCAAGTTTGTTACCTAGGTAAATGTGTGCCATGGTGGTTTGCTGCACATATCAACCCATCACCTAGGTATTAAGCCCAGCATGCATTAGCTATTTTTCCTGATGCTCTGCCTCCCCTCATCCCATCCCCAATAGGCCCCAATGTATGTTGTTCCCCTCCCTGTGTCCACATGTTTTCATTGTTCAGCTACCACTTACAAGTTAGAACATGCAGTGTTTGGTTTTCTGTTCCTGCGTTAGTTTGCTGAGGATAATGGCTTCCAGCTCCATCCATGTGCCTGCAAATGACGTGATCTCATTTCTTTGTATGGCTCATAGTATTCCATGGTGTATATGTACCACATTTTCTTTATTCAGTCTATAATTGATGAGCATTTGGGTTGATTCCATGTCTTTGCTGTTGTGAATAGTGATGCAATGAACATACTCGCATTCGTGTATCTTTATAATAGAATGATTTATATTCCTTTGGGTATATACCCAGTAATGGGATTGCTGGGTCAAATGGTATTTCTGTTTTTAGGTCTTTGAGGAATTGTTACACTGTCTTCCACAATGGTTGAACTAATTTCATCCCCACCAACAGTGTAAAAGCATTCCTTTCACTCTGCAGCCTCACCAGTATCTGTTGTTTCATGACTTTTTAATAACTGCCATTCTGACTGGCATGAGATGGTATCTCATTGTGGTTTAATTTGCTTTCTCTAATGATCAGCGATGTTGAACTTTTTTTTGTATGTTTGTTGACCACATGTATGTCTTCTTTTGAGAAGTGTCTGTTCATGTCCTTTGCCCACTTTTTAATGGGGTTTTTTTCTTGTAAATTTGTTTAAGTTCCTTGTAGACTCTAGATATTAGACTTTTGTCGGAAGGAGAGATTGCAAAAGTTTTCTCCCATTCTATAGGTTGTCTGTTTGCTCTGATGATAGTTTCTTTTGCTGTGCAAAAGCTTTTTAGTTTAATTAGATTCCATTTGCCATTTTTTGCTTTTGTTGCAATTACTTTTGACATTTTCATCATGAAATCTTTGCCTGTGCCTATGTCCTAGATTTTCTTCTAGGGTTTTTATAGTTTTGGGTTTAAGCCATCTTGAGTTAGTTTTTGTATAAGATGTAAGGGATCCAGTTTCAATTTTCTGAATATGGCTGGCCAGTTCTCCCAACACCATTTATTAAATAAGGAATCCTTTCCCCATTGCTTGTTTTTGCCAAAACTTTTGAAAGTCAGATGGTTGTAGGTGTGCAGTCTTATTTCTGAGTTCTCCATTCTGCTCCATCAGTCTGTGTGTCTGTTTTTGTACCAGTACCATGCTGTTTTGGTTGTTGCAGGCTTGTAGTATAGTTTGAGGTTGGGTATCTACCCATTTCTTAAGTTTTTGATTTCCATAACCAGTGTCGCAGTTTTCATGTCATAGATCTTACACATATTTTGTAAGAGTTATACTTATTTAATAATATGGTGCTATGTAAAGAGTACTTTTTTCAACTTCTTCATGTTCATTGTTATTTGATATAAATATAATTTTAATATATTAATATCATGTATATATTTATATACAGAATTAAAACTTTTTAATATGTTGACCTTATACCCTATGGATTTACTAAACTTGATTACTAGTTCTAGAATCCTTTTTTAGATAATTTTGGGGATTCTGTATAAACATGAATAGAGATGGTTTAATTTCTTACTTTCCAATATGTATACATTTTAGTTCTTTTTATTGCCCTTTCTCACTGCCTAGTACAAGGTTTAAAAAGAGTAGTGAGTTCATTTTTGTATTTGGTATAAGGAAGGAGTCCAGTTTCAATCTTCTGCATATGGCTCTCTAGTTATCCCAGCACAATTTATTGAATAGGGAATCCTTTCCCCATTGCTTGTTTTTGTCAGGTTTCTATCTATCAAAGATCAGGTAGTTGTAGGCGCGTGGTCTTATTTCTGGGTTCTTTATTCTGTTCCATTGGTCTATGTGTCTGTTTTTGTACCAGTGCCATGCTGTTTTGGTTACTATAGCCCTGTAGTATAGTTTGAATATAGTTTGAAGTCAGGTAGCGTGATGTCTTCAGCTTTGTTCTTTTTGCTTAGGATTGCCTTGGCTATTCAGGCTGTTTTTTGGCTCTGTATGAATTTTAAAATAGTTTTCTCTAATTCTATGAAGAATTTCAATGGTAGTTTAACAGGAATAACACTGAATCTATACATTGCTTTGGGCAGTAAGGGCATTTTAATGATATTGATTCTTCCTATCCATTAGCATGGAATGTTTTTCCATTTGAGTTTTCTCTGATTTCTTTGAGGAGTGTATTGTAGTTACCCTTGTAGAGGTCTTTCACCTCCCTAGTTAGCTGTATTCCTAGGTATATTGTTATTTTTGTGGCAATTGTGAATAGGCATGCATTCCTGATTTGGCTCTCAGTTTGACTGTTGTTGGTGTATAGGAATGCTAGTGATTTTTGCACATTAATTTTGTATCCTGAGACTTTACTGAAGTTGTTTTTCAGATTAAGATGCTTGTGGGCCAAGACTATGGAGTTTTCCAGATACAGGATCATGTCATCTGAAAACATGAATGATTTAACTTCCTCTATTCTTATTTGAATGCCCTTTACTTCTATCTCTTGCCTAACTGCCCTGTACAGAACTTCCAATACTATGTTGAATAGGAGTGGTGAGAGACAGCATCCTGGTCTTGTGCCAGTTTTCAAAGGGAATGCTTCCAGCTTTTGCCTGTTCAGTACGATGTTGGCTATGGGTTTGTGATAGATGGCTCTTATTATTTTCAGGTATGTTCCTTCAATACCTAGTTTATTGAGAGTTTTTAACATGAAGGGATGTTAAATTTTTTCAAAAGTATTTTCTGCATCTATTGAGTTAATCATGTAGTTTTTGTCTTTAGTTCTGTTTATGTGATTAATTACATTTATTGATTTATGTTTGTTGAGCCAACCCTGCATCCCAGGGATGAAGCATACTTGATCATGGTGGATAAGCTTTTTGATGTGCTGCCAGATTCCGTTTGCCAGAATTTTGTTGAGGATTTTTGCATCAATGTTCATCAAGGATATTGGCCTGAAATTTTCTTTTTCTGTTGTATCTCTGCCAAGTTTTGGTATGGGATGATGTTAGCCTCATAAAACAACTTAGAAAGGAGTCCCTCATCCTCAATTTTTTGGAACAGTGTCAGTAGGAATGATACCAGTTCTTCTTTGTACCTCTGGTAGAATTCAGCTATGAATCCATCAGGTCCAAGGCCTTTTTTTTTTTTTTTGGTTGGTTGGCTATTTATTACTGACTCAATTTCAGAGCTCGTTATTGGTCTCTTCAGGGCATCAATTTCTTCCTGTTTGTCTTGGACAGTTTGTCCAGGAATCTATCAATCTCTTCTAAGTTTTCTAGTTTGTTTGCACAGAGGTATTTGAAGAAATTTCTGATGGTTATTTTTATTTCTATGGGGTCAGTGGTAATATTCCCTTTATCATTTCTAATTGTGTTTATTTGGATCTTCTCTCTTTTCTTCTTTATTAGGCCAGCTAGTGTTCTATCTTACTCATTTTTTAAAAAATCAACTCCTGTTTTTATTGATCTTTTGAATGGTTTTTGTGTTTCAATTTCCTTCAGTTCAACTCGGATTTTGGTAATTTCTTGTCTTCTCCCAGTTTGGGGGTTGATTCCTTCTTGCTTCTCTAATTCTTTCATTTGTGATGGTAGGTTGTTAATTTGAGATCTTTCTAACTTTTAGATGTGGGCATGTAGTGCTATGAATTTTCCTCTTAGCACTGTCTTAGCTGTGTCCCAGAGATTCTGGTATGCTTTATCTTTTTTTTTGGAGACTGAATCTTGCTCTATCGCCCACCCTGGAGTGCAGTGGCACGATCTCGGCTCACTGTAATCTCTGCCTCCTGGGTTCAAGTGATTCTCCTGCCTCAGCCTCCTGAGTAACTGGGAATACAGGTGCGCACCACCATGCCTGGCAACTTTTTTGAATTTTTAGTAGAGATGGGGTTTCATGTTGGCCAAGCTGGTCTCGAACTCCTGACCTCTAGTGATCCACCCACCTCAGCCTCCCAAAGTGCTAGGATTTCAGGCATGAGTCACCGCACTTGGCCTGTTGTATTTTTGTTCTCATTAGTTTCAAAGAACTTCTTGATTTCATTATTTATTCAAAAGTCATTCAGAAGCATGTTGTTTAATTTCCATGGAGTCACATGGTTTTGAGTGATTTTCTTAGTCTTCTATTTTTATTGCTCTGTGGTCTGAGAGTATGTTTGGTATTATTTTGGTTCTACTGCATTTACTAGGGATTGTTGTATGTCCAATTATGTGGTCAATTTTAGAGTATGTGCCACATGGCAATGAGAAGAATGTATATTCTGTTCTTTTGGGGTAGAGAGTTCTGCAGAGATCTATTAGATCCATTTGGTCCAATGTTGAGTTCAGATTCTGAATATCTGTGTTAATTTTCTGCCTCAATGATCTCCCTAATACTGTCAGTGGGGTATTGAAGTGTCCCACTATTATTATGTGGGAGTCTCTGCCTCTTTGTATGTCTTCAAGAACTTGCTTTATGAATCTGGATGCTTCTGTGTTGGTGAATGTATATTTAGTATAGTTAGGTCTTCTTGTTGAATTGAACCCTTTCACATTATGTAATGCCCTTCTTTGTCTTTTTTGATCTTTGTTGGTTTGAAATCTGTTTTGTCTGAAATTAGGATTGCAAGAAAGGTTTTTTTTTTTTTTTGGTTTTTTTTTTTGAGACGGAGTCTCGCTCTGTCACCCAGGCTGGAGGTCAGTGGTGTGATCTCGGCTCACTGCAAGCTCTGCCTCCTGGGTTCATGCCATTCTCCTGCCTCAGCCTCCCAAGTAGCTGGGACTACAGGCGCCACCACCACGCATGGCTAGTTTTTTGTATTTTTTAGTAGAGACGCGGTTTCACCGTGTTAGCCAGAATGGTCTCGATCTCGTGATCCTCCCGTCTCGGACTCCCAGAGTGCTGGGATTACAGGCTTGAGCCACCGCGCCCGGCCAAGAAATGTATTCTTTAACGGTTCTGGAAGCCAAAAGACTGGCAATGCTATCTTGAAAGTGTCGGGAGGGCCGGTTCTTTCCAGAGGTTCCAGAGGAGAATCTGTTGCTTGTCTCCTCTAACATCTAGTAGCTGCTGTCATCCTGTGGCTTGTGACTACATAACTCCTATCTCCACTTCCTTTATCACGTTGCCCTCTCCTGTTGCCAAATATCCCTCTGCCTTTCTCTTATAAGGGCATTTATTATTCCATTTAGGCCCCACCCAACTAACATAGGATAATATCCCCATCTCAAGATATCAAACTTGGCTGGGTGCAGTGGCTCATGCCTGTAACCCCAGCACTTTGGGAAGCCAAGGCAGGCGGATCGTTAGGTCAGGAGTTCAAGACCGGCCTGGCCAAGATGGTGAAACCCCGTCTCTACTAAAAATACAAAAATTAGCTGGGTGTGGTGGCACATGCCTGTAATCTCAGCTACTCGGGAGGCTGAGGCAGAGAATTTGCTTGAACCCGGGAGGCGGAGCTTGCAGTGAGCTGAGATCGTGCCACTGCACTCCAGCCTGGGCAACAGAGTGATACTTCGTCTCAAAAATAAATAAATAAATAAATAAACTTTAAAGTCTCCTTTATCATATAAAGTGAATTCTAGGGTATAGGTTGGATCTCTTTGAGGGCCATTTTTCTGCCTACCATATTCAGGCAGGGGAATTTTTTGCAGTGAGTAAATTATTTTCTCTTGATCCACAGTGAAGATTTCCTTTCTCAGACCATGCTAAGACCTGATACTAACTATTTTGGAGGCACTGGGAGACGTGGAAGAAGTTCTGGAGGAGGACAAGAATCATCTTGTGAGAACTCTTCCGCCTATAGGGTGTTTGTATGGTCTTCAGGCAAAAGGAGGTTGCTTGTTTCTAGCAAGGGGAAGGGATACTTCTGCCCCGGCGAGTGAATTCAGGGGAGTCTGAGGATTGAAAATTCTCATATTCATCCACTCAAACAAGACTCAGGGTCTCACTCCTTCCCTGCCAGGGTCTGTAATTTAGCATAGGAGACCTACCTAAGCTACATGTGCTGCCTCCTTAGCAGCTCTCGCACCCTTACAGTTAAGTCCCAGGCCTGATTTTCAACACCGTGTGTCTATGGCTGTAGAAGATTAATGTCTCATTAAATGTTGCCATGGAAGTTTTCCGGCTTTTACAAAATAAACCCTAAGTTGATAGTTGACTAACCTGGACCTATCATTTCATTTCTTCCAGGCTTCCAAGGAAGTTAACAAAAGCTATCCCTATTCTTAAAACTCCAAGCGAGACACAGTGGCTCACGCCTGCAATCTCAGCATTTTGGGAGGCCGAGGCTGGAGGATTGCTTGAGCCCAGGAGTTTAAGACTAGTCTGAGCAACATATCAAAAGCCCATCTCTACAAAAAATAAAAATTAATAAACATACGTGTGCATGTGTCTTTATAGCAGCATGATTTATAATCCTTGGGGCATATACCCAGTTATGGGATGGCTGGGTCAAATGGTATTTCTAGTTCTAGATCCCTGAAGAATCGCCACACTGTCTTCCACAATGGTTGAACTAGTTTACAGTCCCGCCAACAGTGTAAAAGTGTTCCTATTTCTCCACATCCTCTCCAGCACCTGTTGTTTCCTGACTTTTTAATGATTGCCATTCTAACCAGTGTGAGATGGTATCTCATTGTGGTTTTGATTTGCATTTCTCTGATGTTTATTGCAGCACTATTCACAATAGCAAAGACTTGGAACCAACCCAAATGCCCATCAATGACAGACTGGATTAAGAAAATGTGGCACATATACACCATGGAATACTATGCAGCCATAAAAAAGGATGAGTTCGTGTCCTTTGTAAGGACATGGATGCAGCTGGAAACCATCATTCTCAGCAAACTATCGCAAGAACAGAAAACCAAACACCGCATGTTCTCACTCATAGGTGGGAACTGAACAATGAGAACACTTGGACACAGGAAGGGGAACATCACACACTGGGGCCTGTTGTGGGGTGGGGGGAGGGGGGAGGGGGGAGGGATAGCATTAGGAGATATACCTAATGTAAATGATGAGTTGATGGGTGCAGCACACCAACATGGCACATGTATACATATGTAACAAACCTGCACGTTATGCACATGTACCCTAGAACGTAAAGTATAATTTAAAAAAAATAGAAAAAAATAAATAAAATAAAAATTAAAAATAAAATTAAAAAAAATTTTTTTAAACCAGGTGTGGTAGCATGCACCAGTTCTTCAGAAGGCTTAGGTAGGAGGAGCGCTTGAGCCTGCAAGTGAGCTATGATTGCACCACTGCTCTTCAGCCTGGATAATAGAGTGAGACTCTATCTCAAAAAAAAAAAAAAAAATCCTAATTCTAATAACTACCATGGTTCTTATAACATTACCATGCTAAAGCTATCACATGACACAGTGTTTCTCCATCTACCTGCACCTCATCCCAAACTACCACATGTGAGTCTTGGTAATTGTGATGCTATCACATGCTAGGGCTTATCACAAACCCCACTTACTCCAACCATGGTGAACGCTCCAGTTCCAGAATCCCTCCCAAAACCAATTGTCTTAGTTGGGTTCCCACCAAAGCAGAGCCTGAGACAAGATGTGTGTGTGTATGGTTTAAGCGGGAAGTCATCTCAGGGAGCAAGAGTGAAGTTATTTATTTAGCAGCCAGTCTCCAAGAGCAAGACTGATTTATGAAGAGGGTGAGGCAGAGAAAGAAAAATTGTCCCTTTACTAACAACACATTACCCAAGTCCCCACTATAAACACTGGAGACTGGACTGAGCCAGAGCAGGCAGAATGTTTCCCAGAATTGCGTGAAGATGGGGGCTGAGGGAACTTTTCTTTTTCTTTTTTTTTTGAGATGGAATTTTACTCTTGTTCCCCAGGCTGGAGTACAATGGTGCGATCTCGGCTCAACGCAACCTCCGCCTCCCAGGTTCAAGCGACTCTCCTGCCTCAGCCTCCCAAGTAGCTGGGATTACAGGCATGTGCCACCACGCCCGGTTAATTTTGTATTTTTAGTAGAGACAGTGTTTCTCCATGTTGGTCAGGCTGATCTCGAACTCCTGACCTTGTGATCCACTCACCTAGGCCTCCCAAAGTGCTGGGATTACAGGCATGAGCCACCACGCCTAGTTCCTGGGATATTTATCCACTGGCCCCATTCCCCATTATCAAGTTGCCCTCTGCATTTCTGAGCTCCACATGTGCTGAGACAGAGTAAGCTTCTCCATTGTTCGTGGCATCAGGGGATCCCAGGGAAGAGGCTACCCTGTCAGCTTGCAATGAAAGCCTGCAGGAACTGTCCCCTCCAACCATGGCTGAAATCAGAAGACAAGTATCTTGTCTCCTTTGTTCTCCAGATGTGCAACAGAACATCGGATCCGTCTGCTACAATCTACTTTGTAGAAGTGTTGGGAAGACTGATAGACACTCCGGGCTTGTACAGTTCTTAGTAAATTACCATGTAAATAACAAACACTCACAAATGTTCTCAGTCTGTATGTAGATGAATTGTTGAACTTCTATTAGCAGCTTAATGAATCCTACTTCATATAATGTTCAGACAGTAGTGCTCTGTAGGGGAAAATATGCTCATTTTACAGATGAGGAAACCGAGGCTGAGAAACTGACTTTGCAGCTTGTGCAGAGTCAAACCACTAATAATCAGAAGAACAGGTTTGTCTACTCTGCTTTTTCTACTGCACCAGCATTCCCTGGTGGGAGAAGAGCCCTCTCTCTTAGGCGAGGGGATGTTGGCTGAGCGTGTGTTAGTGGGAAGCGGAGTCAGAGGAACACACGCCTACACCTTCCCACAGCCTCTGTTCATTAACCTGCGACCTTCACCAGGCCTGTCAATTACTCAGGGGCTGGCTGAGAAAATCACGTTGGTAGGCAGCCTCCCAGAGGTCCTTCTAGCATCCTAGGGCTTGTCTCCCACCACCTCCAGAATCATCATAGGATCCCCAAGACACAGTCCCAGTGGCCCCACTAACAAGGCCCCAAGAGAGAAAGCACCAAACTACTGAGGGCTCAATGGGAAGCCGGCTTTGAAGAAAGTTTTCCCCTCTTACCTCCCTTCTGGGGCCTGCTTTGGGCTTGTCACAGCTCACATGCCCTGGCTGACATCTGGGAAAGAAAATTTCTCCTTAGAAAACCCATATAGAGGCCCCAGCTGCACCTCTCCCTTCCTGGGGGACTTTCATGGGCAGGTCCTGGAGGCCTCAGTGACCCACCATTAGGCAGAGCCGACATCATCCGCCCTAACATCCTGCCCAGAGCCGGGGCTGGAGGCAAAGCCTTCCTTGTGAGAAAGTCTGAACACCAGCAGGTGTGAGGCATCGTCGCCATGAGGATGAAGGGCCTGAGGTGTCTCCTTTTCCATGTCTGTCTCCCCAGCCTTCTCTCTCCTAGGAGGGCCCGCTTCTGAGCGCCCCAGAGGACAGCGCTGTGGTGAAGACAGCCCCGTACAGAGAGCACAGCAGCCCGAGTCCTCTCGTTTCTCAGACATAGCCCCTCACTCGGTCTCCGGGAGGATAACGGGGTCTGCGCAGCTCCCCCGCTTCTTTCCTGAGGGAACCTCAGTGGCTTCTGTGCCCGTTCCAGGGTGAGTATTCGCACGAGTCCTTCCTCTGCCCCTGCAGAATGGAGAAGGGGCTTCTGTTGCCATCAGCTTCATGAACCTGGTGCGATGGGTGCCCTGAAAGGGAAAGCCATTTCGGGGAGGATCTGGGACTGTAGCCCGGAGGTCCTGGGTTCTTTTGTGGTTTTTTCCCTCTCTCAGATGAAGCCTGTTAGCGTGAGTGTGGGGAGACGCTCAGACCAGTTCACTGCCCGCACCCACTGCATCAGGCAGCCGGGAACCCTCACTCCAGCAAAGGCCTTGAGCCTTGTCATGTTGGGCGCATGAGGGATGGGCTGGAGTTCCAGAGCAGGGGCTGTCACAGCTCGTAAGGGAGCCTCGAGGGTGGTCGTGCAGGAGGGCTCCCCAGTGGGCCTCGTGGGACCCTGTCAGACCCTCGGGGTGTCTCAGGGTGACCTGAGGTCATCCCACAATCCCCCTGGTTTTAAGCAATTGCATCTGCAGCTGTCTGAGGGTTGGCAACAGCTGTTTAGTGGTTCTTCTACCCCAACCATGACTGACTGGTCTGGAAGGTGTGGCCCCTCCTAAGGGCCGTATTGTTTTGGGAGGTTTAAGTAAAAAGAAGCAGGTGGATTGGTCCATGACCTGCTTGTCCCATTAACACAAAGGAGTCCCTGCCACAACCTTGCACCCTGCACTTAACCTGTACCTCCCCTAAAGCATACTAGGCCAGGAAAGTCTAGCCCAGATATTAACGTGTCTGGAAAGTCTTCCATGACAACTCTAGCTTATACTGATGCTCTCTTTCTCTGAAATTATACGAACATTAGAACAATTGATCATTCATTTCACAAATATTAAAGTATTGTGATGGTTATTGCTATTGAAAAGACTGAATCAAACACGTTTTATCCTTGAATTACTTATAGAGATGTAAGAAAGGTATGTTCCGTAGAGCAGTGACTGAACTAGCAGGTAAAGCATATAGTAAGTTGCATGAAATAACATATGTGGGAGTTTAGGAGAGAAGTAGCAGGAGGGAGGAAAGAGGGAAAGAGAGAAACTCAGAGAACGACAGGCAGGAGTGAGGGATGAGATGGGAATGTTCCACGGAAAGGTTAGTTCAGCAGGCGGCATCTGGTGTCAAGTCTTGAACTATTTGGGCAGTGGACTTGGAGGAAAACTATCGCAGGCAGAAAAAATGGTATGAGCAAGCGGCTGGAAAACTGCAGGGTTGCAATCGAATGCTTGTGTTAAAATGGGGATAAATGGGGAGTGGCTAACTCTTCTTTAATAGAACATATGTACAGAGTTGTTACAGACCCACTGATTTGCCAATTTGCAAAACATTTACAAATTACTAATTTCATCAAGATAATCATACCAGAAGATGATTTCTTCCCTCTCCCAAGTCATGTGATCTTAGAATTTTAAGGACCTGGCCGGGCGCTGTGACTCACGCCTGTAATCCCAGCACTTTGGGAGGCCGAGGTGGGTGGATCATGAGGTCAGGAGTTCGAGACCAGCCTGGCCAACATGGTGAAACCCCGTCTCTACTAAAAATACAAAAATTAGCCAGGCGTGGTGGCGGGTGTCTGTAGTCCCAGCTGCTCAGGAGGCTGAGGCAGGAGAATCACTTGAACCCAGGAGGTGGAGGTTGCAGTGAGCCGAGATCATCAAAATCATGCCACTGCACTCCAGCCTAGCGACAGAGCAAGACTCCATCTCAAAAAAAAAAAAAGAAAGAAAAGAACTTTAAGGACCTCTTGCAGATCCTTGTATCCACATTCTCATTCATGTGGCATCCCCTCTGCAGCTTCCCCATGGCCTGAGCACACACAGTGGAGACCTCATTTGGAAGGTTGGTCATTGAGATAGCCTCACGCTGGAGACATGCGCTTGCTATAGAGGCTCCAGTGAGATGCATGTTATCCACATGAAACTGCGCGTCAGTCTGTAGTCACTGCCTTGACTGTAAGCCTAGGTGGAGGAATCTTTGTGGAAGTGGCTGTGTGACCTGGGAGGGCTGATGGCCTTTATGTTCTGTAAGGAGAAAGGCAATGAAGGGGGAAACAAGAAGCCGTCATCGTGCCTCCCAGGCTGCAAATCTGTCAGAGTTCTCTGTCCTGGCTGGACACTGGAAACAGCTGGGAAGCTTTAATGACGCACCCATACCCAGGTGCCAACAACTAAACCCATGAAAACGGAGTTCTTGATGAAAGGCCTTGGCATCAGTCTTTTCTTCCTAAAGCATCCCAGGTGATTCCAGTAATCTTGGGGACTGAGAATCTAATGTAACAGAAAGTCAGGAAATGTGGTTGGAAATATTGACCAGCAAACCTTTGCAAGATATCTTAAATTTCTGTAACTTTTCTTGGTATCAACTTTTAAAATATTGACTCTTCTCCCTTCAGGATTATCAGTAATTATAACATAAGCAAGGACTGTGTCTTAATTTGAGGGAGTGACAAGAAGGAGATAATCATTGGAAGTATCTGTCCAGGTACATTCTGAAACAGCAGTGATCCGGTGGGTGCTTTAAAAAAATCCAGATGCCTGGGTCTTACCTTCAGCGATTCTGATTTAATTGACCTGGGGGTATCGTCTGGGCGTAAGGATTTTTTAAAGCTCCACATATTTCTACTGTGCAGCCAAGGGGAGAGTCACTGCCGTGCTCTTTCACAGAGCATCAGAGAGGAATGACTGTCAGGCGGATTTCCTATCGTCTTTACAAAGAAAGAAAAACACGATGCAGGAAGGTAGTGTAGATTCTCAGAAACGACCTCAGGATTTTAAGAGTCACAACACCCATCTGACTGTGCTTTGACAACTGGGGCAGCAATGGGATCAGAGACTACTGGACACATTCTTGGTAACTGTAGAAAAGACTCAAATCACCTCAGAACGTCAGAGAAAAGGCATTTACCGGTGAGCCAGGAGATAGCTCATCACCAGAAATGGAATTTGGTTGACAGGGAGTAAAATAGCCTGGGAGAGCTGCTGTCTACACCCAGAACCCACCCAAGGCTCTTCTGTGGATAGCAGCTACCGCAGCGTGCAAGGCAAGGGACTTTGAAATTTACAACTCATAGCCATTGGGAGGGTGGGAATAGTTCGACCATTCATAAAAATGTATATTCATAATCATTATAAGAACAATAGAGGTAATATGTTAAAATTTAAACTCTCCAATGAAAAAAAGCTAAAACCCGTTATATTACTACCACTCTTTGAAAACCACTGCAATAGCTCAGTTTCCTTCTGTTTATTATATGTGTACATAATAACAGTGAGATCAAATTTTAAGTGTACAGTTTTGCCTTTCCTTTTACTTATTGAATATATTACAAGAATTTGCTTGATTTTAAAGTCATTTTTGTTAATATGAACTTTTTAAACGTTTTTCTAGTTTATTATGGTATATATAAGAAAACTACATATTTTTGTATATTATTTTTATATTTACGTTTTATCTTGAAATTTTCTTATACTTTCATATTTTTAAGAGTTTTCCAGCTGGGCTCAGTGGCTCACACCTGTAATCTCAGCACTTTGGGAGGCCAAGGTAGGCGGATCACCTGAGGTCAGGAGTTCGAGACCAGGCTGTCCAACATGGCGAAACCCTGTCTCTATTAAAAATACAAGAATTAGCCGGACGTGGTGGTGGGTGCCTATAGTCCCAGCTACTCGGGAGGCTGAGTCAGGAGAATCGCTTGAACCTGGGAGGTGGAGGTTGTGGTGAGCCAAGATCGTGCCACTGCACTCCAGCCTGGGTGACAAAAGGGAAACTCCAACTGAAAAAAAAAAAAAAAAAAAAACCAACAACTTTTTTATTGCTTTCTAATATATGGTCTTTTAATTTCTTGCATTGGCTAAAGCTTCCAGAATAACGTTAAATAATCATGGATAACGAATATACTTGTCTCATTAGTGACTTGACTGAGACTGCTTTTAATGTTTTTCCATTAAACATGATGCTGGCTTTGGAATTTAGTTCGTTTTATTTTATTTTATATTTACTTATTTTTAAATTATTATTATTTGAGACAGTCTCACTCTGTCACCCAGGCTGGAGTGGAGGGGCACAATCTTGGCTCTCTACAACCTCCACCTCCTAGGTTCAAGCAATTCCTATGCTTCAGCCTCATACCAAGTAGCTGGGATTATAGGTGCGCACCATCATGCCTGGCTAATTTTTGTATTTTTGATAGAGATGTGGTTTCACCATGTTGGCCAGGCTGTTGTCAAACTCCTGACCTCAAGTGATCCACCTGCCTCAGCCTCCCAAAGTGCTCGGATTACAGACGTGAGCCACTGCAGCAGGCCCTACTTAGTTTTATTTTAACATGTTAGGTAAATAGCTAACTATTCCTATGTTATTATAAGATTTCAAAAACCATAATGAATGTTTAATATAATCAAATGCCTTTTTAGCATCTATGGAAAGGATCACATAATCTCTCTTTACATCTATTAATATCATAAAACATATTAATACCTTTCCGAATTTTGAACTAACCTGGCATTCCTGACCAAATCCCAAATACTTATGGTTAATTATTTTGGTAAAATTACTGAAATAAATTTGTTAATCTTTTATGATTTTACATTTTCTTTTCTTTAATATAAAATTTTTCTTTTCTTTTGAGCTAGTTATGCACACTTTGCAAAAAAAAAAAAAAAAAGGAAGCTTTCTTCTTTTATATTCTTGAATAGTTTGATTGTCATTACAAACTTCCCTGTGGCATTTTATAGAGATGTTGCTTTTTATTAGTGGCAGTTGGAAGCTAGCTCTTCCTCTACTCTTTCTATAGTAGTCTATTTAGATTTTCTAACTGTTCTAGAATTATTTTAATAAATCATAACTTCATAGAAAACTTTTATAACTTGGCATTCAGAAAAATAGAATTTTATAATTTTTATTGAAATATAATAGTTGTACATATTTAGGGAGTACACTGTGATGTGTGTATATATATATATAGCAATGTGTAAGGATCAAATCAGGGTAATTGGGATATCTATCACCTCAAACATTTATCTTTGTGTTGGGAACATTCCAATTCTTCTGGCTATTATGGAATATACAATAAATTATTGTTAACTACAGTCTCCATACTCTGCTATCAAATTCTAGAACTTGTTCCTTTTATTTAACTGTATTTTTATACCCATTAACCAATTTCTCTTTATCACTCCTTCCCCTCACCCTTCCCAGCCTCCAATCACCACCATTCTATTCTCTACCAGAAGTTTTCAATTTTCTATTGGGCTATGTTTATTTTCTCCCTGTCAATTATTATTTTGCATGCTTATACTTTTTTGCTTTTACTCATGATTGATCACTTAGTTAAGGTTTGTCAATTTCATTTTACCACAAATAACCTGTTCTCAATTTGTATTCATTCTTTTGTTTGTCTATTTTCTAATTTAGTACTATGTAATTCCTTTAGATTTTCTTAAATTTCTTTTGTTTTCTTATTCTAAATTCATGAGTAGGTTAAGCCTTTTCATTTCAATTTTTTACTGATTGACATGAACGTATCTTTTGACTTACAGTTGTAAGACTACTGAGGAAGTCAGCATACCTACACCATCTCTACATGTTCTTTCTTCTCTTCTTAACTTTATTAGATGTGTCATTTCTACAATGTCATTGTTCATACATTTATATTTTATTCTGAAACCACAATCCTCATATATGTCTTACAGTAAAAAATATTCAGTGCTTATTACCAGTTCTTTTGTTTCCTTTTTCCTTCCTCTTCTCTTTGTTGGTTGAAGTTTATCCTCTAGGAATTTATTCTGTTGGGCTCATAGAATAACTATTCTTGAGTTTTTGAGTGTCCAAAAACTTTAGGCTGTTGCTTGTATATTTGAGTTACAGTTTGTCTCAATAGAAAATTCTCTGGTTACATTTTCCTTCTATGAAAATTTTATAGGAAATTTTCTATTATTTTCTAGTCTTGAATACTTCTGTAGAGAAATTTGAGATAAGCATCTTCTCATTCCATTGTGACTTGATTTCTGCCAATACACCCAAAGGATTCATTATTTTCAAATTACAATAACCTTACTAGGACTATCTCAGAATGGGACCTGTTTCTGTCTCCTGGTACATGTTGTGACTTTTTAGTCTCTAGAAGCCAGTCTTTGGTTATTTCTGGAAAGTTTTATTTTGTCTAATTGTTTGTTCCTCTGTGCTCATTTTTTGCCTAAGTTCTGTTATCTCACATTTCATCTCCATCTGGTATCTTGAAACTCTTCCCTGAAGTCTTGTATCTCCTTCTTGTGTTCTTGTTACACAGAGGTGAATTGTTTTTAACATGTTTTCAGTTCACATTTGTTTTTTGTCTTTCAGTTATTCAGCAGCTCTATGCCACCATTTTTCTTCTGAGTGTTTGTAATCTAGCATTTGTTTGTCCTGGTTTCTCTCCTCTCCCCTCCCCATTTTTTCTTGAGTATCTTTAACTAAATCTTGTGCTGGTTCCCTTTTGAAGTCTAAATGAATTGAAAGGTGTCTGAGCCAGTTTTTCATGAGAGTTTTTTGTTGGGGACAGGTGCATGTCTTGATTCACGGTTGATTTTGAGTACCTTTTGCCTTGACTTCTCTAATGTCAATGCTGACACACAGCTGAGGAACTGCTGACAAGGCAGTTTTCTTGCTTTTACAGTCTCACTTAAACATTACACAATCAGCTTGCCTGGGTGGCTTCTCATTCAGTCCTGCCTCCTCTGCTTCTCAGATCCAAACTGAGACCAAAGAAGACCATGCCACCAACCATTTCCACTTTTATAAACAAGGGATTTTTAAGAATATTTTGGTGACCATCCCCCAAAGCAGTCACATCAACCATACTACTACAGCACTCTGATTTCTGAGATCTGATTTTCTTAACCGCTCCTGGCCCTGAATTTCACTGCCCCAGTTCAGGCAATCGTCATGCTTCCCTTTCTGTTGGAGTTCTCTCTCTCCAACCCCTTCCCATCTTCTGATTTCAGATACAAGGGTATGACATTGCTCTTAAGGAAACTCTAGCCCTACTTGTCTCTGGTCAATAAAGACACTGCTATTTTTTTGATCCAGAGTTTGACATAATTCAATATGGCTTTCCAAGTACGTGCCTTCTTCATTTGAAGACATAGCCTTAGAGTCATTGGTCAATCTACCACGACTGAAGGAAGGACAAGTAGAAGACCAGTGTCTGTGCAATGTAGAACCCTGACTGCACCTGGCAGGAACCAACCCACAGGCTATGATTACAACTTTGGTTTCAGAGGGGAGTAGCAGACAATGTACACAGAAAAAATAATTTTAAATTGTTAGTCAAAGTCCAGTGTAAGGATTTAAGTAACAATAATAACATTAGCAATTCATTGAATGAGGAGTGTTGAATTGACGCTTCATAGTGTGGTCCCTCTCTGTGAAGAAACGTGCTCGGCTGATCTTTCCGACATTCAGAATCGTGGGTATCTTCTGTCTGATTCTTTTTTTTTTTTTTTTTTTTCGAGACAGAGTTTCGCTCTGTCACCCAGGCCGGAGTGCAGTGGCTGGATCTCAGCTCACTGCAAGCTCCACCTCCCAAGTTCACACCATCCTCCTGCCTCAGCCTCCCGAGTAGCTGGGACTACAGGCGCCCGCCACCTCGCCCGGCTAGTTTTTTGTATTTTTTAGTAGAGACAGGGTTTCACCGTGTTAGCCAGGATGGTCTCGATCTCCTGACCTCGTGATCCGCCCGTCTCGGTCTCCCGAAGTGCTGGGATTACAGGCTTGAGCCACCACGCCTGGCCTCTTCTCTCTGATTCTTGCCAGACCTTCACTTGATCATCATTATTTCCAGAAGCCTTGAAACCTAGACAACAGTTTCAATGTTTTCTAGTTTCTCTGAAAATCTCATCACCTTTTCTATTTTGAAGTCTGCTTATTGGTCTCTGATTCTATGACATTGACTTTTTAGATTCCACATATAAGTAAAATTGTAAAGTATCTGTCTTTCTGTGTCTAGTTTATTTCACTTAGCGTAACGTCATCCAGTTTGTATAAAAGGATATATTTTAACATTCTCACCACAAAAATGAGTTGGTGATGGGATGGCTATGTTAATTACCTTGATTTAATCGTTTTACAAAGCATATACCGATCAATATCACACTCTACCCCATAAATATACACAATTAGTATTCATCAATTAAAAATAAATTATTAAAATATAATCTGCTTATTAGTTTGGGTTGATCCCTCAGAGAAAAATGGGAAAATTCTGTATTTTTTCTTCTTTTTTTTTTTGAGACGGAGTCTCTCTCTGTCACCCAGGCTGGAGTACAGTGGTGCGATCTTGGCACCACTGTGCTGGGATTACAGGCATGAGCCACTGTGCCTGGCAAAAATTCTATCTCAATCTCACTATATTCAAAAAGGAAGTCTCTTGCCTTTTTTTAAAAAAAAAAAAATTTATTGCGTATATTTAAGGTTCACCACATGAAGTTATGAGATCCATGTAGACAGTAAAATGATTAGTATAGTGAAACAAATTCACGTATCCATCATCTCACACAGTTACCCATTTTCCCCTCTCTGGCAAAAGCAGCTATAATCTACTCATTTAGCAAAAATCTTGAATACAATACACTTTATTAACTATAATCCTCATGTTGTAAATTAGATCTTTTATCTTAGTTTATTTTCCAACGTATTCTGAGCTTTTCAGCTAGCAGAGGATGAGAGGGACAAGGTGGTGGTGGCACTGGGCATCTCAACCACGAGCAAGGTGAAAGCATTGAGGTGATGGAGGAGGTCAATGAGTGAGGGACGGCCTGGGGACTCGCCATGGGGCTTTGAACATAAATGGTTTAAAATGTTAATGTGAACTGGGTGAACTGATACCTCCCCTGCTGGGACATGTCCTTATAGGAACTCATGGAGTCAGAAGCTGGGACCAACAGGACCGCTGTTGCTGAGTTCATTCTACTGGGTCTGGTGCAAACAGAAGAGATGCAGTCTGTGGTCTTTGTGCTCCTCCTCTTTGCCTATCTGGTCACAACTGGGGGCAACCTCAGCATCCTGGCAGCTGTCTTGGTGGAGCCCAAACTCCACACCCCCATGTACTTCTTCCTGGGGAACCTATCAGTGCTGGATGTCGGATGTATCACTGTCACTGTTCCTGCAATGTTGGGTCATCTCTTGTCCCACAAGTGCACCATTTCCTATGATGCCTGCCTCTCCCAGCTCTTCTTCTTCCACCTTCTGGCTGGGATGGACTGCTTCCTGCTGACCGCCATGGCCTATGACCGATTCCTGGCCATCTGCCGGCCCCTCACCTACAGCACCCACATGAGTCAGACAGTCCAGAGGATGTTGGTGGCTGCATCCTGGGCTTGTGCCTTCACCAACGCACTGACCCACACTATTGCCTTAACTACCCTCAACTTCTGTGGCCCCAGTGTGATCAATCACTTCTACTGTGACCTTCCACAGCTCTTCCAGCTCTCCTGCTCCGGCACCCAACTCAATGAGCTGCTGCTCTTTGTAGCAGCAGCCTTCATGGCTGTGGTGCCCTTGGTCCTCATCAGCGTGTCCTATGCCCATGTGGTAGCTGCTGTGCTGCAAATCCGCTCTGCTGAGGGCAGAAAGAAGGCCTTCTCCACATGTGGCTCCCACCTCACTGTGGTGGGCATCTTCTATGGGACAGGTGTCTTCAGCTACATGAGGCTGGGTTCAGTGGAATCTTCAGACAAGGATAAGGGGGTTGGAGTTTTCATGACTGTGATCAACCCCATGCTGAACCCACTTATCTACAGCCTCAGAAATACTGATGTTCAGGGCGCTCTGTGTCAGCTACTTGTGGGGAAGCGATCACTGACCTGAGAGGTGACCTTCTTTCCTGCCTTTTCTGGACTGAGGAAAATTTCCCAAGAAGACAGTAACCAACGAACTTTGTTTATAACCATTATTTCTATCTCTTGATGCCTGAGGAGTGGTGTTATGTGTTTGGCCTACAAGGAAACCCTATATAATTCATTCATTTATTCATTTGACAAATATTTATTAAATTACTTCTATGATCCAATCTTCTAGGGCACTGGGGAGCAAAATGGACAAAAGTCTCTGCACTCAAGCAAATCACATGCTATAAAGGTAGGCTAAAAAAATAAATAAGCATCATATATAGTATACCACGTGGTGATACACTCTATAGAAAAAAGCTAGTAAGACAGGAAGACATGAAGTTAGCTTCTGCCAACCAAGCCTCTTGGGCAAGTTGCTAACTTGTTTTGGGCTGTGCCCACTTTCTCAGTAGAGTTGAAACCTTGGTGCACTTTATGCCTGGGCAGCAATGTCCTACAGGAAAGGGCCACTTAACCCCAGCCTAGGTAACCAAGAATATCACTGCAAAGTTTCCTGCCAGAGGGATGTGAGACTCCCTCCAGATCAGAGTGTGGAAAGGTATTTTGAACCATGGGCCCAGTGCCGGGAATCATTTCATTCTGCTGTTCACCTTTCGCCTCCCATAAAATCAGTTCCCTCTCTTTAGTACCACACGAGAATCCCATAGGATGATCAGGTAACAGGTGGGGTCTAGAGAAGGAAAGAGCTACTAAATAAAAACTATGTTCATAGGTACATGATATACCTTAAGATCAAAAAAGGAATGTTCTATTTCCATCCCCTGTGGTATCTTTCTCTTATCTGATAAGTCATCTTCCTGACACATATGATACTTTTTGAAAGAGTAAGCATTTATGTTCCAATCAGGCCCTTGGAATTTTGTTGTAGACTACCCAATACAACATTCTCCTCCGAAGTCTTACTTTTCTATCCCAAACCTTCTAGCCTGAAAATACACATCCACAAATGCAGTCCCTGGGAGTAATACCTCTTTCTAACTTTATATTATTAACACATCAATAGCACTGCAACCCAGAGCACTTCCTCATCTTGATGTCTATCCAGGCTTCAGCCCACTAATTCCTGATTCTCTCCAGCCTTCCTGGGAACACTGTTTACCATGTCTTAGCAACTCTACTGTCCTTTTGCTGTGTCATCCCTAAAACTGTACATGGGTGCACCTGAACCTTGGCTTCTCTGTTATTTCCTCTTGGGGCTGACTGGAAGGATGGGCTGAGATAAGGATGTGAAGAAAATATAGGAGAGTGGGAGGTAGGAAAGAATTGGAGCAGAGCAATGAAGATGAAATGAGTATATTGACAGGGATGGGACAGGATGATGAGCAAAAGTGGTGAGAAGGAAGGATGGAAGTAATGAAGGAGATGGCGCAATGAGAGAATGGGAAGAGAGAAGTATGTCTCTTTCCTGATGCTCTCAGTTGTCAAGACACTTTAAGGTTAAAGAACTTGAGCTTCCCTTAAGGGCAAAGTTCTTGTGAATGAAAATCAGGGACACAGGTTGTAATCACATCATTCCTACTCATCCACTGCTCTGTGATCTTAGAAAGTTCCTTACTATCATTGGGCTTGTGTCCACCTGTACCGTAAAGGACTGGGACAAGGCTTTCTATCCACAGTTCTTCACATTTAATGATCTCTGATCACAATAGTCTGAATGAACTTTTCCCTGGGTCTGAACACATCACAAAACATTTTGAGAGCATTACCACCACCATTCCGACCCCTCCATCTACCCCGTGAGCATCTCACATTTGTCTATGACCCCCAAAGATCCCAGGTCCTGGCATTCTGAACATTCATCCCTTCCTGTGTTCCACCTGTCCTCCAACACTAAGGGTTTCCTGAACAAGTGAGAAAAGTGTATTTCCCTCTCATCGTGCTCTTGAATGTAAATATACTTATTTTTAAATGTTTCAGAAATATTATACCTGACAGTGGAAACATTCAGACAGTATTATACTGTCAAGTGGGAAATAAACCTCACCAAAAACCTCATCAGAGTTAACTCCTCTTAAGAATTTAGTGAGTGCGCTACCTGACTTCAAACTATACTACAAGGCTACAGTAACCAAAACAGCATGGTACTGGTACCAAAACAGAGATATAGACCAATGGAACAGAACAGAGTCCTCAGAAATAATACCACACATCTACAGCCATCTGATCTTTGATAAACCTGAGAAAAACAAGAAATGGGGAAAGGATTCCCTATTTAATAAATGGTGCTGGGAAAATTGGCTAGCCATAAGTAGAAAGCTGAAACTGGATCCTTTCCTTACTCCTTATACGAAAATTAATTCAAGATGGATTAGAGACTTAAATGTTAGACCTAAAACCATAAAAACCCTAGAAGAAAACCTAGGTAATACCATTCAGGACATAGGCATGGGCAAGGACTAAATGTCTAAAACACCAAAAGCAACGGCAACAAAAGCCAAAATTGACAAATGGGATCTAATTAAACTAAAGAGCTTCTGCACAGCAAAAGAAACTACCATCAGAGTGAACAGGCAACCTACAGAATGGGAGAAAATTTTTGCAATCTACTCATCAGACAAATGGCTAATATCCAGAACCTACAAAGAACTCAAACAAATTTACAAGAAAAAAACAAACAACCCCATTAAAAAGTGGGCAAAGGATATGAACAGACATTTCTCAAAAGAGGACATTCATACAGCCAACAGACACATGAAAAAATGCTCATCATCACTGGCCATCAGAGAAATGCAAATCAAAACCACAATGAGATACCATCTCACACCAGTTAGAATGGCAATCATTAAAAAGTCAGGAAACAACAGGTGCTGGAGAGGATGTGGAGAAATAGGAACACATTTACACTGTTGGTGGGATTGTAAACTAGTTCAACCATTATGGAAAACAGTGTGGCGATTCCTCAAGGATCTAGAACTAGAAGTACCATATGACCCAGCCATCCCATTACTGGGTATATACCCAAAGGATTATAAATCATGCTGCTATAAAGACACATGCACACGTATGTTTACTGTGGCACTATTCACAATAGCAAAGACTTCGAATCAACCCAAATGTCCATCAGTGACAGACTGGATTAAGAAAATGTGGCACATATACACCATGGAATACTATGCAGCCATAAAAAAGGATGAGTTTGTGTCCTTTGTAGGGACATGGATGCAGCTGGAAACCATCATTCTCAGCAAACTATCGCAAGAACAGAAAACCAAACACCGCATGTTCTCACTCATAGGTGGGAACTGAACAATGAGATCACTTGGACTCGGGAAGGGGAACATCACACACCAGGGCAGGGGGGAAAGGGGAGGGATTTCACTGGGAGTTATACCTGATGTAAATGACGAGTTGATGAGTGCTGACGAGTTGATGGGTGCAGCACACCAACATGGCACAAGTATACATATGTAACAAACCTGCACGTTATGCACATGTACCCTAGAACTTAAAGTATAATAAAAAATAATAATAAAAAAATAAAAATCTACATCACAATTTAATCTTCACAGTAATTCATAAAGTGCATGCTGTTAGTGCTATTTTATTTTGTTTTGTGTAATTACAGAACTATCTTACTGCCTAACTCACTTGCCCGATTCCAAAGTAATGAAATGCATAAATAGAATTAGCACATCTCAAAAAAAAAAAAAAAAAAAAGGAATTTAATGAGTGGGCACGGTGGCTCATGCCTGTAATCCCAGCACTTTGGGAGGCCAAGGCGGGCAGATCACCTGAGGTCAGGAGTTCGAGACCAGCCTGGCCAACATGGTGAAACCCCATCTCTACTAAAAATACAAAAATTAGCTGGGGGTGGTGGCAGGCGCCTGTAATCCCAGCTACTTGGGAGGCCGAGGCAGGAGGATCTCTTGAACCTGGGAGGCGGAGGTTGCAGTGAGTTGAGATGGCACCATTGCACTCCAGCCTGGGAGACAAGAGCGAAACTCCATCTCAAAAAATAAAATAAAATAAAATAAAAATAAAGAAAGAAAAAAAAGAATTTGGTGTTTATTCCCCCAAAGATTTCCTGTATATATGATATGCCTATTTCACATCAATAGAAACGTACTGTTCTGTGGCTGCTTTATGTTTTTCCTAAATGTTATACAGTATAATCTTTTACATGACAAATACTAAAATTTTGCTTTATCTCTTTTAATGATGACACAGTCTATCATTAAACATATAAACTATAATTTATTTAATCAAAACTCCACTGATACAACTTGGGTTGTTTCTAATTGTTTTGCAATAACAAATAATATTGTGATGAAGATCCTTACAGGGGTATTTTTCAAAATTTATGTAATTATTTTCCCAGGATTAATTCCCATGAATAACTTTATCAGATTAAAGGAAATGCAAACAAGTATAAATTTTAAGTACACATGCACAAACATATACACATCTTAATTTCTAAAACTTTTGGACCAATTTATAGATTTGCCACGTTATGATAGTGTTTGTTTACCCACATCCCTCCCATCAATGGTTGTTATTAAAATTTTTTTATCGATTTTTATAACCTGAAGGTTGAGGAATTGCAGTATTTTTATTTTAATTTTTAATTTCTTTTTTCATTACTTTTATTTATTTAAGTAGGTGCCATTTATTGAGTACTTACAAGGTGCTAGTAAGTGCTCTATCCACATTACATAAGAGAATTCATTTAATCCTTAAAGTCATCCCTATTTTACAGACAAATTGAGGGATAAAAATGAATCCATATTCTCATTTTATATCAACCAAATATCTCAATAATTGCTCATCAGAGCTGATTAACAAATGATAATCAACATATTCAATATTTGGTATTTCATTTACCTTACAGGGCATTCTTTTTTTTTTTAACTTTTATTTTAAGTTCAGGAGTACATGTGCAGGTTTGTTATGTAGGTAAATTTGTATCATGGGGGTTTGTTGTACAGATTACTTCGTTACTCAGGTATTAAGCCTAGTACCCATTAGTTATTTTTCCTGATCCTCCCCCTCCTCCCAGCCTTCACCCTCTGACAGGCTCCAGTGCGCGTTGTTCCCCTCTAGTGTGGTGTCCATGTGTTCTCATCATTTAGCTCCCACTTATAAGTGAGAACATGCAGTATTTGGTTTTCTGTTCCTGAGTTAGTTTGCTAAGGATAATGGCCTCCAAGCTCCATCCATGTACCTGCAAAGGGCATGATCTCATTCTTTTTATGGCTGCATAGTATTCCATGGTGTATATGTACCATATTTTCTTTATCCATTCTACCATTGTTGAGCATTTAGGTTCATAGCATGTCTTTGCTTTTGTGAATAGTGTTGCAATGAACATAAGGGTGCATGTGTCTTTATGATAGAACTATTTATGTTACATTGGGTATATACCCTGTAATGGGACTGCTAAGTTGAATATTTCTGTTTTTAGGCCTTTAAGGAATTGCCACGCTGTCTTCCACAATGGTTGAACTAATTTATGCTCCCACCAAGAGGGTATAAGCAAGCATTCCTTTTACTCCACAACCTCACCAGCATCTGTTATTTTTTGACTTTTTAATGATAGCCATTCTGACTGGAGTGAGAGTATCTCATTGTGGTTTTGATTTGCATTTCTCTAATGATCAGCGATATAAGCTTTTCTTCATATGCCTGTTGGCTGCACATATGTCTTTTTTTTTGCAAAGTGTCCATTCGTGTTCTTTGCCCACTTTTTAATAGGGTTGTTTGTTTTTTACTTGTAAATCTACTTAAGTTCCTTATGGATTCTGGATATTAGATCTTTGTCAGATGTATAGTTTCCAAAAAGTTCTCCCATTTTGTAGGTTCTCTCTTCATTACATTGATAGTTCCTTTTGCTGTGCAGAAGCTCTTTAGTTTAATTAGATCCCATTTGTCCATTTTTGCTTTCATTGCAATTGCTTTTGGCATCTTCATTATGAAATATTTTCCCATTCCTATGTCCAGAATGGTTTTGTCTAGGTTGTCTTCCAGGGTTTTTATGGTCTCAGGTTTTATATTTAAGTCTTTAATTCATCTTGAGTTGATTTTTGCGTATGGCATAAGGAATGGGTCCAGTTTCAATCTTCTGCATATGGCCAGCCAGTTATCCCAGCACCATTTATTGAATAGGAAAGCCTTTCCCCATTGCTTGTTTTTGTCAGCTCTGTAGAAGATCAGATAGTTTTAGGTGTGCAGCCTTATTTCTGAGTTCTCTATTCTGTTCCATTGATCTATGTTTCTGTTCTTGATCCAGTACCATGCTGTTTTGGTTAGTATAGCCCTGTAATTTAGTTTGAAATCAGGTAGCATGATGACTCCAGCTTTGTTCTTTTTGTTAGGATTAGACCTTTTGACTATTGGGGCGCTTGTTTGGTTCCATATGAATTATAAAATAGTTTTTCTAGTTCTGTGAAGAATGTCATTGGTAGCTTAATAGGAATAGCATTGAGTCTACAAATTGCTTTGAGCAGTATGGCCATTATAACGATATTTATTCTTCCTACTTATAAGCATGGAATGTTTTTCCATTTGTTTGTGTCATCTCTGATTTCTTTGAGCAGTGTTTTATAGTTATCCTTATAGAGATCTTTCACCTCCCTGGTTAGCTCTATTCCTAGATATTTCTCTGTGTGTGGCAATTATAAATGGGATTGCATTCCTGATTTTGCTTTCAGCTTGACTATTGTTGGTGTATCAAAGTGCTAATGATTTTGGCACATTGATTTCATATCCTGAGACTTTGCTGAAGTTGTTTATCAACTGAAGAAGCTTTTGGGCTGAGACTATGAGGTTTTCTAGATATAGAATCATGTCATCTGCAAAAAGGGATAGTTTGACTTCCTTTCTTCTTATTTGGATGCATTTTATTTCTTTCTGTTGCCTGATTGCTCTGGCTGGTACTTCCAATACTATGTTGAATAGGTGTGGTGAGAGATGGCATCCTTGTCTTGTGTCAGTTTTCAAGAGAAATGCTTTCAGCTTTTGACTATTCAGTATGATGTTGGCTGTGGGTCTGTCATAGATGGCTCTTATTAGGGTATATTCCTTCAATACCTAGTTTATTGAGAGTTTTTAACATGAAGGAATGTTGAATTTTATCCAAAGCTTTTTCTGCATCTATTGAGATAATCATGTGGTTTTTTTCTTCAGTTCTGTTTATGAGATGAATCACATTTATGGATTTGAGTATGCTGAACCAACCTTGCATTCCAGGGATAAAGTCTACTTGATCATACTGGATAAGCTTTTTGATGTGCTTCTGGATTTGATTTGCCAGTGTTTTGTTGAGGATTTTTGCATTGATGTTCAAGGTTATTGGCCTGAAGTTTTCTTTTTTTGTTGTATCTCTGCCAGGTTTTGGTATGAGGATGATGCTGGACTCATATAATGAGTTAGGGAGGAGTCCCTCCTCCTCAATATTTTGGAATAGTTTTAGCAGGAATGATACCAGCTCTTCTTTGTACACCTGAGAATGTACAGAATTCAGCTGTGAATTCATCTGGTCCTGGGCTTTTTTTGGTTGGGAGCCTATTTATTACTCACTTAATTTCAGAGCTTGTTGTTGGTCTGTTCAGGGATTCAATTTCTTCCTGATTCAGTCTTGGGAGGGTGTATATGTTTCGGGAATTTATTCATTTCTTCTAGATCTTCTCATTTATGTGCATAGAAGTGTTCAAAATATTCTCTGACAGTTGTTTGTATTTCTGTGGGGTCAATGGCAATATCCCTCTTGTTGTTTCTGATTGTGTTCTTTTGAATCTCCTCTCTTTTCTTCTTTGTCTAGCTAGCAGTCTTTATTAACTTTTCTCAAAAACCCAGCTCCTGGATTAACTGATTTTTTTAATGTTTTTTTGGTGTCTGAATCTCCTTCAGTTCAGCTCTGGTTTTGGTTATTTCTTGTCTTGTGCTAGCTTTGGGGTTGATGTGTTGTTTATTTTTTTTATTTTTTTTTTTATTTTTTGAGACAGAGTCTCGCTCTGTCCCCCAGGCTGGAGTGCAGTGGTGCATCTCGGCTCACTGCAAGCTCCACCTCCCAGGTTCACGCCATTCTCCTGCCTCAGCCTCCCAAGTAGCTGGGACTACAGGTGCCTGCCACCATGCCTGGCTAATTTTCTGTATTTTTAGTAGAGACAGGGTTTCACTGTGTTCGCCAGGATGGTCTCGATCCCCTGACCTTGTGATCCGCCTGCCTTGGCCTCCCAAAGTGCTGGGATTACAGGCATGAGTCACCGCACCCAGCCAGATGTGTTCTTGCTTCTCTCATTCTTTCAGTTGTAATACTAGGTTGTTCAAATGAGATTTTTCTAACTTTTTGATATGGGCATTTACTGCTATAAATTTCCCTCTTAGCACTGCCTTAGCAGTGTTCCAGAGATTCTGATATGTTGTATCTTTGTTCTCATTCACTTCAAAGAACTTCATGATTTTTGCCTTAATTTCATTATTTACTCAAAAGTCATTCAGAAGAAGATTATTCCATTTCCATGTAATTGTATAGTTTTCAGTGAATTTTCTTGTCTTGATTTCTAATTTGATTGTGCCATTGTCTGAGAGATTATTTGTTATGATTTCAAGTTCTTTTGCATTTGCTGAGGAATATTTTATTTCTAATTATGTGATCAATTTTGCAGTATGTGTCATGTGGCAGTGAGAAGAATGTGTATTCTATTGTTATTTCAGTGGAGAGTTTGCAGATATCTATCAGGTTTGTTTGATCCAGTACTGAGTTCAGGTCCTGAATATCTTTGCTAATTGTCTGTCTCAATGATCTGTCTAATATTGTCAGTGGGGTGTTAAAGTCTCCCACTAATATTGTGTGGGAGTCCACATCTCTTTGAAGGTAACTAAGAACTTGTTTTCAGAATCGAGGTGCTCCTGTGTTGGTTGCATATATATTTAGAATTGTTAGGTCCTTTTGTTGAATTGAACCCTTTACCATTATGTAATGCCCTTCCTTGTCTTTCTTAATCTTTGTTGATTTAAAGTCTGTTTTGTCTAAAACTAGGATTGCAACCTCTGCTTTTTTCTGTTTTCCATTTCCTCGGTAGATTTTTCTCCATCTCTTTATTTTGAGCCTATGGGTGTTATTGCATGTCAGATGGGTCTCTTGAAGGTAGCATACCCATGGGTCTTGGTTCTTTATCTAGCTTGCCACTCTATGCCTTTTAGTTAGGGCATTTAGCCCATTTACATTCAAGGTTAGTATTGATATGTATGGATTTGGTTCTGTCATCATAATGTTGACTGACTAATTTGCAGACTTGTTTGTGTGGTTGCTTTATAGTGTCACTGGTCTGTGTATTTCAGTTTGTTTTTGTAGTGGCTGGTAATGGTTTTTCCTTTCCATATTTAGTGCTTTCTTCAGGAGCTCTTGCAAGGCAGGCCTGGTGGTAATGAATTCCCTTAGCATTTGCTTGTCTGAAAATGATCTTAATTTTCCTTTGCTTATGAAGCTTAGTTTGCCCAGATACGAAATTCTGGGTTGGAATTTCTTTTAAGAATGTTGAATATTGGCCCCCAATCTTTTCTTGTTTGTAGGATTTCTGCTGAGAGTTCTGCTGTTAGTCTAATGGGTTTCCCTTTGCAGATGACCTGACCTTTCTCTCCAGCTGTCTTCAACATTTTTTCTTTTATTTCCACCTTGGAGAATCTGATGATTCTGTGTCCTGGGAATGGTCTTCTTATGACATATCTTACCGGTTCTCTGCATTTCCTGAATTTTAATGTTGGCCTCTCTAGCTAGGTTGGGGAAGTTCTCATGCATAATATCCTGAAATATGTTTTTCAAGGTTCCATTCTCCTTGTCTCCTTCAGGGATACCCGTGGTGACAGATTTGGTCCCTTTACATAATCTCATGTTTCTCAGAGGTTTTGTTTGTTCCTTTTCATTCTTTTTTCTCTATTCTTGTCTGGCTGTCTTATTTCAGAAAGTCAGTCTTGAAGCTCTGAGATTCTTTCGTCTGCTAGGTCTATTCTGATATTAATACTTGTGATTCCATTATGAAATTCTTGTAGTGTGTTTTTCAGCTCTGTCAGGTTGGTTACATTCTTTTCTATACTGGCTATTTTGTCTTTCGGCTCCTGCATTGTTTTATCATGATTCTTCGCTTCCTTGGATTGGATTTCAATGTAATCCTGTAGCTCAGTGACCTTTACTCCTATCCACATTCTGAATTCTATTTCTGTCACTTCAGCCTGGTTCAGAACCCTTGCTGGAGAGATGGTGTGGTCTTTTGGAGGAAAGAGGACACTGGCTTTTTGAGTTGTCAGGGTTCTTGCACTTGTTCTTTCTCATCTTTGTGGGCTTATCTATGTCTTTGAGTTTGCTGACCTTTGGATGGGTTTTTTTTTTTCCTTTTATCTTATTTGATGACTTTGAGGGTTTGATTGTGGGATAAGATGGATTCAGCCAACTGGCTTTGTTTCTGGAAGATTTCAGGGGGCCAGGGCTCACTCCTAACTCCTGAACTGCATGCTCTAACTCTGGAGGACTTGTAATGAGCCTGACTTTGTTCTCTGGGTATTGAGGTTAGGAATCTACTGCGCTGGGTGGACCAAGGTGTTCCCAGATCTCTGGTCACTACACTTCAATGGGTGGTGTCAATGGGTGATGTCACCTAAAGCATTTTTTAGTGCGGTGACAGCAGGATCCATCTTCTTTCTCACATGCCAGCAGCAGTGGTAGTGACAGCATGGTGAGGTGCATGCTTGTTAGCTATGGCAGGGTGTTAGTGGATGCCGGGGTGCCTGCTCCCCCATAGGGGTTCACCACAGGGGCAGAGGCAATGCAGCTGTGAGGTGGGGAGGGAGCCCTGCTGGCAACTGTGTGTGTGGTAGTGCTGGTGTTGGTGTTGGCTTCAGGGTAGGGCGCTGGCAGGTGCAGGTCTCTGTGCCTTCTCTGGGCCCCGCAAGTAGAAGTGGTTGCTCAGGGCAGGGGAGGATCTACTGTCTCTGCACCTAGTTTCACTCCCATGGCAGTGCTAGCACAAGGGCACAGTGCCAGCAAGGGCAGAGGTGGCTGGTTCTGTGCCTGCTAAGGTTCTGTCTGCAATGGCAGATGGCAAGGGGAAGGGGGATGGACTGCACTCCTGCCACAGCATTGGCAGTGTGAGGTGCACACACACTAGTGTGCTGACAGGGCAAAGAAAGCAAAACCCACCTGCACAGACACACACCAGCAAAGCAATATGTGGAGCTGCCATGAGCCCAAGGGAAGCTACGGTGTGGAGAGGGAGCATGCAGGCTGACGTGTGGCTGTGTGGGCTGCCCCATTGGTCAGGCAGAGTTCTCCAGCGCAGAAGCTATGATATAGGCCCCCAGGCCACTGGAGGCTGCCCTGCAAGCAGGCATGGCCAGACTGGGGCCCCAGGAGAGGCCAGCAGACCAAAGGGTGCTCAGGTTGTACCTGCCCCGTCTAATGGACAAGACCACCCTGCAGAGTTCAGGATCAACAGTTCCCCTAGGGTGAAAATCTCCCATGAGAGCAAGTCGAGCCTTGGGGAATGGCCATCCCTGGCCATACTCTGCTACAGACACTCCCGCACCAAACTCTCTAGGCTTCACATCAGCTGGCTTGCTGCCCCTACTACTTCTCCAAGCAGCTCTCCCTGCCAGCTTAAGTTCCATGGTGGTCACAGGGTCTTCTCCTGCTGGGGTTCCAGAGGCCCATGTCAAGAGCAAGTTGCTCCTTGCTGGTTCAACTCACCTGTTCCCCTGGAGCCACTGGGGGCCAAGAATGAGTCTAGATACACAGTAGCCCCTTACAGGGTTCCCAGCTTTCTTCCCCTTCAGCCCATCTTCTGTGTCTTCCCTCCATCCACTCTGAAGATCTGTTAGGAGTACTCCAGTCATCTCCATCCCTCCGTGGCAGCTGTTCCACCTGGTTGCGTCTACTCGGCAATCTTTGGTGAATTTTTTATTTGAATTTTGATATATTTGCCTTATTTTCCATTGGATTATTTGTTCATTAACAATTATTAGGAAATGTTAATATATTACTGATATCAGCCTTTTGTCACATCACTTGCATTTTCTCCAACTTGCCATTTGTCTTTCAATTTGATGTTTTTTGCCAAATAACTGTATTGCATTTTTATGTAATCAAATCTGTTTGTCTTTTCTTATAATGCTTCTTGATTTTCTGTTTCACTTTGAATGCATATGATTTTTTCCATCCGTGTCAGGCAAGATAAACTAGGTTATATTGCATTAAAACAGCTTCTAAAGTCTCAGGAGTTTACAATAGTCTGAAGATAAAGGGAAATAACCCAAAGTGTTTTTCCCACTCTCATACACTACTCAACAACACTTCTGACACCAGATGTGTGGGGACATATCCTCACACAGCAGGCAAGCAATTCTGCCGATTCCCCAGTGCTTCAGTGATACCTTCTTTATGGCTCTAGCAGCTCCAGGAATCACACGCAGACATTTCAAAGACCAGCGAAGAAGAGGTATGCTTCCTCTCATGTTTTACTCTTTATTGGTTGTGAAAAGTTGATTTGACATACAAATTAGGTCATCCTTGTCATACCCGGCTAAATCGGGGTCAACGGACTTGGGGTGGGAAAGCACTAGGATGGCAGGCCAGGTCTCACTAACGCAGGTCTCTGTAACAACTGTCTCAGCACTAACTGAGTGGTCAAGTTAAATATTAAGCTGATAAAGCCAGTGCTCTTATGCAAAGGCTGAAATGTAACAGAAGCCTACCAAGAGTTTTTCCCAGGCCTTTCCTGGGACTTGAAGCATGACAAGATAACGAAGAAATTCTTAACAGGACCCGTTTAGGAACAAACAAGGTTTATTGGGAGTCCAAAGAATCCCCCCAGACCTCCACAAACAAGTTTATTGGGGGTCTGAAGGAACTCCCCAAACCGCCATGATTTAGCGGGAAACAAGATAAGGGTAATCACCCCAGCACCTGGACCCATTTAGATTAAGTAAATTTACTGAGGCTCCAGAGAAGGTCTTCAGGACTCAGGTCTCAGTTGTAGATTAGAAGAAATTAATCACGTATGTCTTCAGATGAATGGACACTTACATGTAGACAGATAGCTTAGAAGATACAGAGCTCTGGAAAACTTTGTAATTTTGAGTTGATCTGGCGATAATTTCCAGGCCTTCTCCCTGTAACTGGCCACAGAAATAAAATCTCTCTTCTTTCCCAGCTCATCTATATCTCATTGTTGGGCCACGAGAATAAGCAGCCCAACTCTCAGTTGTCCAGGAACACGAGGGGCACATAGCACCTCATCCAAGAATTAAATTTTCCACAAGCCCAGCTGTTTGAAACTGCCCATTGTAACCTGAAACCGGTTTTATCTAATAGCTACTGAAACAACCTGCCGTGACTCTAAGGCTAGTTTTATCCACTGCTATTACCCACCCATCAGAGCTTGCCAGCTCCCAAAAACTTACTAGGGCCAATGAACTGTCTTCCAAAACAATACATAACATCTCTCCTTTTTAAAAAATCTCCACTCTTCTCTTCACTCTTCGGACATACTAGAGACTACCTACTCTTTATTTTTGCCCCAAATTGCAATTTTTACTTTTCAAATAAAATGTTAAATTTAGATATTCATCTCTACATTTTTATTTTGACTTCAACATACTCAAGTAACTATTTCCCAGAAGCTCAACAGGAGACTTCCTCTTTGTGTCACTGGCCATGCTCACACCAATCTTGGCAATCTGGAATTGGTATCACCACCACTATATTGTTGCTACTATTATTTTGAATGAATTGGTATCTATTAGATCCATTAAGTATAAGAAAAATAAAAACATTTTTATTTTACTTTCATTTATTCTTTCTCAAATACTCTTTCTTTCCTTATGTAAATCCAAGTTTCTGAACTACACCATTTTCCTACTCTCTGAAGAACATCTTTTAACATTTCTTGCAAGGCAGGTCTACTGGCAACAAATTCCTTCAATTTTTGTCTGTCTGAGAAAGTCTGTTGTCTGTTTCTCTTTCTCTTTCAAATTATAGGACACAGAATTTTAGGTTGTTTTTTTTTTCAATACTTGAAATATTTTATTCCACTCTTATCTTCCTTGCATGGTTCTTGCAAGAAAACTAATGTTGTTCTTATCCTTTTTCCTTTATAAGTAAGTTGAGTTCCCCATCCCAGGATTCTTTCAAGATTCTCCCTTTGTATTCCATTTGCTGCAAGTTGAATATATTATTCTTATGTGTAGATTATACGCTGTTTATCTTATTTGGTGTTCTCTGAGCTTCCAAGATGTTTGGTGTCTGTCATTAATTTTAGAAAATTCTCAGCTATTATTACTTCAACTATTTCTTCTATTCCTTTTTCTCTTTCTTCTCCTTTTGGTATTGCCACACACATTACACCTTTTGTAATTGCCCCCACAGTTCTCAAATATTCTGTTCCAGTTTTTTAAATTCTGTTTTCTCTTTGCCTTTCAGTTTGGGAAGTTTCTATTTTCATATCTTCAAGGTTATAGTTTCTTTGTCCCATCTACTGATGAGTCCATCTATGGCACTTTATTTCTGTTAGTGTTTTCTATTTCTAACATTTTATTTTGGTTATCTCTTAGAGTTTTTCTCTCTCTTTGTACAGTACTCATCTATTCCTCCATGTTGTCCACTTTTTCCCATTAGAGCCCTTAGCTTATTAATCATAGTCATTTTAAATTCCAAGTCTAATAATTCTCAAAACCTCTGCCATATCTGAGACTGATTCTGGTGCTTGTTTTGTCTCTTCAGACTTATGTATTTTCCCTTTTAGAATGCCTTGTAATTTTTTGTTAAATGCTGAACATGATGCATGGGGTAAAAAGGACCAAGGTAAACAGCCCTTCAGTGTGAGATATCGTGCTTATCTGCTTAGGAGTCAGACTGTGTTTACTGTTTGCTATAGCTAGAGCCATCAGAAGTTAAATTTCCTCAGAGGTCTTTGTATTTATTTCCCCTGTTATCTTTGAGTTTTCCTAGAGATTTCTTCTTGAATAGGGTCTGGACATTGATGTCCTTTCCGTTGTAATCCCCTGTCACTCAGTTGGCATTGTAACTGTGACGTCAAAAGGCCATTCCACCATTCTATCAATCCAGCTGCTTCAAGATGATAGGAAACATGGTAAGACCAGTGAATCCCATTAGCACAAGCCCACTGCCACACTTCTTCAGCTGAAAAGTGAGTGCCTTGGTCAGAAGCAATGCTATGTGGAATACCATGATGGTAGACAAAGCATTCTGTGAGTCCAAGAATGGTAGTCTTGGCAAAAGCATTGTGTGCAAGATAGTCAAACCCATATCTGGAATAAGTGTCTATGCTGGTGAGGACAAACTGCTGCCCTTTCCATAATGGAAGAGGTCCAGTATAATTAACTTGCCACCAACTAGCTGGCTGATCACCCCAAGGAATGGTTCCATATCAAGGGTTCAGTGTTGGTCTCTGCTGCTGGCAAATTGGGCACTCAGCAGTGGCCGTAGCCAGGTCAGCCTTGGTGAGTGAAGTCCATGTTGCTGAACCCATGTGTAACCTCCATCCCTGCCACCGTGGCCATTCTGTTCATGGGCCCATTGGGAGATGACAGGGGCAGCTGGGGAAAAAGACTGAGTAATGTCCACAGAATGAGTCATCCTACTCACTTGATTATTAAAATCCTCCTCTGCGGAGGTCACCATTGGGTGAGCACTCACATGAGATACAAATATCTTTACAGCTTTTGACCACTCAGAGAGGTCCATCCACATACCTCTTCCCCAAATTTCTTTGTCACCAATTTTCCAATCATGCTTCTTCCAAGTCCCTGACCATCCAGTCAAACCATTAGCTACAGCCCGTGAATCAGTACATAATCGCATATCTGGCCATTTCTCCTTCTAAGCAAAGTGCACAACAAGATGTACTGCTCAAAGTTCTGCCCACTGGGAAGATTTCCCTTCATTACTATTCTTCAGGGATGTCCCAGAAAGGGGCTCTAGTGCTGCAGTTGTCCACTTTTGGGTGGTGCCTGCATATTGTACAGAGCCATCTGTAAACCAGGTCCTTGTCTTCTCTTCCTCTGTCAACTGATCATAGAAAATTCCCCATGAGGCTATTGGTGCAGTCTTGGGGAGAGAAGGCAGGACGGCAGGAGTGGGGACCGTAGGCATTTGAGCCACTTCCTCATGTAACTTACTTGTGCCTTCAGGACCTGCTCAAGCCTGATCATGTATATACTACTTCCATTTGATGATGGAATGTTGCTCTGCATGCCCCATGTTATGGCTGGATGGGTCAGAAAGCACCCAGTTCATGATAGGCAGTTCAGGTCACATGGTGACGTGATGGTCCATAGTCAAACGTTTAGTTTCTATCAAAGCCCAGTAACAGGCCAAGGGCTACTTTTCAAAAGGAGAGTAGTTATCTGTAGAAGATAGCAGGGCATTGCTCCAAAATCCTAGAGGCCTCCACTGTGATTCACCTACAGAGGCCTGCCAAAGGCTCCAGACAGTATCCCTATCTGCCACTGACACCTCATTAGATCTGCTGGGTCATATGGCCCAAGAGGCAGGGCAGCTTGGACAGCAGCCTGGACCTGTTGCAGACCCTTCTTCTGTTCTGGACCTCACTGAAAACTGGCAGCCATTCAGGTCACTCAATAAATGGGTCAGAGTAACACACGCAAATGAGAAATATGTTGCCTCCAAAATCCAAATAGGCCCACGAGGCATTGTGCCTCTTTCTTGGTTGTAGGAGGGACAAAATGCAGCAACTTATCCTTCACCTTAGAAATAATATCTTGACAGGCCCCACACCACTGGACCCCTAGAAATTTTACAGAGGTAGAAGGTCCCTGAATTTTTTTTTTTTTTTTCTACACAAATAGTTGTTTTATTTAGGGAATAAGGACAAGAAACAGAAGTCTATACATGTTCAGTACAGTTGCATTTTTTTCTCAAATATTTTTGATCTGCGGTTGGTTGAATCCATGGATGTAGAATCCATGGACATAGAGGGCCAACTGTGTATATACACATGCATATATGAAGAGATTTAGTATAGGAATTGGCTCATGCAGTTATGGAGGCCAAGGAATCCCATGATCTGCAAGTTAGAGAACTAAGGAAGTTGGTGGTGTAATTCAGCCTAAAGCTGAAGACCTGAGAATGAAGGGCAATTGTGCCAGTCCCTGATATGGTTTGGCTGTGTCCCCATCCAAATCTCATGTTGCATTGTAATTCCCATTGTTGGAGGAAGGGCCTGCTGTGAGGTGATTGAATGATGGAGGCACACTCCTCACTTGCTGCTCTCATGATAATGAGCGAGTTCCCATGCAACCTGGTTGTTTAAAAGTGTGTAGCACCTCTCCCTTAGCTCTCTTCCTCCTTCTCTGGCAATGTAAATCGTGTCTGCTTCCCCTTCACCCTCTGCCATGACCGTAAGCTTTCTGAGGCCTCCCCAGTCATGCTTTCTGTACAGCTTGTGGAACTGTGAGTCAATCAACCCCTTTTCCCCATAAATTACCCAGTCTTAGGTCTTTATAGCAAGATGAGAATGGTTCCTGAATTTTATTCAGATTTATTTCCCAACAACTCACTCACCAACAAGTCCAGTGTGTTTGCAACTTCTTGCTCACTGGATCCAATCAGCATAATGTCATCCATGTAATGGACCAGTGTGATATCTTGTGGAAGGGAAAAGTAATCGAGATCTCTCCAAATAAGATTATAATCCAAAACTGGAAAGCTGACATACCCCTGAGATAGGACATTAAAGGTATATTGCCAACCTTGGACCTTGCCAACTGAAGACAAATTGCTTCTGGTGGGCTTTATGGACAGGAATGGGGAAAAAAGCATTTGCCAAATCAATGGCTGTATACCAGGTACTAGGAGATATGTTAATTTGCTCAAGCAATGAAACCATATCTGGTACAACAGCTGCAGTTGGAGTCCTCACTTGGTTAAGCTTATGATAATCTACTGTCATTCTCCAAGATCCATCTGTCTTCTGCAAGGCCAAATAGAGTTGAATGGGGAAGTGGTGGGAATCACCATTCCTGCATCCTTCAAATCCGTTATAGTTGCACTAATCTCTGCAATCCCTACAAGGATGCAATATTGTTTTGTATTTACTATTTTTCTAGGTAGAAGCACCTCTAATGGCTTCCATTTAGCCATTCCCACCATAATAGCCCTCACCCTACCAGTCAAGGAGCCAATGTGAGGGTCCTGACAACTGCTACATATGTCTATGCCAATTACGCATTCTGGCACTGAGGAAGTGACCACAGGATGAGTACGGGGACCCACTGTAAGTTGGACCTGAGCTAAAACTCCATTAATTACCTGACCTCCATAAGCCTCTACTTTAACTGGAGCACCACAATGACGTTTTGGGTCCCTGGAATCAATGTCAGCTCAGAACCAGTGTCTAGTAGTCCCTGAAAGATCTGATTATTCCTCTTTCCCCAGTGCACAGTTACCCTGGTAAAAGGATAGAGGTCTCCTTGGGGAAGAATGGGAGAAAGATTAACAGCATAAGTTGTCAGTAGTCTAGTGGGGTCCTTCCTCAAGGGGACCCCGCCTCCCCTTCATTCAAAGGGTTCTGGGTCTATAAAATGGTTCAAGTCTGGAAATTGATTGAGGGGCCATGATTCCCTGTTTTTCTATATCAAATTAGTATTTTGTCCACTGGACCTGGAAGTTTTTGCTTATATAAATCAAGTAAGAATGCAGTAGGCTTCCTGTCAATTTCACTTCTAGGAATACCATGATTAATTAGCCAATGCCGGAGCTCTACATGAGTCAGACTATTCTGATTTCTGCTTTGCCTCTGCTGTCCATTATGGTGGCTACAGCCACCTTGTCTTTGATGGTTGAGTGCTGCCACTTGGCCCCTGCCACCTCGGGATCCAATTATTCCCATTGCATTTAAATTTTATAGTTGAGTGACTGCAGTTCCCACTGTAAGATCTGACATACAGAGAGGAGTGATCACAGAGCTCTTCACGGACGCAGGTGCTGTCCTCACAAATCTATTTCACAAAGTATTGATAAAGGGTATATCTTCTGGACCCTCCCAGCTGGGATGAGTGGGTCTAAAATGACTAATCCACTCCAGCATCCCAATATCCGTAAGCCTTTGGATTCCTTCCTCTACATTAAACCAAGGGAGATGAGGCATTTCCAGCTCACTCACAGTGGGCTATCTTCTAATCCATATTTCAGCTAACCAAGCAAATAAGCTAGTAGAACTTTTTTAACTCCCCAAGCTACAATAATAAATGCAGAATTCCTGCTTAGGGGGCCCAAAGCAATAAATTCAGCCAGATACAACTTTATGCTCCTTCCACCATTATCCTACATGTTTAATATCCATTCCCATGCCTGTTCTTTAGATTTCTGCTCATTTAAATTAGAAAACTCAAGCAGTTCTTTTGGAGTATAGCACACTTCTTCATGGGTCACACTCTGAACCTCACATCTGGGGGCCTGCCAGGACTTTAGTCTAGTTATAGGTCTAGAAGCAAACAGGGGTGTTGGGGGTGGGTCCTGAGGAGAATAAATATTGCCTGGCAACTGCCTCGGAGAAGGCCATTGCTGTTGCCTTGGGCAGTGCAGGGTTATTCTCCTCAATCTCCACACATGCAGCCAGCAAACATACGAAAAAGACTCAACATCGCTTATCATTAGAGAAACGCAAATCAAAACCACAATAAGATACTATCTCATGCCAGTCACAATGGTGATTGTTAAAAAGTCAAGAAACAATGATGCTGGCGAAGCTGCAGAGAAACAGGAACACTTTTACATTGTTGGTGGGAATGTAAATTAGTTCAATCATTGTGGAAGACAGTGTGGCAATTCCTCAAAGACCTAGAACCAGAAATACCATTTGTCTCAGCAATCCCACTACTGGGTATATACCCAAAAGAATATAAATCATTTTGTTATAAAGGTACATGCACACATATGTCTACTGCAACACTATTCACAATAGCAAAGACACGGAATCAACCCAAATGCCCATCAATGATAGACTGGATTAAAAAAAATATGATACATATACACCATGGAATACTATGCAGCCATAAAAAGGAATGAGATTTTTTTTTTTTTTTTTTCAAGACAGAGTCTCACTCTGTCACCCAGGCTGCAGTGCAATAGCACGATCTCAGCTCACTGCAACCTCCACCTCCTGGGTTCAAGTGATTCTCCCACCTCAGCCTCCCCAGTAGCTGGGATTACAGGCACCTGCCATCATGCCTGGCTAATTTTTGTAGTTTTGTAGAGATGGGGTTTCACCATGTTGCCCAGGCTGGTCTTGAACTCCTGACCTCAGGTGATCTGCCCACCTTGGCCTCCCAAAGTGCTGGGATTACAGGTGTGAGCCACTGGTGATCATGTCCTTTGCAGGGACATGGATGGGGCCAGAAGCCATTATCCTCAGCAAACTAACGCAGGAATAGAAAACCAAACACCACATGTTCTCACTTATAAGTGAGAGGTGAATAATGTGAACACACAGACACAGAGAGGGATATAACTGGAGCCTGTTGGGGTCGGGGGCAGTAGGAGGGAGAGCATCAGGAAAACTAGCCAATGCATGCTGGGCTTAATACCTAGGTGATGGGTTGATAGGTGCAGCAAACCACCACAGTACACATTAACCTATGTAACAAACCTGTACATCCTGCACATTTGCCCTGGAACTTAAAATAAAAATAGAAACACAACATTCCAAAACCTATAGAATACAGCAGAAGCAGTATTAAGAGGGAAATTTATAGTTAACAAACTCCTACATCACAAAAAGGAAAGATTTCAAATAAGCAAACTGGCAATACACCTCGAGGAACTAGAAAAGTGAGAACAAATCAAACCCAAAAGTAGTACAAGGAAAGAAATAATAATAAAGATCAAAGCAGAAATAAATAAAATTGAGACTAAAAATGCAAAATATTAATAAAATGAAAAGTTGACTTTTAGGAAAAGTTTACCAAAATTGGCAAACCATTAGCTAAACTAATTAAGAAGAGAGAAAACCCAAATAAATAAAATCAGAAATGAAAAAGGAGACATTATAAGTGATACCACAGAAATACAAAGGATCATTAGAAAATATTATGAACAACCATACACCAACAAATTAGAAAACCTAGAGGAAACAGATAAATTCCTGAACACAAACAGCCTATAAAGATTGAACCAAGAAGAGGCTGGGCGCGGTGGCTCATGCCTGTAATCCCAGCACTTTGGGAGGCCGAGGTGGGCAGATCATGAGGTCAGGAGATCGAGACCATCCTGGCTAACACGGTGAAACCCCATCTCTACTAAAAAATACAAAAAACTAGCTGGACATGGTGGCAGGTGCCTGTAGTCCCAGCTACTCGGGCTGGGAGGCTGAGGCAAGAGAATGGCAGGAACCCAGGAGGCAGAGGTTGCAGTGAGCTGAGATCCCACCACTGCACTCCAGCCTGGACAACAGAGTGAGACTCCATCTAAAATAAAAAAATTTTTTAAAAAAAGATTGAACCCAGAAGAAAAAGACAAACCTGAACAGACCAATAATGAGTAATAAGATTGAATCTGTAAGTAAACATCTGCCAACAACAACAAAAAAGTCCAGGATCAAATGGTTTCACTGCTGAATTGTTCAAAACTTTAGAGAAAAAAAAAAACCCAGTACCATTTCTTTTCAAGCTGTTTCAAAAAACTGAAGAGGAGGAAACTCTTCCAAACACATTCTACAAGGATAGCATTACCCTGATGCCAAAACAAGACGACAAAACAAAAATAGAAAACTACACGCCAATATCCCTGATGAACATAGATGCAAAAATTCTTCACAAAATACTAGCAAACAAAATCCAACAGCACGTCAAAAAGATTACGCACTATGATCAAGTGGATTTATCTCAAGAATGCAAAGATGGCTCAACATATGGAAATCAACATATGAGATACATCACATTAACAGAATGAAGGACAAAACCCACATGATCATCTCAATAGACACAGAAAAAGCATTTGATAAAATTCAACACCACTTTATGAAAAAAATTCTCAATAAATTAGGTATAGAAGAAATGTATTTAACACAATAAAGACCAAATATGGCAAATCCACAGCTAACATCATGTTGAATGGAGAAAAGCTGAAAGCTTTTTCTCTAAGAACTGGAATAAGAAAAGGATGTATACTCTTGCCAATCTTATTAAATATGCTACTTGGAATCCTATCAAGAGCAATTAGACAAGAGAAAAAATAGACAACATCCAAGCCAAAAAGAAGGAAGTCAAATTGTCCTTTGCAGATGACATAATCCTATCTATAGAAAAACCTAAGAATCCCACCAAAATGTCTTAGATTTAAATTAAATTAAGTGAATTCAGTAAAGTTGCAGAATACAAAATCAACATACAAAAATCAGTAACACCAAAAACAAAGTAGCTGAAAACAAATCAAGAAAGCAATCCCACTACCTAGGAAAAAAATTTAACCAGTGAAGTGATAGGTCTCTATAAGGAAAATTATATGAAAGAAAATGAAGAGGATGCAAAAAAAAAAAAACCCAAAAAAAAAAAAAACCAAAAAAAAAAGAAAACATGGAAAAACATTCTATGTTCATGGATTGGAAGAAATAATATTGAAGGGGTGGCCTGCCCCTCCACACCTGTGGATGTTTCTCGTTAGGTGGAACAAGAAACTTGAGAAAAGAAATAAGACACAGAGACAAAGTATAGAGAAAGAAAAGCAGGGGCCCAGGGGACCGGCGCTCAACTTACAGAGGACCCACGCGGGCACCGGTCTCTGAGTTCCCTTAGTATTTATAGATAATTATCTTTACCATCTTAAAGATAAGGGAGTGGCAGGACAATAGGATCGTTTTTAGGGAGGAAATCAGCAGTAAGACATACGAACAAGGATCTCTGTGACATAAGTTTAAAGGAAAATCCTGTGCCTTGAGATAAACCTTTTAGCAGCATTGTTTCATCCTATCACATGGGGATAAACCTTGGACAATAGCTAGCTTTTCTAGGAACAAAGACACACCCTGCACGCCCAAAATCCATTAAACCTTGAGTTACCACAGCACATGTCTCTTGCAAGGACAAGGTTGGGGGTAGGGTCACAGATTAACAGCATCTCAAATACAGAACAAAATGGAGTCTCTTATGTCTACTTCTTTCTATATAGACAGAGTAACAGGCTGATCTCTTTCTTTTCCCCACATAATATCGTTAATAATACCATGCTACCCAAAGCAATCTACCAATTCCATGTAATTCTTATCAAATAGAAATGATATTCTTTCATGAAGTAGAAAAAAAAAAATCCCAAAATTTATATGGAACCACAAACCACCCCAAACAGCCAAACCAATCCTGAGCAAAAAGAACAAAACTCACTGCATCACACTACCTGACTTCAAACTACACTATACAACTATAGTAACCAAAACAGCATGGTACAGGTATAATAACAGACAGATAGACCAATGGAACACAATAGAGAATCCAGAAATAAATCCATGTATTTACAGCCAACTGATTTTCGACAAAAGCACCAAAAACATACACTGGGAAAGTCAGTCTCTCCAATAAATGGTTCTGTGAAAACTGAGTATCTACATGCAGAAGAATAAAACTAGGCCCCTATCTCTCACCATATTCAAATATTAACTCAAAATTGATTAAAGACTTAAATGTAAGACCCAACACTATGTAACTACTAGAAGACAACATAGGGAAAATGTTTCAGCACCTTACTCTGGGCAAAGATTTTATGGATAAGACCTCAAAATCACAGCCAACAAAAGAAAAAATAGACAAATTGGATTACATCAAACTAAAAAGCTTCTGCACAGCAAAGAAAACCATCAACAGAATGAACAGAAAACCTACAGAATGGGAGAAAATCTTTGCAAGCTATTCATTTGGTAAGGTTTTAATATCTAAAGTGTACAAGGAATTCAACTCAACAGCAAAAAATAATAATAATCTAAGTAAAAAATAGGCAAAGGATCTGAATAAACATTTCTCAAAAAAAAAAAAAGACATACAAATGGCCAAGTGCATGAAAAAATGCCCAACGTCACTAATTATCAGGGAAATTCAAATCAAATCCAAAATGAGACCTCATCTCACACCAATTAATGTGAGTCTTATCAAGAAGACTAAAAATAACAAATGTTGGCAAAGATGGGGAGAAGGGTAATTCTTATACACTGTTAGTGGTGGGAATGTAAATTAGTACAGCCATTGTGGAACATGGTATGGAAGTTCTCAAAAAAAGCTAAAAATAGAACTACCAAATGATCCAGCAATCCCACTACTGGGTGTGTATGCAAAAGAAAGAAAATAGGTATGTCCAAGAGACATCTTCACTCCTAGGCACTATTTATGTCAGCCAACATATGGAATCAACCTAAGTGGCCATCAACAGATAAATAATGAAAATATGGTATATATATACACAATGGAATACTAGTCAGTCATTAAAAAGTATAAAATCTTGTCATTCATGGCAACATGGATGAGCCTGAAGGATATTTGTTAAATAAGTCAGGCACAGAAAAATAAATACCACATATTCTCACTCACGTGTGGAAGCTTAAAAAGTTGGCAGTATAGAAGTATAGAGTAGAATATTGGCCACTAGAGGCTGAGAAGGGGAAGAAGTGGGGTTATAGAGGTTAGTTAATGGATTAAAAATTACAGGATAGGAGGAATAAGTTCTAGTGTTCTATAGCACTTGGAGGACAACTCTGGTAAACAATTTTTTGCATTTTTCCAATAACTAGAAGAGAGAATGTTGAATGTTCTCAATACTAAGAAATGATAAATTTTGAGGTGATAGAAGTACTAATTTTCCTGATGTGATCATTGTACGTTGTATACATGTATCAAAATATCACACTGTACCCAATAAATATGTACAATTATTATGTGTCGATGTTTAAAACAATTTTAAAATAACTAATATAAATGAATGAGTGAACAAATGAGTGGGATTCTTAAGCAGACTTTAGGTCCCTTCCCCATGCTTGAGAAGTCGTTTTAGGGCCTCAGGTATGACTTAGTTCTCAGATATAGATAAACTAAACTATGGTATCTAAGCAAATAGAAAGTTCATTTTAGGTTTCGGTCAGGTAAAAAGACATGCAGACATAAAAATTAAGAAGAAAACAAGGTTAGGAGACAGGCTGATGTGAACACTTGCTCAGGAAAATGAGTAAAAATATTTTTTCAAAATTTGAAGTTTTGTTTAGCAAAGAAGGGGACTGAGATGTTTGGGTTTTATTATTGACATGAGAGGACAGACTATCATTTAATGCAGACCTGCAAGGTTTTTGTAAGTACACATGATAAATTGGTGGCTTAACAATGAAGATAGAATTTTTAATTTAAAGATTTTAAATTTTAATTTAAAGATTTTCAGGCCGGGCGCGGTGGCTCAAACCTGTAATCCCAGCACTTTGGGAGGCCGAGGCGGGTGGATCACGAGGTCAGGAGATCGAGACTATCCTGGCTAACATGGTGAAACCCCGTCTCTACTAAAAATACAAAAAACTAGCCGGGCGTGGTGGCGGGCGCCTGTAGTCTCAGCTACTTGGGAGGCTGAGGCGGGAGAATGGCGTGAACCCGGGAGGCGGAGCTTGCAGTGAGCTGAGATCCGGCCACTGCACTCCAGCCTGGGAGACACAGCGAGACTCCGTCTCAAAAAAAAAAAAAAAAAAGAAAAAAAAAGATTTTCAATCTTTAAAGATTTTCTTCACCTGGGATTAGCATAAAGGAAAATCTTCCTAGCAGGTTACTGAGAACACCTTTTTACTTCAATACATGTCCCCCCACATTTGTTTTCCTTACTCAGAAATTATGTAATATTACATTTAAACAAAAAGTTCCATGTGGAGAAAAAAAGAGATCTGCAATAATATTGAAATATTAATGTCCATGTATCTATTGGATAAAATCATGTAAGACTCCCAAGCATCACCATCATAGAAGGAAGGGATTTTGCCTTTTACAAATGACCCTTTCCAGGGCTCCCTTCATGTCTCTGTTCCTCAGGCTGTAGATGAAGGGGTTCAGCATGGGGGTCACCACAGTGTACATCACAGCCATGACAGTCTCCTTTAGAGTAGAACTATTAGCTGATGGGCATAAGTAGAGACCAATAACGGTCCCATAGAACAGTGACACCACAGAGAGGTGGGAGCCACAAGTAGAGAAGGCCTTGCAGATACCCTTAGAAGAAGGGACCTTGAGGATGGAGGAGACAATCCGTGCATAGGACCCAAGGATGAGTAGGAATGGGATGACAAGAATCAGCCCTCCCATGATAAATATCACCAATTCATTAACTCGAGTGTCAGAGCAGGCCAGCTTCAGCAGAGCAGACATATCACAGAAAAAGTGGGGGATCACGTTGTCTGCACAAAAACACAACCTGGCCATGAGTAAAGTGTGTAACATGGCATGGAAGGTGGTCAGCACCCAGGACAGCGCCACCAGGGCGAGACAGAGCATGGGACTCATGATGGCGGTGTAGTGCAGGGGGAAGCAGATGGCCACATAGCGGTCATAGGCCATGGCCACAAGAAGGAAGCTTTCTAGATCTGAAAAATACAAGAAGAAGTACATTTGGGTCAGGCAGTCCACATAGGGGATGGATGGGTCTTGGTTCTGCATGTTCTGCAGCAATCTGGGCACTGTGACCGAGGAAAAGCAGAGGTCAGAGAAGGACAAGTTGCTGAGAAACAAATACATAGGCGTGTGGAGATGGGAGTCCAGTCGAATGAGGACAATGATGAGGAGGTTCCCCAGGAGGGTGGTAAGATACATGGCCAAGAACAGGGCACAGAACAGGTTTTGCTGCTCTGGCTGGATGGGCAGGCCCAGGAGCAGGAACTCTGAGATGCTGGTTTGATTTCGTCCCACCATGCTCTGTCTCCAGTATCTTTAAGAGAATATAATAGGATCCCTTAAAACCGCTAATAAAAATAAATATATTCCTATGATACATTGTCAATAGGTGTTCTTCAGTCATTGATTTAACCATCATTTTCCCTAACAATCTGTATATTCAGAGATTTCTATAATTATCTCTATAATTAGAAATGTGCCACATCACAAAATCCACATTACTTTACACACTGATCTCACTTTTGATAACATGTAACAAGACTGACTCCTGCTTTCTTTCTAAAACACTCTTATCTATTAGCTTCCGTGCAATCACACTGGTTTCCTGACACATACTGGCCATTCCTTAACAACTGTTAATGGTTTCTTCTCTAACAGTATCTTATATATTGGTGTTTTCTGTGAATTTTTCCTAAATTCTATTCTAATTCTACAGATCAAGCCCTGAAAGAGTTCACCTGTCCCTGTGACACTGATTACCGTCTAAACTTCATGGGTAAACCTTTCATCATTAGTACTGTATTACCAGTTGCTTCCTGATTATCTCCCCATGGATCGTGACCATACGCAGCTTAACAGATGCCAGATGAAACTCATCTCACCCTGCCACTCTCCCAATCCGCTCCTCCAGTCGCTCATATCACAGTAAAAGGAATCCACGCTCAAGTCAGAAATCTGGGAGTTTTCTTTCATTCATTTATTTCTCTCAAGATCAACATCTAATCCTAGCAAGTCATATAGATTCTGTACTTCATTCTATTTCTAATTCAACCACTGCTTATCCCAATTGCCACAATCTGCAACAGGCTGATGTCTTTTCTTGTCTGGACTATTGGAATAGTCTCTTACTTCATCTCCCTGCTGCTATGCTCACTAGCCTTCAATCCATTCACACTGTGGCATTCTAAGATAAAAATCTGATCATCATTCTCCTGCTCAGAGTCCTTATGGATTCTCATCATTCTTAAGATACAGGCAAAATTCCTTTCAAGGACGCAAATGATATTTCATTATCTGACCCATGCCTACCTCCACAGCCTCATCTGGTCCCATAGTGACTCTTGCATCAGCATTCTCCAGCAATTCTGGACTTAGAAGTCATAATTTCTTGCCTCCAGACGTTCACACTTGCTGTTCCTTCTGTGTAACATCATCTTCTCTTTGCCTTTTACTTGGCATACCCCTGCTTCTCCTTCAGGTTTATTACATGTCACTGGCTCAGCTCAATCTTCCTTGTCTGCCCAGACCAGGTAAGACCTGCTTCTATGTTTCCACAGCATCCTGTACTCATCCAGCAGCATTCAATGACCTTGATTGCTTGTTTACAGCTGAGTTTCCTACCAAATTTGTAAACTCCATACAGGTAAGGCCATAACTGCCTTCGTGACTGCAGCAAGGCCAGCACCTGGGATGGTGACTGGATATGGCCAATGTTTCATTAGTCTTTGTTAGCTGTCCTTCAAGCTGAGACATACATTCCTCCAACTTTATTTTTTATTTTATTTGAGACAGAGTTTTGCTCTTGCTGCCCAGGCTGGAGTGCAATGGCACGATCTCGGCTCACCACAACCTCCGCCTCCCAGGTTCAAGCAATTCTCCTGCCTCAGCCTCCTAAGTAGCTGGGATCACAGGCATGCGCCACCAGGCCCAGCTAATTTTTGTAGTTTTAGTAGAGCCGGGGTTTCTCTATGTTGGTCAGGCTGGTCTCAGACTCATGACCTCAGGTGATCCACCCGCCTCGGCCTCCCAAAGTGCTGGGATTACAGGCGTGAGCCACCACACCTGGCCCCTCCAACTTTAAAGCAGTCAAATCCCATTGTAGTTAGAATAACTACTCCTATTAAATACTCCCAGAATTAAGAATTCACTAGCCTTAACCATTTAGTGCTAGTTTTGACACTTTATTACAAAATTCTGAGATAAACTTCAGACCTATGGAAAATGTTAGACCATCCAACCACCCTATTCTTTATTTTAAAAAGACAGCCCATTATGCATGTTGACACTGTCATTTTGGTTTTGGTGTTGATGTCTACATGGTTCAGTTACACTGACATGAAGAAATGTATCTGAAAGTTTGTATAGTTTGGGGAGAAAGGGAACGAGGATATCCACCCTTGAGACCTCGCTATACTTCCTCTCCAGATATCCATACCTCAAAACGCCTCTGAGCTAAGAAAGCTGAAGGGTATTAGGGTATATGAGAAGCTCCTTTCCTAGAGGGATGTAGCTGAATCTAACTGCTGGGATTTTCACCCTGCTGCTGCTGTTTAATCTAGCCACATTAACAGGTTTTCACATTTGGACATACTGTGCTAGTACTGCAGGGAAATGGCATCAAGCGAAGTTTCACAAGCCTGTTTTCTCAGAAGGCTGCCTCCTTGGGAAATGAGTGGGACCAATCTCTGGTGTCAAGGGTCTTATTAGAAATTCCAAACCAGAGAGACATCACTTGTGAATGCTGCCACTGATTGGGAATATGCATTTCAACTGCTCCCTCAATAATGCCTCTCATCTTCTTCACCTGGTAAATCTATACTTCTCAGTCTGGACTGAAAATAAGAATCAAGAAGGTCACTGCTTCTAAAACTTTAACTGACATACAAACCACCTGGTGGTCCTGTTAAATGCTGATTTTGATTCAATAGGTCTGGTGTAGGGCCTAATACTCTACATTTCGAAAGTTAAAATTTTACATTTGGTGATGCCAATTCTGCTGTTCTGTGGACCACACTGAGTAGTAAGGACATATAATACATTTTTAAAGTAGAGATTACGGCACCATCCCCCAATAAATGTAATTAGAATCTCTGGAAGGGGCCTTAAGTAAGCTCCTTAAGTAATTCAAATATATGGCCAAGGGCTTGAAATCTCTGTATTAAATGCCTATCTCATAGAGATGTCATTATGTTGAAATCTACAATCATGAGAGAGGACATTGCATACTATTAATGGACACTGTCATTAATAAAAAGATATTAAGTTGTGAACATTAAATCAAAATATTTCTGGAATGTAGAAAACTCTTGAAAGGCAGAGAGGTGGAGAAAAGGAAAGTTATGTCTGAAAAACTATCCTATAGAACATCATACAACTGGGGAAATCAAGACCCTCAGGCTGTAGGGATACTAAGGTACCAGCTTATTCACCCTCCTGCCCAACTTACTCTGTGTCTGAGGTTAACTCCAGGGCCCTGATCCAAAATCCTCCTCCCCTTTATTGGTTGCAACAGCCTTTGTAGTCGTCACCTATGTCTGTACCCACCCTTCTGACATCTCCTTTTCTACCTACCCCTGGCCCTAGGGGACTGTGCATCCCAGAGGAGCCTAGATCCTGGAGGACCTCATTAAAAACAAAGGAATTACACAGGACCTCTCTAGAACAAATCAGCGTAGAGTCCTGCAACAGTGACTGATTACAGCTGCTGATCATACCTTACACCTTACAGTGACTGATTACAGCTGCTGATCCCTTTGGGGAATCACGAGAACGGAGAGAAGCTCAGGGATGGGTGCTTAATCACTGCCTGCTTAGGGAATGGAGAGCATGCCTGTGAGGTTTGGGCCTACATCTTGAGAAGTGAAGAAAAAATGGTTGAAGAAGTCACAGAAGCAAGCAGGGACCAGGCCGTAAATGTCCTAAAATATCTTAAGGGTGTAAGAGTTTAGGTTTTATCCTGTAGACAACAACAAGCCATCAGTGGTCTTTGAATAGAGGACCGCTATGGAAAGACATATGCTTTGGAAATATTTCCAGGTGGCAGAATCTCTCACTATAACCCAACTCCCTGTAAATAGGCCCTAGGAGAGAGAAAAATGGTAACCAACAAGGATCAGACTTCCATGACCCAACCATATACAGATAGAGCGAAAGGACAGGAGTAAGAGAAAAGATGAACTCTTCTGGATCACATTCAATTCTTCCTCAGGCAAATATGGAAAAGTAAATTCACATTTGCAGCCCTTTGAGCTACTTCTAGCTCCTTACCTCTCTAGGAAGACCTTAATAACCGGACACCATCATTATCTCAACCACTCTTCATGTGTCATATTACCTCCTCATACTAGCTTTTCCTTACCCTACAACTGATCACAAGACTACAACTGATCACAAGACCACAACTGACATTTACAACTCCTTCTTCCACAACTATTCCATGTACCCTTTTACATAACTTCAGCTAGATTCAACCCACATTCCTTGTGAGTCTGAATCCTCAGTGTTATTGTTTTTCTTGGGTTTCTATAATAGTGTTCCATTAACTTTTACTAAGTGACAGCTAAAAGAATCCCCTGCATATCAGATATGGTCTTCCCTTTCCTCTTTATGCAGAGAAACACAATTTTCCATTGTTAACTGGGATTGAAGTACCACAGGCAGTACAGTAAACTCCTTTTTTGCCTACTGATTCAGAAACATAAAGAACCAAAATTGCCAAATGGCAGTCTCAACTTTCAGTAGAATGGAACCATGGAAGCACTTCAGGTAAAACATTCCTTCCTTAAGAATTGTATCAGATACTTCTTGTCCACCACTTCAAATCCTCTCAGCCATCTTCTCGTATTCCAGCCACGGTGGCAATAACCAATTCTGCGCAGACTTTGACCAGCTTCACATAGATTCGGTCTGACAGTATTACCTCAAGCCTATTCCATCTGCTTCTTGTGCCCTGCCATAAGGTTTCTGATTCCATGGAGTGGAAAATCATGGAAAAACAGCCCAATGCTTACACATACACAACCAGAAAGTACAAGGGCATTGTTGCCGTGTTGGTCAACCCTTAAAAACAGGTGCTGGGAGCTTACGCATATATGCCTTAGTCCCTCCTAGTGGTTGCCAACTCAATAAGCCATCCTAGTAACTGGTCTTCCTTCTTCCCTATTTAACACCCCCTCTATTCCTTACTTCTTCACGTGAGGTGAAATTCTCAAATAAACTACTTACAAATAAGACTTTTTCTAAAGTAAGGTCTGTTAATCAACAAAGCCCAAAACTGTGGAGGTAGGGAGCAAAACTTCCGTGGGTACATTAGTTGCTCTAATAATGAGGAAGTCAGCCCTGCTACCACTCCTTGATTTCCAGACTCGTGAATCATGGTTATGGGAGAAACATGATGATATATGGGCTCCTGGTTCAAAGCACACCAACATTTCTGGTACCCCTAATTTTTGTTACTTTGTGAGCTACTTTGTCTCTAGCATTTGCAACAATGCCTGGCACAAAGCAGATTTTCATTAAATATTTGAAGTAATTAAATGAATCGCACAGACTAGCAGTTCCAGAACAATGCTTAATAATAGTACTGACAGTGGGCACACTTGTCTTTTTCCTGATAATGCAAATACTTCTAAAATACCTCTAATATTTCCCCCTTAAGCCCAATGCTGGTTTTTGAGCTAACTCAGATGTATTATTATCCCATATTAAATAAGCATCATCTATTCCTGTTATAGTGAGCATTTTTATCTAGGATGGTTGTGGATTTTAGCAAATATATCATTTTAATAAAAACATTAAAATTACACTGCAAAAACTCCACGTTTAAAAGAATTCAAATACTTTAATTCAACAAGTGAAATACAAGAAAACAGTAGCTATAAAACTATGGAGATGGTAAATTAAGTAATAACAGAAAACCGCTATAATTTATGCTATTTAAACTTCCTTTTATCACTACTTAAGTTTCATTCATCACATTAATATAATACCGCATCTCAACATCTGCAATTTTGACAAATGCCTGGAATGATTTTTGTTCAGAAACAGATGCCGGTCTGACAGAAACACATTTGAAAATGTTCTTTTTCTGGTCATAGTTGCCAACACATCTATGAACTCGGCCTCTAATCAGTCTTGGAAGTTCACGATCCTGTTTTTTAAAAAATGAGTATCAAAAAATTAGTTATTACTTCATCCGAATTTCCATTTTTTTTAGTATTTATATTATCAACTAAACATGTGTCATCTCAAAATGCTGTAAAAATTCCTTCACGTGAGTCAGGGCCCCACTGCTAACAAGACAATGATAGTTATTCACATGGTGCCCTGTAACAGATGAAAGACCCTCAATTGGTAGGGCTTTTACAAGCTAGCAAGTTGTTGCTCATTCAAAGACTGAATGACACATGAAATTACTCACTCTTTTATCAGATTCCCAGGGTTCTACTTTCAGTAGGGAGCAGACTGGGTGATTCAAAACAGCTCATCAGATGACAATTAGGATAGCTGGATGAAATGTTTTGTTAAAAATCTCCTCGTAAGCATCAGAGAGATATCAAGACAGTGAGGAATTACAGAGAACCCCCAGCCCTCATCTAGGATAGTGTGGGAGTCTCAGATGAAACCTGATTTAGGGGGTACTTTCTCCCTGAGATGTCTGCAAATTACAGAAAGGCAGTTCAGAGTCTAAGAAACTGAGCAGAGCTTTCACAGACTTGTATAGTTGGGAAACAAATGGAATCTTAGGCCCCCAAGGAAAAGAGATTCTAGTAACCACTCCCATTCCGACCTGAAGCTTAAGTTGGGACCCAAAAGTTCGATGCCTTTAGAGACAAGTAAATCAGAAAAAGATCAGCAATCTCCAAATCCTCTCAATTATGAATAAAATTAAAGCATTCTGAAATTGCTTTCACTAAATAGTCACAAAAAGCACTAATTATAAGGGGAAAGACTAATGACTGATAAAAGGATCATACGAAAATGAAAAACTTCTGTTTATCAAAAGCCATCATTAAGTGGGAAAAAGCAAATCATGGATATGAGAAAATATTTGCAATGCACATAATGGACAGAAAACTGATTCCCGGAATAGTTTTTTTTAATTCCTAGAATCAGTAAGAAAAAGACAAATAACTCGAGAAGAAAACAGCAAGATGCCTGAACAGATTTTACAAAAAAAGATATCTAAATAGCATATGAAAAGGTATTCCACCTCATTACTCACCAGGGAATTGTAAAGAAATGACATAACACTAAATTGACTCACTAGAATGGTTATAATAAAAAAGATGGACAATACTAAGTGTTGGTAAGAATGCAGAGCAACCACAACTCTCCCACACTGCCTGTGAGTACTTAAATTGACATAATCCTTTGAAAAACGCTTTGGCAATAACTAATGTATTTGAATATACACATGCTCTATGACCCAGAAATTTTACTTCTGGGTATACATCAAACAGAAATACATGCAAATGCATAAGAGACATAGATAAGAATGTTCATAGAACATTATGCATAACAGCCAAAACTCCAGAAACCCAAATGCCCACCAACAGTGAAATAGAAAACTGTGGTATATTCATGCAACACAATGTTATACAAAGCAATGTAAATGAGTGAGCTACAGCTACACACAACAATATAGATGAATCTTACAAACATTTTGCCAAATAAAAGAAATCACATATTTAAAAAGACATACTGTGTGATACTGTTTTTATAAAGTTCAAAAACAGGCAGAATTAATTGATGACATTAAAAGTCAGGTTAGTGGTTACTTGCAAGTAGAAAACAAAAGGCAGTGAATGGGAAGAAGCACAAAGGTATTTGGGGGGTGATGGCAGTGTTCTATTTATTAACCTGGGTGGCACTCACTTTGTGATACTTCATCAAACTGTATGGTTATGATTTTACACTTTTCTGTACATGACAATAACAAAGTTTTTTTAAAAAAACATCAGACAAGATAAAAATAATACACATTCAAGATATTATAGGAATTGACAATTTTCTTGATCACCTACTATGTGTCATGCACTGTATATTCATGTTTCATCATTTAATCTCCTTAACAACCTTTCGAAGTAGGAATTTGTCTCCCCATTTTATAGATTTTTTAAAAAATCTGAAGTTCAAGTAATTTAAGCAGCTTACTTAAGTCATAAAACTAGAAAATGTTGGAGTAAATGCTGGAATCCAAGTCTGATTTCAGAATTGAGGACAGTGTCAGAATTAAGGTCAAACTTTACAAAGTTTATGTAGCTCTTCTACAGCCTCAATGTGTGTAGGTCTATAGCCTCCTTTGCAATCTCCAGACTTCTTTGTCACGAAGCCTCTTCCTTATATCCCAGCTCACTATGCTTTCCCCCAATTTCACAACCACTACCCTTACCCCATCAGTTCCTAACTCTTCACTTTGGTAATTATAACTACTTTCAGTTCCCTGAACAAGTGAAGCTCTCTCTTAGCTCCAAGTCTATGCATATGCTGCTCCCTCACCTTAGACTATATCCTTCTTTCCGTCGCCAACACATTTTGGCTTAGTTGATTCTTATTAATCCTTAAAGATCTAGGGTAAGTTCCACCTTCTTTGAAAATCTTTCCCTGATCTGCCCCTTCCTTCTTACCTACTTCTCTAGCACCCTGCACATACCCAGCTCCACCATGCCATTCACCATACCACAGTGTAACATTTCTGTACCATTCTACTTGGGATTACAAACTCTTTGAGAGAAAGAGCCATTCACCATTTATATTCCACTTTATATCCCTCACACCCAGCACAGTACCTGGCACATAGTAGGCTCTTCATATTATACAAATAAACAACTTTCATATCAGAACTAAAATCAAACGAAGTGTTAAAAGTACTAAACTGTTAACAGAATTTAGTTCAACTGAATTATAGCCTGCATGTTTATATTCTGTTGACATAGCTTTGCGAAGAATACTTTAAAAATACTCACGATTTCATAAAAGACACAAGGCAGAGTATTTTTCCCATCCCTCATAAGAAAAGTCTTCGAATAATATGGGCCAGGTGTAACAGCTGAATCAAGAACAGCTAAGCAATATTGAAATGGGAGAAAAAATAAATGTTGGTAAACTGCAAATAAAATTTAACAAAGGGAAGCTGATGTTTAAATAAGTATCCATATCAACCTCTCATAGTTCTATTTATACAGTAATAAAGAAGACATTTTAAGAAGAGAAGATATTTCTCAAGCAGTTTTACAGGTAGGAAAACAAAACTTCTGACTCTCTCCAACTTAGGAACAGATTATATGCCAAGCTCATACAATTGATAAATGACCATCTGAAACTTTTTCCTTAGAATGTATAGTATAGAGTGGTTAAATCCCCAGAACAGTCTACAACATTATAATAATAAAATGCACATGTGTAACAAATAAGCATCATAATTTAAAGAAAAAAGAAACATTGAATTAGAATCAGGAGTCATGCATTCAAGTCCCAGGTACCTCAACTTACTAATATTTTGTGACTTTGAGCAAACCGGGTTTTTATTTTTATTATATACGTTTGAGGTATACAGCATATTTTCATATACATACAACATACTTTTACAAACATATAGTGAAATCATTTCTACAGCAAGCAAGTTAACGTATCCATCACCTTCCATAGTTATCCTTTTTGTGTGTGATAAAGCACCTACAAGCTACTCTTAGCAAACTTTTAATATACAATACAATAATATTAACCACAGACCTCCTCTGTGCATTAAGCCTCTAGACTTATTCGTCCTCCATAATTGCAAGTTTGTACCCTACGACCTACATCTCCCTATTCCCTCCTTGAATAAATTGTTTAACCACTTTCAAATCTGTTTCTTCCCCTATAAAATGCAAATTGTAATTCATGTTTATCTCAAGAAATTATTATCAAGTGACAGCATTATTCATTTATTTAATAACCATCTACTGAGTACTGGTAGTGGGCATTTGTTATTTTGAGGCTGGCCTCCATTTCTGCTAAAAAGACCCAGATTATCCTTTAGGAAAATTCCATTTTTAGCCATATTATTTGGATAGGATTTGTCCCATCCCCAGATCCAGGAGTGAACTGTGACTGACTTAATCCAATCAGCATATTTTATTGCTCAACTATGTAGTTCAGGATTTCTGCGATGGGCATGTCACCCAGTCAGCCATGGTTATATGCAAAGACTCATTTGTTAGTTTTTAGGAAAGAGCAATGAGAAGAAAAATCTAAGAATATGGCAGTGTGGTATAAGAATGTAGAGTCTACAGAAATTTAACAATCAACTTGCTACCATAAGGGGAGAGTCAGAAGCTTCTGGAGAGACTACAGTGTGGAGCCTTAAGATGAAGCCAACACTATGACAGGCCAGAAGGACGCAGAGAAATCACTGTGTCATCTCTTGAGCAGCTAGATCAAGCTTTGCCTAAAGTCAGAAACCCAGCCACTTTTCAGTTGTGTGAATAATTCTCTATTCGTATTTAAAAATCCATTAAAGTTGTCTCTTTTTTTTTTGCATGGGGGTGGTTGCAACTGAAAGGGACTTCCTATATACTGTGCAGTATGCTAGACACTAAAGTGCAGTAAAATGAAGCATCTACCTTTGACAAGTTTAGAGTCTAGCCTAGGAGCTCAGGATTATTATAGCACTATGAAAGCTCACCATCACATATAAAAGCATGGATCCCCTTCATTTCTTGACAAGAATGTCTATTGGTGTTTATACCGAGTATTGTGATATTCTTAAAAGGATATTCTGGAGTGAACCTGAACAATTCACCAAAGAGAACCTGGGGAAATGAATGGAATCAGCACGTCCTTTTAATAGGCACAGGTTGTTTTTAATATTTACATTCTGTAAATGAGGTGACAGCCAAAAGCATCCTTCACACAGGAAAAAGCAATTTAGTGGGAAGTTCAACAGGGTTTAAGATCTTTGAAATAAGATGTTCTACCTCGGACGGTATTCTAGCTCTGACAGAAAACTGACATGAAATAGAATACCATCTGCTATCGCAGTTACAAGGCTACTGGTAAGATCTGAACAAAAGAAGAGCTAAGTCAAGCTTCCACATAGAGCAGTAACAGCCATGCCAGCCAGCTAAGAGATATGCTTCGAGCAACATGAGTAGGACTTCATGAAGAATCCCTGAAGTACATGGCAGTTCCAGAGGCCAGAGGCATGGAAACCTCCAAAAAGCCAAAAATGAAAACTGAACAAAACCAGCCCAGCCAACACCTTGATTTTAGCACTGTGATACCAAGTATAGAACGCAGTCAAGCCCACATGGACTTCTGAGCTACAAAACTTGAGTTAAGAAGTGGGTGTGGTTTTTAGCTGCTAAGTTTCCATTACTTTGTTACACAGCAATTGAAAATGAATACAGTGTGCTTTACTCAAAAAGTCTGAGTCTCTACTGAATCCAGTGTCACTTTATATAATAAAGCTTCTTCCTTAATGGTAACAAGAGAGAAATTGGAATCATTTTTAGGTGAAAGTTAAACATGTGAAATGAGTGCACTGATGGAAATCTACATCTATATATACACACATTTATATTTACATTTATTTCTATATATATGTGTGTGTGTATATATATGTAACAGGACAAAAGGAAAAGGAGGAGGCTGTATCAGTTTCCTATTGCTGCTTACAAATTACTACAAATTTAGTGGTCGGCTTAAAACAACATAAAAAGATTATCTTAATAGTTATGGAGGTTAGAAGTCTATAATGAGTCATCAAAGCTGTGTTCCTCTTGGAGGCTCTAGAGTAGAATCTACTTCCTTAACTTTTCCAGCTTCTCGAAGACGCCTGCATTCTTGGCCTCATGGCCCCTCCCTCCATCTTCAAAGTCAGCAAGGTAGCATCTTTCAATGCTTTCCTTGTATAAGGGACCCTTATGATTACATTGAACCCACCCAAATAATACAAGATAATCCTCCCATTTCAAGATCACTAACTTAATTACATCTGCAAAGTCTCTTTTGCCATATAAGGTAGCATTCACAAGTTTTGGTAATTAGAATGTAGACATTTTTAGGGAGCATTATTCTATCTACCACTGGGACTATTATTAGAACTTCAGTTCTTTGAATACACTTTAGGGAGTAGTAAAAATCAGACTTTTATTTGGAAGAAAAAGGACTAATCAGACATTAAAACCTGTTGTCCAAAGAGTATTACTCAAGTATTTCTGAAGCATTTTACCTACCTAATACTTCAAAAAGAAGTACAGTTTTCTGTGCATGTTCACGCCAATACTTCATGCTTTCAATAACTGCAGAAATAATTCTTAAAGAATTAGCTTTTTCCTTAAACTGTAACTGAAACAATGAGGTTTCCTTTTGAAAAAATAAGATACATAGCATTAGAAAAATATTTTTCTTCATCATACTCATTTACCTTCTATGTAAAAATTCTAAGTCCTTACAATGGACAAGTGTGTAAAAAGAACTACTGAAAATTTTAGTATAGTTACTTCCCTTAAATAAGGCCATCATTACTATATTACCGATGGAGAGAAACCAGGGTGCACTTAAAGACAATTAATCAAGAGGAGAATTATTTATATAGGTATTCATTCACTCATTCATTCATTGAATATTTTAAAGCATCATATGCCAGATCCTGTGACAAATATAGGTAAGGCCATTCCTTTCCCTAATGCATTCACACTCTAGGGGCCTCTAGGGAAGAAGCCAGACATATTCATTCATTTATTTGTTTCAAAAGTGTTTACTGGACACCTACTACATGCCAAACATAGCTATTAAGGAAACATTCATGGACAAAACAGTCAAGATATCTGCTCTTGAAGATTTTATAGTCTAGTGGAGGATTTATAAAATAAATAAACATATAACAGAATGTCAGGAAATGTACTTTTTTTTAAGGAAAAAACACACAAGGTAAACAGAAAGAAAGAGAGATGGGGGTTATTATTTTAAGTGAGTTGTTAAATGAGGACAGTGGGAACAGCAAGTATAAAAGCCCCGAGATGGAAATGTTCTTAGCATTTTTGAAGATCAACTAAGAATACAGTGTGTCAAAATACTAATTTTCAAGGGCAGGGGGACACTTTCCTTTGTGAGGGTGAGGGTTGTGAAGAGCATATGATGGGATTTTTTTTCAAAACACAAGTAGTTTCTTCCCTCTTCCCCTCCTAACCAAGATTCTAACATGCCTCCTGTTGATGATTATGGCCACAGTAAACCACTGTTACTAAGGTGATTATGTCGTATAATTTTGAGTACAAGGAAACATAAGATTGAGGACCACTGTGAAACATGCTTTATTAATCTTATTTCCAACAAAAAATAAAACATGCAAAAACAAATTTTACCCCGATGGCTTACTGAAAAGATTGCTTTTTCAGACATATGGGCAGAACAAAAACTAACGACTGTAAGAAGTTGTTACCATTCCTAGGTTGAAAGGACAAGAGGAGAAAATAAAAGTATCAAGCCCAGGAAAGCTATACTCATGAAGGGGCTACATCATGCAGTGACACAGCCACTGCTGGTGATGTAACATTTAAGACAGGAGAAAGTGAGAAAACCCAACTTTTCCTCCCACCCTGTGATTGGTAGTACCAGTGACTCCTGCTGGCTGACCTCTAGCAAAAGCCAGGAAGTAAACAATCTCAGGATGATGCACTACGTAGGACAATTCAGCCTTCCAAAACACAAAGAAGGGCAGGTGAAGAATCAAGTGGGCCAAGGGGCCAGGCAGCAGAGATGAGGAATAACCAGCACACATAATATATAAATAATATTTACAAAGAACAATTAGAGCACTGAGCGTAGAGAGGAAGTACAGTTGAGACACAGGTATAGGGAAGAATATAAACCAAAGCACAGAGTGTATGCTATGTTTAGAGAACTGTGACAAGTCTGAAGTGGCTAAAGCATTGGACAATTAGTAGACTATGAAATATGAGGCTACAAAGGTAAAATAGGGTAAGATCATAAAGCAAAGGTCATAATAAGTTGATCACAAAGAAAACTATGGCCTGCAGTGCAAATCTAACCTGCCATCTGTTTGTGTAAACGTTTGTTGGAGGACAGCCGTGCCCATTCATTTATGTATTGTTTATGGCTGCTTCCAAGTTACAGTGGCAGAGCTGAGTAGTACTGTTGAGTAGCTGTAACAGAGACAGTATGACCCATAAAGCCAAAAATAATACCTGGCCCTTTATAGAAAATGTTTGCTGACCTCTGTTGAAAAGTACTTAGAATGACATATGAAGAGCCTAGGTAACTTCACAAACAATGGATAAACTGTCATTATCCTTAAAATGAGTGTAAAGTGAAAGTCAGAATTGAGTAGAAAACTCTAAAGTTTTAAAGGAAAAGGAGCAGCCATTCACACCCCTAAGAAAATATTTCGGAAACTAACATTCATCCACTTCAATGGAACTTAATATTTATGCCAATCAAGTAATGTATGTCATGGAATTTATTTCAGGTGCTCTTATCTCTGTAGTTTTCTAAATATTTACCTCCTATTTTTTAAAACGTAAATAAGTCATTAATTGATATTTAAACATTTACCTTCAGAGTGTTGTCTTCTGGAATATCATCCAACATTTGTTTCTTATATTGATTTTGTTGAAAATTGGGCTTAAATGTCTGTAATGCACTGTTTTTGTCTAGCCCTCTCATTGTGGAGCCAGATATTTTTGATGAATGTGTTTGTCTGAATAGCTCGGTTTCTTTGTTGCGAGGTAAGTTAGGAGGTTCGAGTATTCCGAATTGTTTTTGTTGTTGAGCTCCCGAACTCATTGGACAAGAATTCTTTCCATCATTTGCCACTAAGTTTGTTCGTTTACATTGAGGCTTAAAATCATTTTTATTCCAAGTTTTCAAGCTGGTATTTTTGTTGTTATCTCTGTAGCTGTAATAGTGCAAAAAAAGAAAAAAAAAAGAAAAAAAAAGCATTTGTTTCTATATGGTTTCTTAATTACAAAAAAAATTAATGAAAAATTCATTTATATGGCAATTTATGATTTAGAAAGCACTTTATTACTAACTACTTAGAAATTCCAAATACATCACAACAACCCTACAATGTATTATTACCCTCTTTCCAGATGAGAAGACTGATCCTTAATGAGGAATTAACTTGTCCAAAGTCATACAGGAAATTACTCACAAGTCTAGAACCGAGGAAATACAAGATCTCCCACCTCGGAGTCTAGTACTACAAAGTATATTTTTAAATGATAGCATCCTTCATATGATAGTAGTCGTATCCAAGTGGTAAGATTTTGAAGGCATTTGTATGCTTCTTTATATATTCAATTTTAAAATTTTCTACAAAGTAAAATTTTAAGAAGTTAAACTGTGGCTTAGCAATGATTTTAAATCACAAGGAGAATACATATAAGCAGGAATAGATAGCTATTAATATTTGATTCGAAATTTTGTGGTTTTAATGCGTACCTTAAAAGCCCTATAATGAATCTGGTACAGCATTTGCCAGCAACACTAAGTGTGTTATATCAGTTGACCAGAACATTATGCTAGATGCTAATGAGGCCAAAATCAAAAGCATAACTTCTGAGCAGCCTAGTTAGGAGTTCCACAGGAAACGAACTAGCCCAAGTCACAAATCACAAATTCTTTATTTATTTTTCTTTTTTCTCGGAAACAGGGTCTCGCTCTGTCACCCAGGCTGGAGTGTAATGGCGAGAACACAGCTCACTCTAGCATCAATCTCCCAAGCGCAAGCGATCCTCCCACCTCAGCCTCCTGAGTAGCTGGAACTACAGGTGAGTGCCACTATGCCCAGCTAATTTTTGTTATTTTTTGTAGAGACAGGGTTTCACCATGTTGCCCAAGCTGGCCACAAACTCGTGGGCTCAAGTGATCCACCTCCTTGGCCTCCCAAAGTGCTGGGACTAGAGGCGTAAGCCACCACTCCCAGCCCACAAATTCTTAATTCTCAGGAATTTTCCTGGAAATACCACAAGTATCACAAGAGGGCAACCAATACAACCCATCCCTTTTTTAGGTAAATAATCCAAAAAGAGGTTTAGGTGCACTACTGACCAGGAACAAATCCAAGTTTTATGAGGCCTGAAGTTTGTATAATTTGGGAAACACTATTAATCGGGTACAAAGTTAGTATAAAATAATGAGAAAAGCAAGCACAATTACAACTTAAATTATAAACACCACAAACATCACGATACCCAGAAAAAAAATATTAGAATTATTAACTGCCTGATACTCCTTTATAGAAATTTTTTCCTACACTGAACACTTCTTCATACGACAATAATTCTGTAATTTTTTTGGACTCAGGCCAGTCTCAAACCCATGGGCACAAGTGATTCTCCTGCCTCAACCTCCGGAGTAGTTGGCACTACAGGTACCATCACACGCAACAATTTTGTAATTTTATTTTCAATAAAGAGAACAGAAACACAATTTTGTCTTTGCTCTCTCCCATGGTTATAGAAATTACTTGTATTATTCATAGTCTAGAAAAATTTATTTCAGCTTTACAACTGTCTATTGCTAACAGCACATTTGTAGTAATGCCAAAGATCACTGATCACAGATCATCATAACAGATATAATAACAATGAAAAGGTTTGAAATATTGCAAGAAATACCAAAATGTGACATAGAAACATGAGGCGAGCACATGCTGTAGGAAAAATGGCACCAACAGACTTGCTCAGTGCAGGGTCACCACAGACCTTCTGCTTGTGAAGAATGCAGTGTGTGTGACGTGCAGTAAAGCACAGTGCAATATAGGAGGTGTACCTATATGAAGAGTGGCCGAGTGGATTAAAGATCCAACTATATGCTGTCTACAATGAACTCAGTTTAGATTCAAAGACACATAAAAGCTGAGAATAAAGGGATGGAAAAAGATATTCCATGCAAATGGCAACGAAAAGAAAACAGGGCTGGCTAAGTTTATGTCAGACAAAATACACTTCAAGTTAAAAGTTGTCTCTAAAAACAAAGAAGGTCATTATATAATGATAAATGAGTGAATTCAATAGCAAGATATAAAAATTGTGAATATAAATACATCCAATATCAGAGCACCTAAATATATAAAGCAAATATTGACAAATCTAAAAGGAAAAATTGACAGCAACATAATAAAAAGAAAGCTCAATACTCCACTTTTAATAATAGATAAATCATCCAGACAGAAAAATCAATAAACAGTGAACTTGAACAACACTATGGCTCAAATGGACCCAAAAGACATATATAGAATTTGCCAACCAACAGCAGAAGACTACACATTCTTCTCAAGCACAGATGGAACTTTCTCAAGGATAACTCACATGTTAGCTCACAAAATCAGACTTAACACATTTAAGAAGATCAAAATCATACTGAGTATCTTTTCTGACCATAATGGTATAAAACTAGAAATCAATAAGTGCTAGAAAATGGAAAAACTAGCCGGGCTTGGTGGCTTACGCCTGTAATCCCAGCACTTTGGGAGGCCAAGGCAGACAGATCACAAGGCCAAGAGATCGAGACCATCCTGGCTAACACAGTGAAATCCCATCTCTACTAAAAATACAAAAATTAGCTGGGTGTGGAGGCAAGCACCTGTAGTCCCAGCTACTTGGGAGGCTGAGGCAGGAAAATCACTTGAACCCAGAAGGCGGAGATTGCAGTGAGCCAAGATCACGCCACTGAACTCCAGCCTCGGCGACAGAGCGAGACTCCATCTCAATTTAAAAAGAAAAGAAAATGGAAAAATTCACAAGTACAACAACACACTCTTGAACAACCATTGATCAAAGAGGGACTTTAAAAAGGAAATTTTAAAATTATCTTGAGACAGAAACAAAGCATGACATACCAAAACTTATGGGAAAGCAAAAGCAGTACTAAGGGCAGTTTATAGCAATAAATGTGTAAGTGGAAATAAAAAGATCTCAAATAAGCATCCTAACTTCACACTTAAAGGACTTCGAAAAAGAATAACAAACTAAGCCTAAAATAAGCATATAAAGGAAACAATAAGACTAGAGTAGAAATAAATAAAATAGAGAATAAAAAAAAAAAAAGCAAAACTGGGACCGGGCGAGGTGGCTCACACCTGTAATCCCAGCACTTTGGGAGGCTGAGGCAGGCGGATCACAAGGCCAAGAGATCGAGACCATCCTGGCCAACATGGTGAAACCCCATCTCTACTAAAAATATAAAAATTAGCTGGGCATGGTGGCGCAGGCCTGTAGTCCCAGCTACTCAGGAGGCTGAGACAGGAGAATTGCCTGAACCCGGTAGGCGGAGGTTGCAGTGAGCCGAGATCGTGCCACTGCACTCCAGCCTGGCAACAGAATGAGACTCCATCTCAAAAAGAAAAAAAGAAAGAAAGAAAAAGAAAAACTAAGAGCTTATTTTTTTGAACAGATAAAGTCGACCGCCCCTTACATAGACTAAAAAAAGAAAAGATTTAAATAAATGAACGAGGAGACACAAAATGGATTTCTCAGAAATAAAAAAGATAATAAGGGACTATTATGAACATTATATGACAATAAATTGGGTAACACAGAAGAAATGGATAAATACCTAGAAATAAGCAACTTGCCAAGATTGAATCAAGAAGAGGTAGAAAGCCAAAACAGACCAATAATAAGGAGATTAAAGAAGTAATCAAAAACCTCTCAGCAAAGAAAAACCCAGGACCGGATGACTTCACAGTGAATTCTATTAAACATTCAAAGAGAAATTAATACCAATCTTCTTAAATTCTTTCATAAAACAAGAGAGAATACTTCCAAATTCATTTTATGAGACTAGCATCGCTCATATCAAAATCAAACAAAGACACTGCTAGAAAACTGCAGGCCAGTATCACTAAAGAACATAGATGCAAAAATCCTCAATAAAATACTAGCAAGGCAAATTCAACAGCACATCAAAAAATCACCTATCAAGAACTCTGCTCACTACATGGGTGAGGTGATAGGATCCATACTTCAAACCTTAGCATCACACAATATTCCCATGTAACAAATCCTATGTACCCCTTATATTTAAAGTGAAAGTTGAAATCTTTTTTTAAAAAATTATACACCATGACCAACTGGGATTTATTTTTGGGATGCAAGGTTGCTTTAACATACGCAAATCAATCAATGTTATATACCACAGTAGCAGAATTAAAGATAAAAATAGATGCAGAAAAAGCATCTGACAAAGTTCAACATCCATTCAGTTTACTCTAAAAAAAATAGGTATAGAAGGAACATACTCCAACACAATAAAGGTCATCTGCAAAATTCCCACAGCTAACATCACAATGGGGGAAACTGAAAGGTTTTTTTAAAGATCCAGTACAAGGCAAGGATGCCCACTCTTACCACTTCTATTCAAACATAGTTACAGGCTGGGCATTCTAAATCTGAAAATCCAAAACTCGAAATGCTCCAAAATTTGAAACTTTTTAAGCAACAACAAGATGCTCAATGGAAATGATCATTAAAGCATTTCAGAGTTTGAATTTTCAGATTTAGGATACTCAACTGGTAGGTATTCTGCAAATATTCCAAACCCCAAAAAAATCTGAAACATTTCTGATCCCAAATATTTCAGATAAGGAATACTCAACTAGTCTTGGAAGTCCTAGCCAATCAATTAGCCAAGAAAAGGAAATAAAAGGAGTGCAAATTGGAAAGGATGAAGTAAATGTCTCTGTTTGCAGATGACACGATCCTGTATGTAGAAAACCCTAAAAACTCCATTAAAAAACTGTTAGAACTAAAAAATGAATTCAGTAAAGTTTCAGGATACGAAATCAACATACAAAAATCAGGAGCATTTCTTTACACCAACAATAGATATCCCAAAAGGAAACCAAGAGAATGATCCCATTTACAATAACACCAAAAAGAATAAAATACTTAGGAACATATAACCAAGGTGGAAAAACGTCTGTACACTAAAAAGTATAAAACACTGATTAAAAAAAAAACAAAAAACACTGAAGACAAAATAAATGAAAAATCCTGTGTCATGGAATTGAAGAATTAATACTGTTAAATGTCTAAACTACCCAAAGTGATCTACAGACTCAATACAATCCCTATCAAAATTTCAACGATATTTTCCACAGAAATAGAAAAAACAATCCTAAAATTCATATGGACCCACAAAAGACTCTGAATAGCCAAAACAATCTTGAGAAAGAACAAAGCTGCATCCATCACACTTTCTGATTTCAAGTTATACCGAAAAGCTATAGTAATCAAAACAGTGTGGTACTGGTATTAAAACAGGCACACAGACCAACAGAACAGAGTAGAGAGTCCAGAAATAAACCCATACATTTACATTTAATTGATTTTCAACAAAAGTGAGACGAACACACAATGGGATAAAAGTCTCTGCCATAAACAGTATTGGAAAAACTGGATATCCAGATGCAGAAGAATGGAACTGAACCCTTACCTTACACCGTATACAAAAATCAACTCAACCATGGATTAAAGACTTAAACCAAGTAGGAACCGAAACCATAAAACTCTTAGAAAAAAATGTAGGGAACAAACTCCTTGACATTGGTCTTGCAAATGACTTCTTTTAATATGACACCAAAAGCACAGTCAACAAAAGCAAAAATAAATATTTGAGAACTATATCAAACTAAAAAGCTTCTGCACAGTAAAGGAAATAATCAACAGAGTGAAAAAGCAACCTATAGCACAGGAGGAAATGTTGGCAAACTATATAACTGATAAGTAGTTAACATCCAAAATATTTAAGGAATTCACAGAACTCAGTAACAAAAAAACAACACAATTTAAAGATGGGCAAAGAACCTAAATAGACATTTTTCTAAAGAAGACACACAGATGGCCAATAGGTATATAAAAAGGTGCTCAATATCACTAATCATCAGGAAAATGCAAATCAAAACTACAATGATATATTATCAATTCACACTTGTTAGGACAGCTGTCATCAAAAATTCAAAAGATAACAAGTGTTGGCGAGGGTGCAGATAAAAGGCAATCCTTGTACACTCTTGGTGGAAATGAAACTTGGTAGAGCCATTATGAAAAACAGTATGGAAGTTCCTCAAAAAAATTAAAAACAGAACTACTATATAATCTAACAATCCCACTTCTGGAGATACATCCAAAGGAAATGAAATTAGTATCTCAAAGAGATATCTCCATTTCCAGATTCATTGCAGTATTATTCATAATAGCCAAGAGGGCCAGGCACGGTGGCTCACACCTGTAATCCTAGCACTTTGGGAGGCCGAAGCAGGTGGATCACATGAGGTCAGGAGTTCAAGACCAGCCTGGCCAACATGGTGAAACCCCATCTCTACTAAAATACAAAATTAGCCAGGCATAGTGGCACATGCATATAATCCCAGCTACTCGAGAGGCTGAGGCAGAAGAATCACTTGATCCCAGGAGGCGGAGGTTTCAGTGAGCCAAGACCACACCATTGCACTCACATTGTCTTGTTGCCATTGCCTGGGCAACAAGAGCAAAACTTCGCCCAAAAAAAAAAAAATTCCAAGATATGTAAACAATGTAAGTGACAGATAAATGGACTAAAAAATGTATCATAAAGAGATAACGGAATACTATTCAGACATTAAAAAGAAGTAAATCCTGCCATTTGTGACAACATGGATGAACCTAGAGGATGTTATGCTAAGTGAAATAAGTCAGACACAGAAAGAAAAATACTATATGTGCTTACTTATATGTGGGATCTTTACAAATCAAACTCATAGAAGCACAGAGTAGAATAGTGGTTACCGGGGTGAAGAGGCGGGAGAAATAAGGTGATATCAGTCAAAGGGTACAAAGTTTCAGTTACGTAGAATGAGTAAATTCTAGAGATCTAATGTAGAGCACGAGGACTATAGTTAATAATACTGTGTTATACAGATGAAAATCGTTTAGAAGGTAGATCTTAAGTGTTCTCATACAAGAAAAAGATGGTAATTATGTGAAGAGATGGATATATTAATTAGCCTGACTGAAATCAGGTCACTATGTATATGCACATTAAAATATCAGGTTGTACACCCTAAATATATATATAAATTTAAAAAAAAAAAAAAAAAACACTTTTTTTGAAACAGGTTCTCACTTTGTCACCCAGGCTGGAGGGCAGTGGCAGGATCCCAGCTCACTGCAAACTCTGCCTCCCAGGTTCCAGCGATTCTCCTGCCTCAGCCTCCCAAGTAGCTGGGATTACAGGCATGTGCCACCACACCTGGCTAATTTTTGCATCTTTTTGGTAGAGACGGGGTTTCACCCGTTGGCCAGGCTGGTCTCAAACTCCCGACCTCAAGTGATCCGTCCGCCTCTGACTCCCAAATTGCTGGGATTACAGGTGTGAGCCACCGCATCCAGCCCTAATTAAAATTTAAGATAACAATAGAAATACAATATTCAACTGCAGTCAGAACTGTAGCAAGGATGAGATTGTCAAGAGAGTGTTCCAGACGCAAACAGAGTCCAAAAGAAAATATTCCTCATACCTTTGGCCATCCTGAGCAAGTTGAAGGAGACCTAAAAGTTTAAAAATTTAGTTACATGGATATTGGGGGCCTGCCACCTCCTTTTATGAATTACTGACTTAAGTTATATACTATTTTAGATCATTAAACTTTTACAATAGATCTGTGTAACAAGAATGGTTGAAAGACATGATGTGTAATAGGAAAACAATTCTGGGTGTATCAGAGCAATAGGCATTCTAAGTATTCCACACACAAGCATGTTAGATAAATTCATATATTTGTAAAATCCTTAATCAAGGGTTTTCGTGGTAGTGATAGACAAGACAGCACAAAGTTACATAAATACATCAGAACTGTATGTTTTATGTACAATATATATTGAGTACTGAAGGAACCTCAGATATCATCTAGTTCAACTTCTTTCCCATGGATAAAGACATAAGACTCAAAAAAGGTGAAATGGTTTGGTTTTTTCTGTTCAAAAATAAATTAATGGTTAACTCTGGATCAGTGCAACTATGAATAATTTTCTTTTTCCTTTTTTCTAGAATTATTCTATTATTTTCATAATGAGAATAGTAAGTTATTTTAGAAAAAAAAATCCTTATCTTCTGTTAAAATTTATGCATTTACCTGAACTCGTTTGCCAGGTTGTGTTCAGTTCTCAGTTTCTAAAGCCTTCATCTCACCGAGTATAATAGTGTATGCCTGTAATCCCAGCACTTTGGGAGGCTGAGGTGAGGGAATAGCTTGAGCCCAGGAGTTCACGACCAGCCTAGGCAACATAGCAAGACCTCGTTTCTACTAAAAATTTAAAAATTAGCCAGGCATGGTGGTGCAAACCTATAGTCAGTCCCAGCTACTCAGGAGGCTGAGGTGGGAAGATTGTTTAAGCCCAGGAGTTCAAGGTTGCAATGAGCTATGATCATGCCATTGCACTCCAGCCTGGGCAACATGGCAAGGTCCAGTCTCAAAAAAAAAGATTAAAAATGTTAAAAGTCCTCATATCACCTCAATCTCTCAACTGAGATGTCTTAACTACTAAGTAAGTACAAGCTCAATGTCTCCTCAGAGTCTAAAGCCAATTGTAAGAGCTTTAGCAAAGAAACTTATCCTTACTAATCTTACTAATTGTCCATATCCTAATTCTGGTGAATGAAATATATATTGATAATGTGTCTAATAACACAGTATCTATAAGAATAGGAGTGTACTTTGCTCTTGAAAACTCCATGTCCCAAGAAAGTCTAGACTAGGCTGCCAGAAACAACATAGGATGGCCAGTTAAACCTGAATTTCAAATAAGTAACAAATTTTTGGTATAAGTATGTCCCAAATATTGGCTGTGACACATACTAAAAAATTCCTGATTACCTGAAATTCAGATTTAACTGGGCATCCTTTATTTTTATTTGCTAAATCTGGCAACTCTACCTGGACTCTAAACCTGAGGATTAGACCTTTAACCGGTTCAAAAAACCTTCAGCAGATTACCAACTGCCTGCATGGATTTTTAAATGTTCTCTACTCCTGGATTTCCTGTTGTATCCCAACAGTCTGACAGATCATGTATTAATTCAAATCGTAATATCCAATACTGGCTGCCTGTCCAGATTACAATCTGTTACCTAATTCTCTGTCTAGTGCTTGTCAGAATGGATTTTCTTCTAGCACCTGCAGTTGGAACAATGTCTCTAAGAACCATCCCAAACCATGAACAGGCCTAGTTTTAAGGCCTTGTTATGAAGAAACTAATGGACTGGTCCTGGGGAAACTAGCATGAATAATAAAATCAAAACTAATTTTTAAATAAAGACATTATTTCAATGTATTTATTAACAACTATATAAAAAGCTTCCCCTTTTAAAAAAATACGGTATCTTTATATAATAAAAATGAGAATAGTATTAACTTCATAAGGTTGTTGTAAGGATTATTGAAATAACATATCAAAGCCCTTAACAGTGACTGATTTGGTGTTGTTTTCCCAGCACTTTATTTCCAAAATTATTTCCTTCAATATTGCCATTTATCCAAGGCTACTAAAATACAACCAAGAAAAATCCATGTTCTTTTTCTATCAATTTTTTCATACTATTTAAACATTAAACTTTGGTCCTTATGGCAAGAACCCTCAGCATCTTTCTATCTTCGTCATTTCTTGAGCCCCTACTATTGCAGATGCATACGCATCTCAGCCTCCATTTTTCCTTCTCCTTCCATTCTGTTTACCTTGAAGCTGACTGTCTTACAGGATAAGACTGAGCACTCTAATTGGTTCTCAATTCCTAAATATAACCAATACTAAGATATGATTCCTGTCTATCTATTGTCAATGAAATCATTAATAACCCATAAGCAAAATCATAAATTCATAGCAATGAATATTATCAGAAATTTCATTATCACATTGAGAATCTTTTGAAGCATAATCACTGTGAAATTTTCATATTTTTTAAGTTTTACATGCATGTTCTAAGTTCTTTCATAAAACATAACTAATACTGCCATAGTTATTATTTATAGAAATTTCCTAAATGTAATTCTGTCTGAGAAACAAAGAAGAAGTGAAGGAGGAGGGAAGGATGAAGACGACGACAGGAAAATGAGAAGGAATAGAAGAAGAAGAAAATTTTAAGTAGACTCACCTCCAACCACCCTGGCTTCTTTCAGTATTTGATTGAATAGAGTTAAAGATAGAATCTTGACTTCTCAGAGGACGAGAAACTGAATGTGGTATTTGCCTTTCAAGGGAATATGTCTTGTTAAATATTAATAGTTTGCTTTCAAATTGAGGAATTAAGATATACATAGAAGAATAACATCAGTCAGTAACAGACACACATCCAATGGTTTGTTTTTCTCCACATACCCAGTGTCCACTGTTTTCATTACAGGAGCCAACTCTGCATTCATAGCTTCCCAGGCCCAATCTCAAAAGATATAAGTAACATAGATAAAAGTAAGATAGGTAGTATTTTTCAAAATGATAACTTCACACTTATTTAATTTTGGGGGTTTAAAAACTTGAAGAAGAAAACAACTTGAATATATGGACTTCTTTGACAATACTTTGTTGGAAAACCTGTCACAGCCTGCTTTATTAATTTTTATAGATGTCTGTCTTATTCATTGTATTTTAAGCAAAGATAATTTAATCTGTATCTTTTCTACAATCAGTTCTAGTATAGTATCTTTAACTTTGTAACATGAATTTCATCTAATCCAATGTTTATTGAACTTTTTAAATCCCACCCACAGAAAGAAATACATTGTAACTCAGAACATGTATATGCATGGCATACGTGTGAGATACAGACAAACAGAGAGATAGAGAAAGGAGGAAAAAGAATATAAAACTTCACCATCAAATCTTATCCTTAATATGTGTGATACACTCTGACACAGTCATGTGTCACTTAATGACAGGGATACATTCTAAGAAATGCGTTGTGAGGTGATTTTGTTGTGCAAACATCATAGAGTGTACTTACACAAAGCTGGAGAGTACAGCTTGCTACACACCTAGGCTACATGTTACAGCCTATTGCTCCTAGGCTACAAACTTGTGCAACATGTTACTGTACTCAATGCCATAGGCAATTGTAACATAATAGTATTTATGTATCTAAACATATCTAAACATAGAAAAGGTACAGTAAAAATATAAAAGATAAAAACCAATACACCTAAGAGGGCACTTACCATAAATGGAGCTTGCAGGACTGAAAGTTGCTCTGGGTGAGTTAGTGATTAAGTGGTGAGTGAATATGAAGGACATTACTGTACACTACTGTAGACTAAACAAACCATACATTTAGGCTACTATATATATATTATATTGTAGCCTACCGTAGCCAATTTTATAAATTATATTTATAAAAAAAAACTGTGCTATGACATTATGACAGCTACTACGTTATGTCACTAGGAAATAGAAATGTTTCAGCTCCATTATATTTGTAGTGGCACCACCATCACACAGGTGGTGTGACTGACCAAAACATTGTTATGCAGTGCATGGCTGTTATTTTCTATTCTACTCTACTCTATTGTCTTCTTTCTTTTTTCAAAGATCGATTATATCCCAGACCGACTAATGAATCAAGACAAAAGTTTTTAAAAAAACACTGATGAGGCCCTATCTCTTACACAACATAGGAAAATTACTATTTCTGACAAATGGTAACCCTGGTCAGAGCCTTGAAGTACTTCAGGAGGACACACATTTGCTTATGGAATAGCTCAGGTTTTCAAGGTCAACATTCATGCTACTTATAAAAATATTATAAATTATGAAATATTTTTTAAATGGTGGAGTATGACCAGATAAATGCCCAGTTGTGCATATCCATGTGAATTTATCATTTTTATACACAAAAATTGGAAACATATGAACTTCATACCTAAAATTCTTCAAATATATCTTTTATATATTTTGTTTTCTTTAAACAAAATAATTACAGATTTAGAAGTATATTAAAGTCTACGGGAGCACACTGGATTAAATTAACAATACAAGTATTGCCATGTAAGAGATATTTTTAAATTCTAGCTATATAAGATCCTATTAATGATTTTTAAAATGTGCCCCCAAAATGTAAATGTATATAACCAGCATGTACCACATATATTTCAGAATGTCTGCCTGCCCATTCCTCTTGCAAAGGAAAGTAAAAAGTCAACAACAACCATTAAGACCTCCCAGCACCCACCAAACCTCAGCTAACTGGTTCAGAGATAAATTACAATTTTCTATAATCCTAGTTTATATTTCCTGAAAAATTTTACCTTATTAATTTTCTTACCTGTAGGTAGAGGAGGAAAATCGTAATTGTCAGAAGGAGTACTGATACCTGGATCATCTTTAAGTGGATTAGAAGTTAATGGCTGTCTGTTCCTCTTTTTCTGATTGAACAATGGAACAGGCAAACAGCCTAAATTGAATGTACCAATAAATTAGTACATAATAGACAAATAAGCAGATCTAGTTGTAAAATAATTACTAGTATATAATAATACACACTTTAAATGTATCTACTTCTATATGCTAATATACTTATAGATTTCTATAACCTTGGATTGACTTTTCCATTCTTTTTAAGATCCTGAATAGCCTAATTTGTTTCTTCAAAAACTTTTTCTTATTCTACCCTAACAGTTTTAATTCTTCTCATATGGAAGTAATTCCCATCTCCTCCCTCATCCCCCAATCTTTCCAAATCCACTTTTTTTTTTCCTTATCCCCCTCCTGTGCTTGCCTGTTCCGTATCAACTGCAGGGGACCTTTAGAGTACAACAGAGGTGAGGAAGAACCAAACTCTGAACCATGCTTTGGACAATAGTAGCACGCCCTTTTGGGCCTTGGTTCTCAAAGTTTCATTGGATTAAGATTTATCTGGAATTCTGCTTAATGTGCACGTTCCTAGACTCCACTCTCATAGACTTTATTTCAATAGATCTAGCCTGGAACTCAAAACTCTGCAATTTTAACAAGCACCCCAGGTGTCTGTAATTATATATTTTGTCAATCATTTTGAGAATGCCTTAGAGAGTAATAATATCCAGTCCAAATGAGAATAAATACTACTACTAATTCCTCCAGATGGTGGATCTAGGATCTCAATTCAGGCCAAAAGTCACAAAATATAAACTTTAAAACTTAGGGAACTCGAAGGGAAAAGAAATTCAAATAGCTTGTGCATTGCTATAGAGCAAGTCAGTGGAAGAATCCCGATAGGACCCAAGATTCCTAAATATCAGTTCAGATCTCTTGCCACTGTACCATTCTCTAACTGGTCATCATTAATTGTTCTACAGGCAAACACACACTCTGTGAAAACTCTCTGATTAAAGGCTGGGAGAATTATGTGGACTCTGGAATCAGACCACCTGGGTCTGAATTATGACTTCGAAGTAGGTTTGCATTACAACTTCAGAGTATGATCTTGAGCAATTTCCCTAAACTCTTTGTGCCAATATGACATACACTGATAGCATAATGATTAAGAGCAGGGACTAAGGGCCAGATTCCTAGGTTCAAATTCTGATTCTGCTACTTCATGGATTACTTATTTAACCTCTTTTAGCCTTGGTTTTCTCATCTGAAGAACAGAAATGATTATAATAACCTATCTCAGAGTACTGGTGTAAAGATTAAATAAATTAATATATATAATCAATGTCTTGAATACAGTTAATCCACCATAAATAATAGTTACTATTATCTTCATTATGCATCATCATTCCCCTTGTTCTCATCATCCTTGCCCTCTGTCTTTATACTAATAAATCGGGAAAGCAAAAATGATAGGAGAAGCTATTAGAAAGACAGAAGTGCTTCTGGAAATATTTTTTAACAAGTCAGTCACAAATACAAACAAAAATAGATCTATTTCTTTGTTTTCAGTTGTAAAGCACAGAATAACTCAAGCACATCAAATTTGTAGAAAGAACATCAAAATAAATCTAAGAAAGTTTGATCTTACTCCCACCTCTACCACTAAACGTTTTGTCTTGAGTAAGTTATTTTACTTCCTTGGACCTGAAAAGAGGCTAGATTAACTGTTCAATCTATTTTAAATTTATTTCCAATGTTATATCTATAAACTATACAAGCTTTATATGCTATATAGAAAATATAGAAAATTTAAAAATAAAAAGTTGTTCAATACCTGCTGTACTTCGAGCTGAATTTTCATTTAGGCTTCGCTTCATTTCCTTCAATATCAAAATCTATAATTTTCTCTTCAGCATTCCAAATTTATGACACTGTCCCACCAGACCTACAAAGAAAGAAACTTATAACTCATATTGTCTCAACTACAAAACCAAATCCTCAGCCCAGTGATTACTGAAATTATGGTTTTAAACTACTTTCAAACCTGATCATGTAAACACTTTAGGGAGTCCTTTGCTTTCTAAGAGTTTACAACATAATCCACTTTTCCAACTCTGTTCCAATTAAGTTACGACTAGGGCAACTGTAACCTTGCTTCCTAAACATATGTGCATTTTTTCACACAGTGTATGTAATTTATTTCAGAATCCAACGCCCACAAAGAGAATTCTGACCCTGATCTATAAAGAAGACAATGGGGCCGGGCGCGGTGGCTCAAGCCTGTAATCCCAGCACTTTGGGAGGCCGAGACGGGTGGATCACGAGGTCAGGAGATCGAGACCATCCTGGCTAACATGGTGAAACCCCGTCTCTACTAAAAATACAAAAAACTAGTCGGGCGAGGTGGTGGGCGCCTGTAGTCCCAGCTACTCGGGAGGCTGAGGCAGGAGAATGGCTTAAACCCGGGAGGCAGAGCTTGCAGTGAGCTGAGATCCGGCCACAGCACTCCAGCCTGGGTGACAGAGCGAGACTCCGTCTCAAAAAAAAAAAAAAAAAAAAAGACAATGGACCACAGCGTTGGCAAACATACATGCTTCCAGCGCCAGGGAGGAAACACAGTATTTAGCCACTGGGAACTTTCTCCATGCCCTACTTTAAGGCATTGTGCAGGTCATCTGCCTTTGCATCAGTTTGAAACTCCTGGATTATATAACACCAAAGACTAAGTCTTTCTGAGGTCAGGAGTTCAAGACCAGCCTGGCCAACATGGAGAAAGCCCATCTCTACTAAAAATACAAAATTAGCTGGGAGTGGTGGCGGGTGCCTGTAATCCCAGCTACTCAGGAGGCTGAGACAGGAGAATCGCTTGAGCCCAAGAGGCTGAAGTTGCAGAGAGCCAAGACTGTACCACTGCACTCCAGCCTGTGCAACGAGGGCCAGACTCCATTTCGAAAAAAGAAAAGAAGAAAGACTAAATCCTCCCTTCATATCCAGAATAAGTGTAATGACAAGTTTCCACTCCATTTCCACAACTTCAACAAGTGAAACAAGTTTTTCCTTAGTTTTCTTCTTTTACAATAGAATTTCTCCTGTAATTTTGCATGTTTAGCCCCCAACACATTTCAACCCCAATCTAATTCAACAAACACTTGCCCACTGCATGAAGAGGTAACTCCTGTTCTAAATTCACGACCTAATGAGACAGAGAGACGGACACATACACAACTAAGCAATAATGCAAGTCAGGCCAAGGTGCTAATTTTCAAATATCGTTGGTAAAAATAAAACTTGGGAAACAGGCCGGGTGCGGAGGCTCACGCCTGTAATCCCAGCACTTTGCGAGGCCGAGACGGGCGGATCACGAGGTCAGGAGATTAAGACCATCCTGGCTAACATGGTGAAACCCTGTCTCTACCAAAAAACACAAAAAACTAGCCGGGCGAGGTGGCGGGCGCCTGTAGTCCCAGCTACTCGGGAGGCTGAGGCAGGAGAATGGCGTGAACCCGGGAAGCGGAGCTTGCAGTCAGCCGAGATCGCGCCACTGCACTCCAGCCTGGGCGACAGAGCGAGACTCCGTCTAGGAAAAAAATGGAGGGAGGGAGGAATGGAGGGAGGGAGGGAGGGAACGGAAGGGGAAGGAAGGGAAAATATTCTTGGTGCCATCCTAGGAGCCACAACAGAGATTCTGCCACTTTCTCTTCCAGGGCAACTCACATCCTATATTTAGAGGGGCTTATGAGGGCTATTATGTTTCTTAGGATCAAGCAAACAGAATCAACAACAACAACAACAAAGTTTCTAAGTGTCACATTCTCCCCGCGGGACCATTTATCCCGAGGGCGGGGACCTTCCTCTACCCGCAACCCCAGCTTCCGAATGGACCTCAGTGTCGTCAGCAACGGGGTTGGGGGCATTCGTGTGCAAAAAGTGTGCTCCATCTGCATACACACACCACCACCACCCACAACAGCCACACCAGCCACGGCCTCAAATGGCGGCCTGTTTTGGCTCCCGACGGGGGCGCGAGAGAAGAGGCCTCAGTCAAGCTCAGACGCTCTTCCAAAGGCCTCTCCTGACCCGCCCACGCAGTGGGGGCGGTTTGGAATCAACACACAGTCTTTCTCCTCTAGACCCTCCTGCCAACACGACGCACAACTTTCGCCCTCAGTGTCCCTCGCCTCCGTCAACCGTCGTCCAGGCAGCCCCGTCAGCAACGTCCGTTCTCCTCGCCTGCGAAGAAACCGCGGGCATCAGGCTGTGCGCAGGCGCCGCGGATCGCGCAGGCGCAGTGGCCGCCTCCAAGGTGCGATGGCGCCGTCGCGGCTTCCCTGGCTGCGTTGGGCCGGGCGCGATGACGTTAACGCGCTTCCTGGGCGTTCTCACGCTGTGGGCGCAGGGATGGCTCCAACTCCCTACAGTTTGGCCCAGAGAGGAAAGGGGACTGTCCTGTGCCTGGAGAGACAGGGGCAGATCTCCTGCCCAACCGGCCCCAGCCCCAGCATCGTCCACAAAGTGTGCCCCGCTTCCCCCGCACCCCCTGGCCCTTTCTGAGGGTCCAGACATCCGTTTGTTAGATGCTGGTGGCCACCCAGAGTGTGCCCAGAGATTGCCTCGAAGGCCACCCGAGGGGTCTGTCTCCGTTTCTGGTTCGGATCAGGGTCAGGGAATCTGAGTCCCCAGGAGGCTGGGGATAGAGCTGAAGCCCGGGTTCAGATGGCGGCCGTGGAAGGCGGAGAGCAGTCAGCGAGGCAGGGCCAGGGCTGCGGGAACTTGCGGGAGGGAAGCGCCCGTGAGCCGCGGAGACGCTCTGCAGGGGCAGCCGCGTGGTGGGCGACCTTGGGCGTTGAGCTCCAGGCTTCCTGGCAAAGAAGACTGTGGATTCCTGGCCCTATGACCTTGGGCAAGTTCCTTACTGAATACCCTCATGACCTACCAGTAAAAATACAATAACAACAATCGCCCTGAAAATACTAAAAGAGGAAATAGATGATCCTGGCACACAGTAAATGCCCAGTGAATGTTAGCCCTTATTTAATACGAATAACAGTAGCTGTCATTTATCCGGAATTTACTATGGGCCAGGTAGTGGATTGTAGTTCTGAGTTAAAAGACCGTGTTTTGTTGTTACCGTATCTTCTAACCATTTGAAGACTGGGATACGGAAGGGCTCGGAGATGAAAGGAAGATTTGTTAGGAAAGGCCTAGGCCTGTAAGACCACAGATATTTTAGTAGTCGCTTTGAAAACTAAAGTAAAGAAGAGTGTTAGAAAATAGGCCGGGCACGGTGGCTCACGCCTATAATCCCAGCACTTTGGGAGGCCGAGGCGGGCAGATCATGAGGTCAGGAGATCGAGACCATCCTGGCCAACACGGTGAAACCCCATCTCTACTAACAAAAAATACCAAAAAAAAATTAGCCTGGCGTGGTGGCAGGTGCCTGTAGTCCCAGTTACTCAGGAGGCTGAGGCAGGAGAATGGCGTGAACCCGGGAGGCGGAGCTTACAGTGAGCCGAGATCACGCCACTGCACTCCAGCCTGGGCAACAGAGCGAGACTCTGTCTCAAAAAATAAAAAATAAAAAAAGGAGAGTGTCAGAAAATAATATTAGAAGTAGACCGAGACCAGATAATAGCAGACCTTGAATGCCAGAGTAAGGAATAGCTTTCAAGGAATAGGGTCATCTTTTGGGAAGAAGACGACTTGAAACAATAAAAATAAAACTTGTTATTTATCATGGTTCCAGAGAGGAGTTACCCAAAACATGAATAGAAGCTTCAGGGAAGCGGATCTTGACTTGATATCTACAATATATGTGCATACATTTACAACATTCACCTACCCACCCCCAAAATAGATTTTTCATTAAAAAAAAAAAAAAAAAAAACCTTAAGCCAGTTACTTCTGTAAGAACTGCGGAAGTGAGCAATATAGAATCTTTGCCAGCAGTTTATAAACTTAATCTATTTTATACTTGTCTTGCTCTGGTTATCATTTATTTCCACCTGGAAAGTTGGTCAGGATGGGCCACAGGGAAGGAGAAAATTAAAGTAGTAAAAGTAGTTTCATTACATAACTATTGAACATCATATTATGTATGAGACATCTTAAGTATAATATTTAACAAAAAACCCTTCTTATCCCCCAATCATACTATTAGGAAACAACCCACCTTAAATCTGTCTCGTATAAAATTTCTGGCAGTGATCTACTGGACAGCCATGACTGTGAAGTAAAACTTTGCTCTCCTTTTGTTTTATTTTGTTTTTGAGACGGAGCTTCGCTCTTGTTCCCCAGGTTGGAGTGCAATGGCACGATCTCGGCTCACTGCAACCTCCGCCTTCCAGGTTCAAGGGATTCTCCTGCCTCAGCCTCCTGAGTAGCCAGGATTACATGCACCTGCCACCACGCCCAGGTAATTTTGTATTTTTAGTAGAAACGGGATTTCACCATGTTGGCCAGGATGGTCTCGAACTCCTGACCTCAGATGATCCGCCCACCTCGGCCTCCCAAAGTGCTGGGATTACAAGCGTGAGACCACGTCCGGCCTCCTTTTGTTTTAAACTACATTATTTTATTAATACATCAGGCAACTCTATCCCACAAAAATTTGTAATGCTGGAAGTTATGCTTACTCTTTTAAGTACTTCAGCATATTATATATTCAACTTTATAATGAGATAGTGACAACTTGAAAGGGTTTCACTTTGTATACTATCAGTTCGCTGAGAACTAATAAAAAAGTGTGGCTTTTGTGGGTCATCCCGAAAATCAAGTACACTTTGGGAAACAGGGAGTTAAAAATCTTTCGGAAGTTAACTTGGTATAAGAGTATGAAAAGCCTCTGTTGCTCTAGTTCTGAGGAAATGCTCTCCTTTTTCCTAATAAAGCTTTCCACCGAAGACAAACTCTGTACACAATAAACAAGGTAAGTATGGGAAATAATTCCTGCAATTCATTAACTCTCAAAAAAGTTATTCATTTTGACATGTAAGAGAAACTTTATTTATGAATGTGAAATGTGCTTCGAAGTGCTGATCTGTTAAAATTCCATAAAACAAGCTTCAAAATGCAAGTCATTTGTGCCAGCTACGAGTAAACTGAAGCAGCATTTCCAGAGAGACTAGGGCAAAGGACAGCACAAACTGCAAATCAGCAGAAAAGAAACCAAGCATAGTAGAGTGTGAATAATTCACCATAGTTACTGCTCTTAAAACCAAAGCAACTAAACAACTGTCATCTGTTTACTTTCACGTGTGTTTTCATCATCTCTACACCGTCTGAAGTGTTCAGTGTACATGGATGTGGACAGACAGTCAAAGGCTACAGGAGCTTTTTTTTTTTCTATTAGAACAGTCATTTTAATATGTAGATTTGATTTGGTTATTTTGCTTTCTCTATCTCTGCATTTTAAGCTCTTAAAGGAAGAATATTCAATTGGGTTTATTAAATATTAGGAAGCATTCGTATTTTATTTTCCCACCATGTATTTTGTTTGTATGCATGTTTGTTTTCTGAACACACTGTAATGGCTGTTTATGTGAATTCTGAAACAGCAAAACTAGAACTGTGAAGAAGACCAAAAATAACAGAGAGGCATCCTATTGTCCTGTAAAAAAACACTAGACTTGGAATGAGAAACATAGGTCTCAGGCCTGGTTTCTCCTACATCCCTGCAGAACCTTCACTGAGTTACTTAACCTCGCTTTCTTTTTCTTTTTTTTTTTTTTTTTTTTTTCTTTTTTTTTTGAGACGGAGTCTCGCTCTGTTGCTGGGGCTGGAGTGCAGTGGCCGGATCTCAGCTCACTGCAAGCTCCACCTCCCGGGTTTACGCCATTCTCCTGCCTCAGCCTCCCGAGTAGCTGGGACTACAGGCGCCCGCTACCTCGCCCGGCTAGTTTTTTGTATTTTTTTAGTAGAGACAGGGTTTCACCATGTTAGCCAGGATGGTCTCGATCTCCTGACCTCGTGATCCGCCCATCTCGGCCTCCCAAAGTGCTGGGATTACAGGCTTGAGCCACCGCTCCCGGCCAACCTCTCTTTCATTTACCCCTGCAGTGGGGATGTCAACACCTAACCCACCCTATCGTATAAAATTAATGTATGAATAAATGGAGTGGAAGAACATTATAAATTAAACTGCTGCGCAGTTGTAACCAATTACTCTTATTGTACCCTCTATCACACAACCTGGCATTACTAGTGCATGGTATTTCCAGTACTTGAACATATTTGACTTTCTGGGTGATTGAGCATGAAATCAAATCAGATTTGGCTCAGAGTCATTTCTCCAAAGGGATGTAATCATCTTAGTATTCTGGATAATTTCCCCTAATAAGACCCCCTTTCGAGTAACACAGTCCAGTGGAGAGTCCCTGCTGACAGTGAATTAGGCCGTGTCTATGAGTTCACATGATGCGGCTAGCACACGCAGCGTGTCCCAAGACATTTGCAGGCATCACAAAGACTTGAAAGTTACTAACAGTTGTCTTTCCTTTCGTATTTAGGCAAAAAAGTAAGGAAGATTCATAAGTAAGTTAACACAGAATTACCAAAAATTTCATGAGAAAGAAATGAAGGGATGTTTCAGGGTAGTTTTTCAAGTCCCAAGTGATCACTGATTTGGCCCTTCTGTTTCTGACTGTGAAAAAGCATTCTGAAAGAACGGGTGCTGGTTCAAGAGGAGGTCTCTGAGGGTCAGCCTTTGCCTGTTCTTAGAGGTGAGATTCAAATGCCCTCAGATCATGAAACACGCTTGAACTCATTTCAGAGAAGAAAGGTTTTGAAGTGCCCGTGGAAATACTGAGTGGGCCACTTTTTTTATTTTTTGAGATTAGAAATGTATAAACTTTTTTTATTATGACAAGTAATTGTGAAAGCCTCACTGGACAACATCCTAGCTGAGGAAAAGAACAGAATTTTTGCATTAGAATGAAATGCGAATTTATTACTGTATTTAGATCTACTGACCATCTGAGGGAGTTAGAAGTTAAAGTAAACAGCTGTATCTCTAGTTGATCTTTGCATATTTTAATCCAAATATGGTAAAGGGCAGGGCTAAAGAAGACAGTGTCCATAAACAGGGCTCAGAACTTGTAACAGAAAATTAAAATATACTCCACTCAGGGGAATTCTGTACTTTGCCCTTTGGGTAAAGTCTCATTTTGATTTAAATTTCTAAACCTTTCTTAAGAAAATCACATTTCCTTTGATCTCTCTTCTGAATTGCAGAAATCAGATAAAAAACTACTTGGTGAAATGACTTCTTGTCACATTGCTGAAGAACCTATAAAAAAGATTGCTATCTTTGGAGGAACCCATGGGAATGAGCTAACTGGAGTATTTCTGGTTAAGCATTGGCTAGAGAATGGCGCTGAGATTCAGAGAACAGGGCTGGAGGTAAAACCATTTATCACTAACCCCAGAGCAGTGAAGAAATGTACCAGATATATTGACTGTGACCTGAATCGCATTTTTGACCTTGAAAATCTTGGGTAAGACTCTGTTTTGTATTGTATATGTATGTCTGTTGTGTGAAAAGTGGTAGGTGTGTGAAAGAGAACACATCTATGTATATGCAGATGATAATTCATGTCCATACGTGCAGTCGCTATGTTGAATAAGATCACTTTCACTTTTAATTATACTGCATTGTGAATTACACAATTATCTGAACTAGGCATTCACTTGCTCTTTTATAAACTTTGTTAAGCATCGGATTATTAAGTTTTTCTTTTCAAATGTATACAGACCGAGACAATACATAGAAAAGGGATTTGTTTTTAAATCATACCCTGAAAGAAACAGATTTAATAATCCTTTGCACTGAGTTAGTGTTTGGCCGCTATGCTTGTATACATAATTGTTAGCTTTTTAGGAAATTCACTACTACGTTTTCAAGCAACTATGTTTACGGTAATACATAAAGTTCTAGTTCAAAACATGTAATGTTGCTAGTAATATTTGTTGAAAGAAAGAGTGATTAAATATCTTTTGCCAGAAGACATCAGATATTTATGATCCGAAGCAGCAGACATACTTAACTTCTGTGATGGCTTGTCGTAGATGGGATGCCAGAGATAAGAACTCAAGACACTTCACCCGAATTTTCAGTGTTTAAATTTTGCTGATTTATAATATATTGCACACAACGTATGCAGTCATAACATGCTAGGTTAGGTCCTTATTGTTTTTGCCTTTGTTAACATCATCATAGCTACCACTGTAGATATAATATGCCTCCACATATTTGCTTTTTACCACGTCTTCCTTTTTTTCTCTTTTTGAGATGGAGTTTCCCTCTTGTCGCCCAGGCTGGAGTACAATGGCGCAATCTCAGCTCACTGAAGCCTCCACCTCCGGGTTCAAGTGATTCTCCTGCCTCAGCCTCCCGAGTAGCTGGGACTGCAGGCGCCTGCCACCATGTCTGGGTGATTTTTTGTATTTTTAGTAGAGACAGGGTTTCGCCATGTTGGCCAGGCTGGTCTCAAACTCCTGACCTCAGGTGATGTGCCTGCCTCAGCCGCCCAAAGTGCTGGGATTATAGGCGTGAGCTACCGCGCCCGGCTGCTTTCTTTCTTTTACTAAAAAATATTATGAAACATCTGTTTTTCTCAGAACACTGTGCCAGGTACTGGGGGAGTGCACAGCTCTGTACAACATGGTTTCTACCCCTCAAGGAGTTGGTAGACTACTAGCTAAGATATAAGATACGCACAGGTACAACTAGCCACTCTGTTCTATGTGCTTGTTTTCTGATCAACTCTAATTTGAGTTAGATCATTCCTTAGGTTTAGTCTCACCACAGATCAAAAGATGGACACTACTCTTAATAGAAACATGCCTCACTTTATGGCATAGATGTTTTTCAGGGCACTTATACAGCAGTCATCCTGTTTGTATCAAATCATATTTTTGCTAGCATAACTTTTAATTTGAGAAATGCTTTATCTTTATGACTGAGGTTATGTCAACACAATTCATGCTTCTCTATTGACCTAAGATAGCTGTTAACTAACTTTTATATTACAAGTAAGAATTTGTTGAAGAATAACTTTTAGTCGGCATATTAACTTCCCAAATAGCTGTGGAATGGACTGGGGTGAGTTTATGAGCACCCAGTAGTATGCACTTCAGTGAGCACAGTCTTCTCAGTTAAATTCACTTTCTACTCCTTACTGTTAACACTGTTCAGAGACTAGACTGTCCCCAGGGTGGTTAAAAAATTACAAAATAAACTAATTAACTTCTTCCATCTACCTCTCCCAAATTTATTCATTTTCCTGTATTCCTCATCTCAGTGGTAGCATCATTCTCCACCAAGTCCCACGAAAATCACCCTAGAACCTTCCCAGTGCTTCATCTCCCACGTCTAGCGGGTCACTAAGTCCTCCCAATTACTCCTTGCAAGTACTTCACCTTCCTCTCCAGTTTTACTACCTTAGTTGATTTCCTCTGTGGATAGTCAGAAGAGCCTCCTAAAGAGTGTCTCTGCATCCAGACTTGCTCTGACCCTTCCTGCCATCTATTTTCCATCTGATACCTCTAGGAATCATCCTAATATGCAAATCTGATCATGTCTCTCCCCTGCTGAGGATTATTTAAAAGTTTATCCAGAATAGATTTAATCAACTTAGTATGGCTAATGCCCTTCAGAATCTCACACTTCCCTGTTCTTCATCCTTTGGGACTCTTCCAATGGGAGCTCAACTGCAGGCATGAGACGTGTCCATCATTTTTCAAAGCTTCCAAGACTTGACTCCGAGCAACTGGGTAGATACTAGCACCATGTACTCAAATGGGAAAGAATGATAAAGAACCAAAATCGTTGGGGGCAACCTCAGGGGGTTATTTCATGAATTAACTTTTAAAATGTATAAAAATCCATTAGGCTTGGTTTGCATATAATAGGAACCTGAAAATAGTGGTTTAAACAAATAAGCGTTCTTGTTCACAAATAATAAATCCAGAGCTAGGCAGTCCAGGGTTCGCGCAGCAGTCACATGATATCATCAATGCCAAAGGTTCCCTCTACCTTCCCACTGCACTGTCTCAACATGCCGGCTTTGTCCTCATGGTTTTTGCTTCAAAGTCAGAAAATAACTACTCCACCTTCCTGATCGCATTCTGGGCAGGAATTACCCCGTTGTACATAGTAGATCCCTTGAAGATACGAGCAAAAATAACCAAGGAATACAAATAGATGGAATTTTAGGAAAATGTGGTCGAATGGTTTAATGAGGAAAAGTCAATTTAAAACATTATATCTAGGAAAAAAATGTATCCTAACCATTGTGGGAAGGGGGGAGAGGATAGAGGCCCATTTGAGAATGGAAGAAAAACTATTGGCCCTTGTGCCAGAAAAAATACATATATCTGTACCTGCAAACTTGTGGCCTTTGTGGAGAGGTTACGGGCTCTGAAAATTCTGTCCCTGGACTTCTAGTGGTTCCTGGACCTCAATTAAGAATCTCTAATTAAAGGCCGGGCATGGTGGCTCAAGCCTGTAATCCCAGCACTTTGGGAGGCCGAGACGGGCGGATCACAAGGTCAGGAGATCGAGACCATCCTGGCTAACACGGCGAAACCCCGTCTCTACTAAAAAATACAAAAAAAAAAAAAACTAGCCAGGCGAGGTGGTGGGCGCCTGTAGTCCCAGCTGCTCGGGAGGCTGAGGCAGGAGAATGGCGTAAACCTGGGAGGCAGAGCTTGCAGTGAGCTGAGATCTGGCCACTGCACTCCAGCCTGGTCGACAGAGCGAGACTCCGTCTCAAAAAAAAAAAAAAAAAAAAAAAAAACTCTAATTAGGCCAGGTGTGGCTGCTCATGCTTGTAATTCCAGCACTTTGGGAGGCCAAGGCAGGGGGATTGCCTGAGGCCAAGACTTCTGTAACCACCCAGCAAGTTCTCCTTGTCCGCTGACCAGACAGAGCTGATCTATCAAGACAAGGGAATTGCAATAAAGAGTTTAATTCACGCAGAGCCGGCTGTACAGAAGGCCAAAGTTTTATTATTACTCAAGTCAGTCTCCCTGAAAATTCAGAGATTGGAATTTTTAAGGATAATTTAGTGGGTAGGGGCCAGTGAGTCGGGAGTGCTGGTCAGATCGGAGTAAAATCATAGGGAGTTGGAGCTCTCCTCTTACGCTGAATCAGTTCCTGGGTGGGGACCACGAGACCAGATAAGCCAGTTTATCCATCTGGGTGGTGCCAGCTGATCTGTCAATTCAGGGTTTACAAAATATCTCAAGCCCTGATCTTAGGTTTTACAATAGTGGTGTTATCCCCAGGAGCAATTTCAGAAGGTTCAGAATCTCGTGGCCTCCAGCTGCATAACTCCTAAGCCATAATTTCTAATCTTGTGGCTAATCTGTTAGTCCTGCAAAGGCAGTCTAGTCCCCAGGAAGGAAGGGGTTTGTTTTGGGAAAAGGCTGTCCTCATCTTTGTTTCAAAGTTAAACTATAAGTTCCTCCCAAAGTTAGTTCAGTTTACACCCAGGCACGAACAAGGATAGCTTGGAGATTAGAAGCAAGGAGGAGTCAGAGTAGATCTCTTTCATTGTAATAACTGCTGTCTCAGTTATAATTTTTGCAAAGGCAGTTTTAGTTCAAGACCAGCCTGGGCAACATAGCAAGACTCTATCTCCACAAAAGATAAGATTAGTGGGGCATGGTGGCGCACACCTGTAGTTCCAGCTACTCGGGAGGCTGAGATGGAAGGATTGCTTGAGCCCAGGAGTTTGAGGGTACAGTGAGCCATGATTGGGCCACTGCACTCCAGCCTGGGCAACAGAGCAAGATTCTGTCTCAAAAAGTTAAAAGGATCTCTACTTAGATTATGTGAGCCCCTAAGTGACTGCATTTGTGCACTAGAATTAGCTAAAGTAGGGTGAAAAAAGATGCATTTGATGCTCTAGTCCCATAATAAATAACCCAGTGTACCATAACTACTAAGAAACTGTTCATTAAATTAATGGTCGTGTTCAAGACTGAAATCAAATGACAAATTCTGTTTCATATGTCCTATTCATGACCAACCACATAAATGAACATATTACTTTGCAAGCAGGCCAATGCAATATTAGTTATATGGAATCAAATGAAGAAAAAGAATGTAATTTTTCATATATAAACATTTCAGGTAAGTTTTTACTTCCCACACAGATTTTTCATATTAAAGATTTGGCAACGGGTTCTTTTTACACTGTGTTCTTATTATATGTTTATATTATCTCAGGCACAGATGTTGGTAATCTTTTCCTTTCCGCTTGTAACAGCAAAAAAATGTCAGAAGATTTGCCATATGAAGTGAGAAGGGCTCAAGAAATATATCATTTATTTGGTCCAAAAGATGGTGAAGATTCCTATGACATTATTTTTGACCTTCACAACACCACTTCTAACATGGGGTGCACTCTTATTCTTGAAGATTCCAGGAATAACTTTTTAATTCAGATGTTTCATTATATTAAGGTAAGGTTAATGTTATTAATTTATAAGTTAGCCAAGGACTTGTACTTTTAAGTCAACTATGGATGTGAAACAATCAGAAAACGGTTACGAGGGAAGGTGCAAGAGAAATGGGATTTATTCCACAGCCAGGCTTGTGGTTGGGGGAAAGGGTGCTGCCAGAACACAGAGGCAGTGGTGAGAGGAAGGAGAAAAAGAGAGGAAATAAGTAAAATAATAAACACAATTAACAAGGTACTAAAACACTTGTGGATTCTTGGGTCTATAAAATTATACATTTTATCCAGACAGCCATCAGATTGTGGGCTATTAGTTAAAACCAAGTAAAATTAATATTAAAAATGTAAATGGTATGGTCAATTTGTCAAAACCAAGTAAAATTAATATTAAAACTTTAAATGGTATGGCATCTCAATTACAAGGTTTTAGGAAACTTAAGAAATAGCCCTTCAATGTCGATTAAAGCCCAGTGATAAAAAGATTGCCTCCCTTCAGTCCTGCCCTCGTCCCCATTTGATTTAGACACCCCAGAACACATCTAATCTTTCAGCGCTTCATATAGTCAATCATTTTAAGGCTCAGAAATCTCAAAGAAAATGTGCTAGAAAATAGCAACCAACCAGAAACACACATAAGGAACCGTATGCTTATTTCTGTGTAGTAGTCTTCTTTCCTGAGAGCAAGGATGATCGAGAGGAAAGAGTGTGGCCTGTGCTCAGATCCTCACTTTCTCCTTCACTAACCTCATGTAGCAGGACCAGCGGCAGACAAAACTTGGCAGACAAAACTCCTCAGACACCGAGTTACAGAAGGAAGGGGTTTATTCCGCCGGGGGCCACCGGCAAGACTCCTGTCTCAAGAGCCGAGCTCCCCGAGTGAGCAATTCCTGTCCCTTTTAAGGGCTCACAACTCTAAGGGGGTGCATGTGAGAGGGTCGTGATTGAGCAAGCAGGGGGTACGTGACCGGGGGCTGCATGCACCGGTAATTAGATCGAAACAAAACAAGATAGGGATTTTCACAGTGCATTCCTATACAATGTCTGTAATCTACAGATAACAGAACCAATTAGGTCAGGGGTCGATCTTTAACTACCAGGCCCAGGGCGCGGCACCGGGCTGTCTGCCTGTGGATTTCATTTCTGCCTTTTAGTTTTTACTTCTTCTTTCTTTGGAGGCAGAAATTGGGCATAAGATGATATGGGGGTAGTCCCCTCCCTTACTTAGACAAAACGCACCATTCCCAAAACCTTGCCTCCTTCATTTTATAAAATTGGTGTCATGACAACACTTACCCATAAGGGTACTCAAAGCCGTAAATGACGAAGTATTTAAAGCATTTAGCCTGATACCTAGCCTACAGTAAAGATTATTAGTTTTGTTTCCCTTAAGTTTTGGACAATAACTGGGCAGTGGTCCTGGTAGGAGATCATAATACAGCTATTCTTCGTTGCCTGTAGAAGAGAGAGCTGAATGCTTTGGTTGCCAGACTTGGAAGCAGTACCGCTGACACTTTGTTATCCAAACAAAGAGGCCTGTCTTCCATTTTCATGCAGATGAGCAGGAGGACAGGAATCACCCAACATTTGTAGAGAGCTGGACCACAGGAAGAGAAACAGGATTGTTTTAAGAAACAAATGGCCGGGCGCGGTGGCTCAAGCCTGTAATCCCAGCACTTTGGGAGGCCGAGACGGGCGGATCACGAGGTCAGGAGTTCGAGACCATCCTGGCTAACACGGTGAAACCCCGTCTCTACTAAAAAATACAAAAAATTAGCCGGGCGAGGTGGCGGGCGCCTGTAGTCCCAGCTACTCCGGAGGCTGAGGCAGGAGAATGGCGTAAAAACCCGGGAGGCGGAGCTTGCAGTGAGCTGAGATCCGGCCACTGCACTCCAGCCTGGGCGACACAGCGAGACTCCGTCTCAAAAAAAAAAAAAAAAAAAAGAAAGAAACAAATACCAAGCTAAATAGTTAGTGTAACCCGTGATGAAACAAAAATCACCACATCCATTCAGAAAGAACATTTATTTCATGCGTTTTGATCATGGTTCTGGAGAACTATTTAATGTACATTTTACCTGGAAAGACATTGGATAATTCAATTTTATATGAATTTTATATTGTATAATTTATTTGTATGTTTTCAAAGCTATAACAACATTGGGTTTTAAAGTGTTTCACAAAAGCTGTTTTACCAATCTTAGTTGATGAAGTAAAACGTAGTGAAGGTATTATTGACCCCGTTGAAGCAAAGAGAACAAAACATACGGTTTTTACATAATAAGAAAGACGTTTTCGATTTTTTTCAGACTTCTTTGGCTCCACTCCCCTGCTATGTTTACCTTATTGAGCATCCTTCCCTCAAATACGCGACCACCCGTTCTATAGCCAAGTATCCTGTGGGTAAGTCATAGTTCCCATTGTCATAACTCAATAAAATATGTCCTAGCTGAAACTCAGAGAAATTTATTTTTTATTTTTATTTTTTTGAGACAGAGTATTGCTCTGTCACCCAGGCTGGAGTCCAAAGGCATGATCTCAGCTCACTGCAACCTCCACCTCCCCAGTTCAAGTGATTCTCCTGCCTCAGGCTCCCTAGTAGCTGGGATTACAGGCATGTGCCACCATACCCGGCTAATTTTTGTATTTTTAGTAGAGATGGGGTTTCACTACATTGACCAGGGCTGGCCTCAAACTCCTGACCTCAGGTGATCCACCCGCCTCAGCCTCCCAAAGTGCTGGGATTACAGGTGTGAGCCACTGTGCCCGGCCGAGAAAATTATTTTTAAAAAAACATTTACAGCTACCTTCCATATCCTTAGGCTTATAATTGTCAAGTAACAAGAATTTAGTTCCAGGCAAGCTCTAACTGTAGCAAATTTCCCCAATTTCACTGAGCAGCTTTCTGGTTTTGTTCATGTTCCCTTTGCTGTAATGTTTGGCCCTTCTATTTAGTCTGGCACAATTCTTCTCATTCTCCAGATTCAGTTCACCTGTCACCTCCTATAGAACTTTCCCTGACCCCACTCTACAGCATTAATTACTCCAGAAATGTGTACATTTGACTAATATTTATAGTGTGCCTACCAGAGACCAACCCTGTGCTAGGTGCGGGGGACAGAACAATGAGCAAGACACACAGTCTCCCCTCAAAGAGCTTCGTATCTGATGAGAAGACAGACAGGTAACCAAGTAATCACTGCACAGAGTGATAAATGCTAAACAGGGGCAATAAAACAGAAGACGGGAAGAGCAGGAAAGACCTAACCCAGTCTTGATGGATCACAGAAGGCCCGAAGGAGTGGGATCCATTTTGAGGTTGTGTGTATGTGTTTGGGGGAGAAAAGGAAAAAAAACTGAGAGCAGGCAACAGGATTCTAGACAAGTGTCTTGAAATTATCTGTGATGAAAGGCCATTGTTTATTTCCAATCTGCTATAGAGCAATACTTTTGTAAAATATAATTTAAAAATGAATTTCTAGAAAAACGATCACATACTTGAATGTTGCAGCAATGTCAAATTGCTATAAAAGTTTCTAAACACTTACTTTAACATCTGTACTTATCTTGCCTGGGACTAGTAGCCGACAATTGGTGGACCAGTCCTGGTCCTCAGACAACACTTTAAGGAAAACAGAATGTCATATACAAAGGCCCCACACCCCTAACTGATGACATGCCATGCTTGATACACTGTGTTCTCCATGTATCTTAGTACTCTCTGTTCCCTACCTGCTTCTGTGGGCTAATAATATATGCTTATTAAATATTAGCTCAAATTACCAGTAAGTACACAATTACACACACACACACACACACACACACACACACGATCATCATTCACAGTTGTTGTTGTTGTTGTTGTTGTTGTTTCTGGGACAGGTTCTCACTCCGTTGCCCAGGCTGAGTGCAGTGGCACGATCACAGTTCACTGCAGCCTTGACCTCCTGGGCTCAGGCAATCCTCCCATCTCAGCCTCCCGAGTAGCTCGAACTACAGGCACGTGCCACCACATTCGGCTAATTTTTCATTCTTTGTAGAGACAGGATCTCGGCATGATGCCCAGGCTGGTCTCAAACTCCTGACTCAAGCGATCCTCCCACCTTGGCCTCCCAAAGTGCTGGGATTACCAGCATGAGCCATCACGCCTGTACCTCATTCACAGTTTTAATCACACATATCCCACACAGACTCATACAAACTTATCCATTCCTTCCCACACAGGTTCTATAACTGTAACCATGTATAAAATACTAGCCAACCAGAGAATGGCTGAAACCCCGGAAGTGGAGGCTGCGGTGAGCCGAGATCGTGCCATTACACTCCAGCCCGGGCAACAAAAGTGAAACTCCATCTCAAAAAAACAAAAACAAAAATAGGCCGGGCGCAGTGGCTCAAGCCTGTAATCCCAGCACTTTGGGAGGCCGAGACGGGCGGATCATGAGGTCAGGAGATCGAGACCATCCTGGCTAACATGGTGAAAACCCGTCTCTACTAAAAATACAAAAAACTAGCCGGGCGCGGTGGCGGCGCCTGTAGTCCCAGCTACTCGGAGGCTGAGGCAGGAGAATGGCGTGAACCTGGGAGGCGGAGCTTGCAGTGAGCCGAGATCGCGCCACTGCACTCCAGCCTGGGTGACACAGCGCGAGACTCCGTCTCAAAAAAAAAAAAAAAAAAATACTAGCCATCCTACACTGGTAATACGTACATTCATGAGCTTGTCCGCAGTGGTCAGATTTGACTGGATCAGAAAGGCAAAGGGATCTGTGTCTCCAAAGCACTTGTGCTGCCGGTGACCTACTCCACGTTGTTTTCTGGCCCTCTCCTTATCAAGACCCGCCAAAGATCTGAGAAATTTCACCCGACTTACAAGCTAACCATTAGCCTAGCACCTCTGAGTGGATGCCAGTAGAAGACACAAGACTCCTACAACAGAGACAAAGGATAGATTATCGACAGTAGTAAGAGCAGAGTGTCAGCATTTCTGCACCATTCCCCAAGCTCCAGTTCCCACAGGGTGACATGTAGAGAGCCAGATGGCAGCTGTCCATGCCAGTGGTTGCATTCTAGGAGAGAAACCCTGAGCTGTGGGAACCTTCATTTTTTTTTTTTTTTTTTTTTTTTTTTGGAGACAGAGTTTCCCTCTTGTTGCCCAGGCTGGAGTGCAGTGGCGTGATCTCAGCTCACTGCAACCTCTGCCTCCTGGGTTTAAGCAATTCTTCTGACTCAGCCTCCCGAGTAGCTGGGATTACAGGTGCCCACCACCAAACCCAGCAAATTTTTTGCATTTTTAGTAGAGACAGGGTTTCACCATGTTGGCCAGGCTGGTCTCAAACTTCTGACCTCAAGTGATCTACCCGCCTCGGCCTCCCAAAGTGCTGGGATTACAGGCGTGAGCCACCACGTCCAGCTGCAAACCTTCATTTTTATAATGGGCAGTAGGCACGAGTGTCCTTTGCCCCAAGGAAGACCCCATCCCTAACTTCCAAGGCTGTTCACTATGCAGACATCCTTGAAAAGATCATCTGGAACAAAAATAGTCCATGTCTTGCTCACGAGACTTGCAGAAATGCAAAAGATCCATGACGAATCCTCTCTCCACATCCCTCTTACCACCTGCTTTGCAATAGACGTTTCACTAGCTGTTTGCCATCTATTCACTTGTTCATCCTGCCAGTTACTAGGCTGTGACTTCATCTTTACCTTCTGGTAACTTCCAGCATGCAGCCCCACACTCCCATACACCCTCTCAAACACCCTCTTTCTTCTCTATTCCATTCTCTTTCCTGAGCATCCCATTAGCATAATTATCGGCAGACTACGCTACAATTAAAATTACGACTGAAAATATTTTTTGTTAAATCTCAGATGGTTTAGCCAAGAGTAATTTAATTTAAACTCAGGTTGGCAAACAATATAAATAAATAAAAATCTAAACTTATTCTGGATATTCAAGTATTGATACTCTGTGCATAATAAGGGGAACTTTATATGGCCATCTTTGGTGGTCCTATTGTCCGAACCAAAAATTAACTTTTCAATGCAAGATCTCATCAGAGCAGAATATTTAGATTGTAGGACATGGCTACAGCAGTCAGGGTGGAGCTGAATGAACAATAATTATACAAATAACTTTTCTAAGTCTCAAATGAGACCACGGTTAATCTGAGAAAGTTAGGAGAAAGCTGTATCCAGTCACTCTCCCGTATTTGTGTGTGTGTGTGTGTGTGTGTGTGTGTGTGTGTGTGTGTATGATCATAAGAGTGGCTGCAGCAAACTGCTTCTTTCCAGAATAAGGTTTACCTAGAATGATCCTGTCATATTTCTTCTGCCTTGGGAACAGAGTACAAAGGTGGTCCTTGTAGGTGCCTACTAGAAGTTAAAGCAAAATTTGTATGCAGTAATATTCTTAGCGTATTATAAAATGTTGACTCAGAAAGACTGCCTCTCTAATGTTAAACATGCTTTTTTCCAATGAGTGCATGATATAAAAATATTCCCAATAAAACAGCAAAGTTGGAAGGAGAACATATAACATTTCTGATTATTTACAATGAGCTTAATATTCCTTCCTATTGAAATATTTTAAAGAGTTGGCTCAACTCGTAAGGGCCAAACATACGAGCAGATGTTTGTTCTGGCTAAGAGTAGCATTGCCTACAAATATCATAGCCCAAGATTGATATTTGAAAGTTTGGAAATCTTAAGCTTTTATTTGGTGTCACAGAGAAACAGGATCTGTATCTCTTATTGCTAAGCCTTTGATTCGTTTCAGCTAATTGCCTATATTTGGATATTTAGCTTACTCCAATTCCTTACTTCAAGTATTGATACTTTTGTACATTATAATAAAGATTCCTTTATTCTTAAATCATTGACTAGGGGATTACTATGATTGACTTAAACTATTCAACATTTACTCTTGAACTGGATAAAAATTTACCTATCTGGAAGATTGGAAGCCCAACTAAAATCAGGATTCTATTAGAAAAAGGAGGAAGGTGAAATGGATTTGGGGTAGGCAAACAACAATGTATTCTATAGTATTCCTACAGACATATACACGTTTGTATACGTCATTTATTCTCAGATGCATACCTTAGCCACATTTACGACACCATATACTTAAATATATGTTCATGCATATATGCAAGAAACCTAAGCACAACAAATAAAAAATGATGCAAGAGAATATGATAAGATTTTGTGTAGCAGCAAATAACAGAAGCGGGTGAAAACAAGGTAAGTGTAAAAGAACGCAGTATGTTAATGGGTGGAAGAGAATGAGGGTGGTGCAGTTGGTAAATGGTTTGACAAATGGAGAAGGTGGTGACTAGGGAGATGACTTTGTGGGAGACTTGAACAGGAAGGGAGGGTCTACAAAAGTAGTTTAAAGAAAGAGTGTTTTGTACGTATAAGGATGGATGCTTAACAGCCATACAAAGTAGACCGAATAGTACAGGCATCATTTCATATGAGTTAGAAGAAATGAACACAAGTTTTTCCTGCATAAAATTAAAACCAGGCCGAGCACAATGGCTCATGCCCATAATCCTAGCACTTGGGGAAGCCGAGAAGGGCAGATCACCTGTGGTCAGGAGTTTGAGACCAGCCTGACCAACATGGTGAAACCTTGTCTCTACTAAAAATACAAAAATAAGCCGGGAATGGTGGCCCATGCCTGTAACCCCAGCTACTCAGGAGGCTGAGGCAGGAGAATCGCTTGAACCTGGGGGGCAGAGGTTGCGGTGAGCAGAAATCACACCACTGCACTCCAGCCTGGGTAACAGAGTGAGACTCCATCTCGGGGGGGAAAAAAAATTAAAACCATTGCACTATTGTGTTAGGATGGATTGTTATGTTAAGGGCAAAATAGGTGCTCAAGGGTCACACAGATTGTCATATTGACTGAAACCCATGATTCATCTAGTCTGGATTTCTGTGAAATCTATAAAAATAGATGTCCTTCCTCCCGTCACAGCTAAATGTTAGATGTTAACAGTTTCTCTTCAGGTCCACCTATTATTTTGTCAGCATAAACTTGTTCACCTCTTTTACTATGTTATGACTTTTAAATATTTTAGCAATACTGAAGGAAATTTAAAGAAAAAAGACCACAAGAGTTTCCTATTTCTAACATCACTGATTTTTTCCATGTTCTTTCCCAGTCTTTATTCACTGTGCATCTAACTTGAACATGTAGATGTTCAGCTTTACGTTTTGCCTCAAATATTATGTCTCAAATATTTTCCATAATGCTACATGGTTTGCCTTTTTAATAATTTTTAATAACATAATTCAACATTTTGATACATTAAAATGCTTAGTTTTAGAATATATTTTAATACTTATATAAATGTTACTATCTCTCCTTCTGTACCTAGGTATAGAAGTTGGTCCTCAGCCTCAAGGGGTTCTGAGAGCTGATATCTTGGATCAAATGAGAAAAATGATTAAACATGCTCTCGATTTTATACATCATTTCAATGAAGGTAAGTAAGTAATGAAGGCAACGTCATCAAACTTAACCACCAAACATTTAAATAACAATTGGAGCCTGGGTCAAATTTGCCATGCTAATGATATGAACTGCTTTTTAAAATTTTTATTCACTTCAGCTATTCCTCAATGGCCAGAATAGACACATTCAAGAAAAGCAGCTGCCAAGTAAAGACTCCACATTAAATCCTTATTTCCTGTTAATCTCCATTTTAAAAAGAAAAGAAAGATGAGAAAATACAAACGCCCAGTAAACATATGAAAAGATGTTCAACATCACTAGTAATTAGAGAAATGCAAATTAAAATAAGAAATCATTTCCCCCATTAGGTTGGGAAAATATTAAAGTCTGCCAGTATCAAGCGTTGGTAAATGTGTAGGAAAAGGGGACACTCTGATTACCTGCTGGTGAACATATAAGTGAACATATAAGTTGGTAAAGACATTTTAGAGGATAATTTTACAGCATCCACTTCTTAAAACACACCAATCTTATTACTCAGCAATTCCACATCTCAAAGAAACACAAGCACAAGCAACATGTTGTTTACAAAGATTGTTATCGTGCATCATTGATAACAGCAAAAGAATGGAAACAGCACGAATGTCCACCTGTTGGACAGTTAACTAAACTCACATGGAAGAATCTTCTAAACACATTGGTAATTAGCAGAAAGCAAACTGCAGACCAAGACATTCAGTACACCAACTGGCTTTAAAATTATAATAATAACCCCGTCTCTACTAAAAAATACAAAAAACTAGCCGGGTGAGGTGGCGGGCGCCTGTAGTCCCAGCTACTCGGGAGGCTGAGGCAGGAGAATGGCGTAAACCCGGGAGGCGGAGCTTGCAGTGAGCTGAGATCCGGCCACTGCACTCCAGCCTGGGCGACAGAGCGAGACTCTGTCTCAAAAAAAATAAAAATAAAAATAAAAATTATAATAATAATCATCACCTTCTAGGATACACATATATGTTAACATATCACAGGAAAAGTCCTAGAAGAAAACACACCAAACTGATAACAGTGGTTACCGGGGAGGGGAGGGAAAACCCAGGCTAATTTTGTCTTAATTATATTCAATAAGAATAATGTATTTATGTATTATTTCTGTAATTAAAAATTAATTAAATGGGGACTGGTGGACGAGGTGGGTATATGGAGCTCTATGTACTATCTGCTGATTTATTTGATAAATCTAAAACTGCACTAAAAAGTCTATTAATTATAAAAACTAAGTTTACTTAAAATGGAAAATAAGTGCTTAAAATCCAAGAGGCATTCTATGTAAACAATTATTCCAACAGACTGAGTTGAAATTGTTGTTGAGGAATGGGCAATTATAGTAACAGAGCTGGTGTGCACTTCGGTGTCTGTGGGGAGTAAATTCCTTAACCTCAGATTGTGCATCCTACTGTGATCACAGACATTCCTTTTGTGCTTGGGAATCCTTTGAGTCCAAAATCATGAAAACTGAAATTCTGCTTTTTACCATCTTTGTCTGAGGTCCTTATTGTAAATATGTTGAAAAGATCACAACATATTTACAATAAACCCTTTGAATAGTAAGTGTAGGACTACAACATGTTAAGAAGTGATACGTTCAGATAGAAGGCCACAAATCTGGGTAGAAAACATGGTTTTCAGATCATGGTCCGCAGAACCCTATCACAAGGGTGGAGAAAAGCAGTTCCTAGAACACCCTACCCCTTATCTCTGCTTCAGCCAGAGCTCTTCTGTATGTTAGAGCTCTTCTGTGTAACATTTCACTTAAGCAAAGGATTCTGCAACTCAGAAATTATCAACCATGATTAATTTAGACTATCCAGCTTGATGGATTTTCAACTGCACACTCGTATCCAAAGAATGCTGACAAATGAATCATTGCCGCCACGTGAAAAGTCTCAAGAAGTGTGTAGAAGGGCTTCATTCTTGACTCTGTGCTACTCGGAATTGTAGTTAGTGACTTGGATAAAGACATATGTGACATGCTTACCTAAGTGACAGGTCGCAGGAAGATAGCAGGAAAACATCCTGGTTGAGAAGGCAGACCCAAGAAGTCCTGACAATCTTTAACAACTGTTTAAAATAACTATTTAAAGTTAACAACATCAGGGACAAACTTTTGTTCTTATGTTTAAAAAAAAATCCCGGCCGGGCGCGGTGGCTCAAGACTGTAATCCCAGCACTTTGGGAGGCTGAGATGGGTGGATCACAAGGTCAGGAGATCGAGACCATCCTGGCTAACACGGTGAAACCCCCGCCTCTCAATAAAAATACAAAAACTAGCCGGGCGTGGTGGCAGGCCTGCAGTCCCAGCTACTTGGGAGAGGCTGAGGCAGAAGAATGGCGTGAACCTGGGAGGCCGAGCTTGCAGTGAGCTGGAGATCCGCCACTGCACTCCAGCCTGGCAATGTGCCGCAGACTCGCCTCAAAAAAAAAAAAAAAAAAAATCCCAGAATAAGGGAAGTAATGGTCTTTTTCTGCCTTGCATAAACAACACTGAGAGAACCGTGAACAAATTCTGAATCCATAATCCAGGAGAAACATCTATAAAGAGGAAATTAGCCAAGGAGAGCATTGAGAATGTCGAAGAGCTTGAAACCATATTGAGAATAATTTCCTGGTCAGGCGCTGTGGCTCATGCCTGGTGGTCTTCTGTGACTTTGGGAGGCCATATGCAGGATCACTTGAGGTCAGGGAATTAGTCTGGGCAACATGGGGAAAACCTCGTCTCTACTAAAATTGATGGATGTGGTGGCAGGCACTATAATTCCAGCTACTCTGAAGGCTGAGGTGATAGAGAATCGCTTGAACCCAGGAGGTGAGGGTGCAGTGAGCGAGATCATGACCACTGCACTCCAGCTCTATGACAAAGTGAGACTGTCTCAAAAAAAAAAAAAAAGGAAAGAAAAGAAAGAAGTCTACATTGGAAATAAATTCGACATATTTTCTGTGACCCAGAGGGCAGAAGGGAATCAATGATAAAGCACTCAGGGAGATTTAATTCTTTTTTTTTTGAGGCAGGGTCTCACTCTGTTGCCCAGGCTGGAGTGCAGTGGTGTAATCAGGGCTCACTGGAGCCTCAAGCCCCTGGGCTCAGGCAGTCCTCCCACCCAGCCTCCTGAGTTGCTGGGACTACAGGCGTGCGCCACCACACCCAGCTAGTTTTTGTGGTTTTGTAGAGATGGGGTTTTGCCATGTTGCCCAGGGTGGTCTCAAGCTCCTGAGCTCAAGCAGTCTGCTTGCCTCGGCTTCCCAAAGCATTGGGGTTACAGGCCTGAGACACTGCGCCCAGCGAGACAGAAATTTCTTACTAACAAAGCTGAGCAGCAATGAAACGGGCCACACTTTGTGAGGCTGTAAGAAGTCATCTTACTTCTGAGTCTGTAAGATGGCCAGAATGATACAGAGAATACTCAAACATAGATGGAAGTTAGGCTTTCAAGACTGCTTCCAACTGTAAGTAGCAAAAACATACTCCTTTGTGTTCTATCAGTTTTTACTTTCTTCCTATCGAACTTTCTGGCTTAAAGAAATGAGATCTGGTAAGTTCCCATCTTCATCTCGGAAGGTGTGGTAGGTTTTAATTCTTCCCTTTCCTGCATCCACATCCTGACAGTGTGATGTTTCGTAGCCTTCTGTTCAGAGAGACAGTCTATTTTTCCACTCCTGGAATAGCTGGCTTGCCCACATGACTTGTTTTGTGCCATAGAAGAGGCTTGAAAAGCACTTGCACGTTGGAGCTTGCTTTCTTCCTGCTCTTGGAAACCCTGTACATGTACCGTTATGTGCCACAGCCCACATTGGCCCGCTGGATAGTGAAAGCCTTTGAGGTGGAAAACTCAGGCACCCTAACAGACAGTCACGCAACTCCAGCTGACAGACATAAGAGTGAGGCCATCCCATAGGATCCAGCCTCCAGGTGAGCTGTCAGCTTACCACAAAGGCAGAAGCAAAATAATCAAAAATCCACAAAGCCAGTGTAGACGGAAGAAACTTTCCAACCAACCCACAGAATCATGAACTAAATTAAGAGGTGGTTGTTTGAAGCCACTAAATTCTGGGGTAGTATGTTATGCAGCAAAAGCTAACTGATACAGAAGTGATCACTGGGTATCTCCATTCTAACTCTGCTCTAAAGGCAAAGGAAAGCTTTCCTTTGAGTTGTGACCATAACACGCTACGGGCCCTACATTGGACCAAAAGTTCATCCTGTTTGCTCAGAGATAGCCTGGTATGTATGTAAACTACTCCTTTTCCAAGTTTCTAGGAATTGGGTTGTTTGATGTTGCTGCATCTTTGGAAGTTGGTGTCCACCACTGGCAGGCTGCCTGCATCGCAAGATCTCATTACTCAGGAGCTGTCCAAGTGTTTAATGTACTTAGTTAAGAAAAAGAGGCCAGGCGCGGTGGCTCACGCCTGTAATCCCACCACTTTGGGAGGCTGAGGCAGGCGGATCACAAGGTCAAGAAATCGAGACCATCCTGGCCAACATGGTGAAACCCCATCTCTACTAAAAATACAAAAATTAGCCAGGTGTGGTGGCAGGCGCCTGTAGTCCCAGCTACTCAGGAGGCTGAGGCAGGAGAATCGCTTGAACCCGGGAGGTGGAGGTTGCAGTGAGCCGAGATCGCACCACTGTACTCCAGCCTGGGCAACAGAGCGAGATTCCATCTCAAAAAAAAAAAAAGAAAGAAAGAAAGAAAAGAAAAGAAAGAAAAAGAGCACGAGACTGAAGCACCTAAGCTGCTGGAACTCCTCCTGAAAATATGCAGTCATAAAACATCATAGCTGGAAGGGTCCTCCAAGATAAACTAATCCAAGACCTTCATTTGGTAGGTCAAGAAGGGGAGCCTCAAGAAGTTAAGCATCTTGTTCAAGGCCACATAGCCAGGGGATTAGAGCCCAGGTCTCCTGACCCCCAGACCCAGATTCTTTTTCTCCCCAACTGGCTTTTTCAGTTCTGTTTTCTGCCTCTGTCTTCAGCGTGTTTGTGGACAGGGTGCTGACAGGAACATTCAAGGACATCTTTTGGCCTGGTACCATTTATGAACATCCTTAACTAAACGTTATCTGTTCTCCCCATCGCTGTCTTCATTTTGTTACTGTTGTTGTTGTTATTATTGTTTCTTCCTTACATTATCAACTTCCCTTTTTCCAGAATTTTTTTTTTTTTTTTTTGAGACAGAGTTTCACTCTTGTTGCCCAGGTTGGAGTGCAATGGCTCACTGCAACCTCCACCTCCCAGGTTCAAGAGATTCTCCTGCCTCAGCCTCCCAAGTAGCTATGATAATCCCAACCCAGGTATTTTTAGTAAAGACGAGGTTTCACCATGTTGGTCAGGCTGGTCTCGAACTCCCGACCTCAGGTGATCCACCCACCTTGGTCCCCCAAAGTGCTGGGATTACAGGTGTGAGCCACCGCGGCCAGCCCAGAGAATTTTTTTAGTTGCCATTGATACATATTGCTTTTGTCATAGGAAAAGAATTTCCTCCCTGTGCCATTGAGGTCTACAAAATTATAGAGAAAGTTGATTATCCCAGGGATGAAAATGGAGAAATTGCTGCTGTCATCCATCCCAATCTGCAGGTAACATTTGTTCTTTCTTTAAAGTGTTGAAAGTAACAATGCTGTACCTTTGAACGGAAGTTTACAGCTCACACAGCACTTCGCGCACATTCACCCATTTGATGTCTCAAAAGACACTGAGCGTAGGCAGGGAAGATGTTCGGACAGTCGTTCAATAAATACTTATGAAGTGTAACCTGTGCTGGCTGTGTGGACACATCAGTGTAGGTGCGGTCTACACTCGCAATGGAATTTCTAGTGTAGGTACACGAAAGTCTAAGTTGCAGTCTAGAAATGAAGATAGCCAGATGCGATGACAGGATAATGAGGTGGAAGAGGATTGATCAGACAAGGCTGCTTAGAGAAAGTGAAATTCCTACCCACATTCAACGGGTAGGAACTATGATGTCTATGTTAATATAAGGAAATACAGGGCCGGAAGTTAGATCCTTCCCATAGCCATGTAGCTATCACTGACAGATCCCGAGTTAGTGCTCTTTGCAGTTGGCCACATTGCTTGCTACCTCCCTGTGACAGAATAAGTTAAACAACTGTAACCTCTTTCTTCTGCCACCATTCCCCAACTCTCCTCAGAACCCCAGAATCTACTCCTTGCCTAGTTTTATCAATAATGACATAGTGAGGAAAGGGAAAAAAAAAAAAAGGCTCTTGAGAGAATGTAGGAGGTTTAAATCCAGAAAAGGCAAAGGGAAAAGGAGAGAAGAACAGATTTCCAAAGCCGAAGAATCCATTCCCCAGTGCGAGTGCCCTGCACACTCCCAGACCTCAGAGATGGAGGAGAACCTGGTGGATTATCCAGTCTGGGGCTTTCAACCCTCACTAACCTTTACGTAGAGAGCGTTTAAAAAACATAATAATAGCAATGGCAGGACTCCACTTTGAGATACTCTGATCTTTCTGGCTTGGATAATCAGGGTTGAAAAGCACTGATTGATCCAGTTCCTATCCCTGTTTAGTGACTCCAATAGTCATCCAGACTTGCAACTGAATGGAGTGGCCTCTGCCCAGTAATACAGACGAGTGAAGCAAATCCTGCTTTGTGGCTTAATGGGACCCAGGTGGAAACCTGAAGGAGCCTTAGGTAGTGTTTGTTTTTGTTTGTTTTTTGAGACGGAATCTCACTCTGTCACCCAGGCTGGAGTGCATTAGCGCCATCTCGGCTCACTGAAAGCTCCGCCTCCTGGGTTCAAGTGATTCTCCTGCTTCAGCCTCCCGAGTAGCTGGGATTACAGGCTCACGTCACCACGTCCGGCTAAGTTTTGTATTTTTAGTAGAGACGGGGTTTCACCATTTTGGCCAGGATGGTCTCGAACTCCTGACCTCGTGATCCTCCCGCCTTGGCCTCCCAAAGTGCTGGGATTACAGGCCACACCTGGCCTTAGGCAATGTTTTAAAGGAAAGGTAAAGACTGGGGGAGAGAAAGGAAGAAAGCACTATTGGTGACAAAAATATCAAGTACAAGAAACAGAGGCCAGGGTGATGATGTCATGGCAGGCTAAAACAGGATTTTTCAGGTTTTAGGATACTCTTGAGGAGTACAAAAATAATCCCGGGCAGGTGGAGAAGTGAGATGAATGAGATCAGTAGCAGACTGGGCTAGTGGTAGGTCTTGAAAGTTAGGAAGGATGGTTTTGATTTGACAGACAATATGGAATGGCTCGGTATTCTACAGGAGGAATTGATTGGTTAATTCTTCCAACAAGTATTTTTGAATGACAGCTAAGCTCATTCTGCGCCCTGAGATTCAAGATAGGGAAGGTTCCTCATGGAGCTTCCATCCCAATGGGTGAGGAGAACTGACCGTGAATAAGTAAACAATATGTAAACCAAATCATTTCAAACTGTAATAAGTGCTATAAAAGAAATAATATGAAAGACTAATACAGCAGAGGGTATAACAAAGAGTTCCAGTTAGACGGAGTGGTCACAAAGTGCCATCTCAGAGATGGTGGCACTGAAGTTGGAGCCTAGAAGATGAGAAGCCAGCCATGTGGAAGGCTAGTGAAAGGGCCTGAGGCTGGAACAAACTTGGAGCACTTCAGGAACAGCAAGAAGACCCATGTCCCTGGAGAGAAGGAGTGAGCAGAGAACGGTAGAGCCTGGAGAAAACACACAGTCTGAGACCCGGTTATGAGTCTAGATTTTGTCCTAAGAGTGATAGTTCTTACTAAGGGATGCTCATCGGAATCACGTAGGGGACCCCCTCCCAATGCCTAGAACCCACCACAAACTACTAACGTAGCACTTCTCAAACTCGAGCCACATGACAATTACCTGGGGAGCTTTTTTAAAATGCTGATTCCTGGCCAGGAGCAGTGGCTCGTGCCTGTAATCCCAGCGCTTTGGGAGGCCAAGGTGGGCAGATCATGAGGTCAGGAGATCGAGACCATCCTGGCTAACACAGTGACATCCCATCTCTACTAAAAATATAAAAATAAACTGGGCGTGGTGGCAGGCACCTGTAGTCCCAGCTACTCGGGAGCCTGAGGCAGGAGAATTGCTTGAACTCGAAGGCAAAGGTTGCAGTGAGCCGAGATTGTGCCACTGCACTCCAGCCTGGACAGAGTTGAGACTACGTCTGAAAAAAAAAAAAAATGCTGATTCCTGAGTCCTATTCCCAGAGGCTCTGATCTAATTCATCAGGGTGTAGACAGGGAATCAGTTGAGTTCACCAGATGATTTTCATGTGGCTCAGGTCTGGGTGGCACTGCACGACATCAGGATCTCCGCAGGTGGGGCTAGCCAGACGTGTGTTGAAGAAGTTCCGTTAGTGACTCTGGGGCAAGTCTCTGCCTGAAAACCACCGGTTCAGAGAAACAGTTCTCAGCCGAGCCACCCTGTAAATCATCTGGGGCCTCAATACAATAAACACAGAAAACAGTGAACTATGAATGGGTAGCATGACGGATTCGAGGAGGCGGGTGAAAGAAGTCCGTATCCGGATGACATGGTTGCAGGTTGTATGACTCCATGCTCTGCATGTCCAGACTCACAGATCTGTACACAAGAATGAGTGAATTTCACTGTATGCAAATTTTAAAATAAAATTTAAAAAGAATGCTGCCTAGGCCCTCCTCAGAGATTCTGAGTTGATTTATCTGAAATGGGCCGGCCCCTCTCCCTGTATATATGTATTTAACATCCCAGGCGATGATAATGTGCCACCAGGACGGAGAAAACTGCTGTGATGCGGCACTTCTCGAACGTTAACGTTGTACACGTGAATGTCGGGGACCTGTTAACCTGAAGATTTCGATTGGGCAGGTCTGCTGCGCCTAACGAAATCCTGCCTTTCTAACAAGCTCCTGGGTGATGCGGATGCTGCTGGGAAATGTTGGAAATGCAGAATCCCAGGCCCCCCACCCCCGACCTATAGAATCAGAATCTTCATCTTAACACAATCCCCAGATGATGTGCAAGCACCTCAAAGTTTGAGAAGAACTGTTCTGGGGTTCCTGTGGTGTGACGGCCATGGTGCTTGAGGGCGCAGAGGTCCAAATGCCTGGTGCAGGACCGTTCAGGGGACTCAGACGTGACCCTAATGCAGGACACATTTGGAATACACCCACCTTGTCTCAGACTCTCCCCAGCCCAGCACCACCTTCTCTCACCAATCCCTATCAGAATAGAATCTCCTCGCATGCAGGTGCGACATGGCTCATCTTTATACTTCCCAACAGTAGAACATCTTGCACACAGAAGACTCTTAATGGATATTTCCTAAATTTTGCTGAACAGAATTTAACTTGAGCTGGCAACAGGCAGACTATGCACTTAGGTAGACACGCATTTCATTTTGCCTTTTAATATTATAAATCTCTTTGGCTACATTCAAGGTAACCCTGGTATTGAAGCAAACTACTTTTTATTTTTTTCAGACGCAGGGTCTCGCTCTGTCGCCCAGGCTGGAGTGCAGTGGTGTGAACACAGCTCACTGCAGCCTCGCCCTCTGGGGGTCTGAGCATTCCTCCCACCTCAGCCTCCTGAGTGTCTGGGACTACAGGCATGCACCACCACACACAATTTTTTGTATTTTTTCTAGAGCTAGGATCTCTATGTTGCCCAGGCTGGTCTTGAACTCCCAGGCTCAAGCGATCCGCCCACATCGGCCTCCCCAAGTGCTGGGATTACAGGCGAGAGCCACTGCACCTGGCTGAAGCAAATGTTAATTACATGTGTCAATTATACAAATTCAAAGGGGAACTCTTAAAACTACTGCCAAAATTCATGACCCAATTTCAGGGCAGTCAGATCACTTGCCTGCATCTCGATGCCTCACTCAAGTATCTCTTTTAAAACAACAGAATACTGTAATTTGTTAGTTGTCTAGCGTCTGACATAAATTTTTAGAGGAGAAAAACCAAATATAACATGTGTATTTTGATTGTTTCCTGAGAGGATCAAGACTGGAAACCACTGCATCCTGGGGATCCCATGTTTTTAACTCTCGATGGAAAGACGATGTCACTGGGCGGAGACTGTACCGTGTACCCCGTGTTTGTGAACGAGGCCGCATATTATGAAAAGAAAGAAGCCTTTGCAAAGACAACTAAACTAACGCTCAATGCAAAAAGTATTCGCTGCTCTGTACATTAGAAATCACTTCTAGCTCACATCTTACACAGTGTCTTACAAATTCTGCTAGTTTGTAAGCTCCTTAAGAGCAGGGTTGTGCCTTATTCAACTGCATTCATAGCTCCTAGCACAGTGCCTTATTCGGTAGGCATCCAAGCAAATTTCTTAAATTAATTAATATATCTTAAAGGTACCATATTTTATGTATGTAGCTTATTCAAAGAAGTGTTTCCTATTTCTGTATAGTTTATTATACATTATACTTGGGTAGCTCAACATTCTTAATCAACAGTCTTTGTATTCAGAATATAAAACTGAAATAGATATATATATAAAGTTATTTTATTGTGCTTTGCTTTATTGCACTTCACAGATCACTGTCTTTTTTTTTACCAATTGAAGGTTTTGGGCAACCCTGTGTCTAGAAAGTCTAACAGTGCCATGTTTCCAATAGCATGTACTCACTCCTTGTCTCCTTGATAATAGCTTGATATTTCAAGCTTTTTTAATGATTTCTTATATCTGCTATGGTGATCTGTGATCGGTGGCCTTTGATGTTACTGTTGTTAAGTGTTTTGGGGGCACCATGAATCATGCCCATGTGAGACTGTGAACTTAGCGAAGGTTGTGTGTGTTCTAACTGCCCTACTCACTGGCCATTTCCTTGTCTCTCTCCCTGTTCTCCAGCCTCCCTATTCCTTGAGACACAATAATTAATAACTCTACAACAGCCTCTATGTGTTCAAGTGAAAGAAAGGGTCATCCTTGTAGAAATTCAGCTTAGTGAGGAAGGCATGTCAAAAGCTAAGACAGGCGGAAAGCTAGGCCTCTTGCACCAGTTAGCCAAGCTGTGAACTCAAAGAAAAAGATCTTGAAGAAAATTAAAAATTCTACTCCACTGCACACACACAAATGATAAGAAAGCAAAACAACCTTATTGCTGATGTGGAGACAGTTTTAGTGGCCTGGATAGAAGATCAAACCAGCCACAACTTTAAACCAAAGCATGACTCAGAGCAAGGCCCTAACTCTCTTCAATTCTGTGAAGGCTGAGAGAGGTGAGGAAGCTGCAGGAAGCTGGCAGAGGTTGGTTCACCAGGTTTAAGGAAAGAAGCCAGCTCCAAAACCTACAAGTGGAAAGTGAACCAGCAAGTTGCTGATGTGGAAGCAAGTTATCCAGAAGATGTAACTAAAATCACTGACAAAGGTGGCCACACTAAACAGATCTTCAGTGTAGTTCAAACAGCCTTCTATTGGAAGAAAATGCTATCTAGGACTTTCCTAGCTAGAAAAGAGAAATGAATGCCTAGCTTCGAAGCTTCAAAGGACAGGCTGACCCTCTTAAGAGCTAATACAGCTGGTGACTTTCAGTTAAAGCCAATGCTCATTAATTGTTTCAAAAATCCTAGAACTGTTTTGTTTTTGTTTTTGTTTTGTTTTTTTGAGACGGAGTCTCGCTCTGTCGCCCAGGCCGGAGTGCAGTGGCGCCATCTCGGCTCACTGCAAGCTCTGCCTCCTGGGTTCACACCACTCTCCTGCCTCAGCCTCCCGAGTAGCTGGGACTACAGGCGCCCACTACCATGCCCAGATAATTTTTTGTATTCTTTTAGTAGAGACAGGGTTTCACTGTGTTAACCAGTATGGTCTCGATCTCCTGACCTCGTGATCCGCCCGCCTCGGCCTCCCAAAGTGCTGGGATTACAAGCATGAGCCACCGCGCCCGGCCCAAAAATCCTAGGACTCTGAAGACTCATGCTAAACTGCTCTGCTTGAGCTCTATAAATGGAAGAACAAAGACTCGCTGGCAGCACATCTGTTTGTGGCATGGTTTACTGTATATTTTAAGCCCATTGTTGAGACCTACTGCTTGGAAAAAGAAAAAAAAAGATTCCTTTCAAAATATTACCACTGATTGACAATATACCAGGTTACCCGAGAGCTCTGCTGGAGATGTGCAAAGAGATTAGCGTTGTTCTCATGCCTGCTAACATGACATCCGGCCAAAGCCCATGGATCAAGGTGTCATTGTGACTTTCAAATCTAACTATTTAAGAAATACATTTCAGGCTGGGGGAGGGGAGAAAAAAGAAGAAAAAGAAAGGAAGAAAAAAAAAACATTTCATAAAGCCATAGCTGCCATAGATAGTGATTCCTCTGAGGGAGCCGGGCAAAGTAAACAGAGAACCTTCTGGAAAGGATTCAGCATTCCAGATGCCATTAAGAACATTCAGAATCCGTGGGAAGAGATAAAAATATCAACATTAACAGGAGTTTGGAAAAAGTGAATTGCAACCCTCTTGGATGACTCTGAGGAGTTCAAGACTTCAGTGAAGGAAGCCATGCAGATGTGACAGCAAGAGAATGAGAAGTGGTGCCTGAAGATGTAACTGAATTGCTGCAATCTCATGATCGCACTTGAATGGATGAGGAGTTGCTTCTTACAAATGAGCAAAAAAGTGGTTTCTTGAGATGGAATCTACTCTCGTTGCAGATGCTGTGAACATTGTTGAAATGACAAAGGATTTAGAATATTACATAAACGTAGTTGATAAAGCAACAGCAGGGTTTGAGAGGGCTGACTCCTCCTAATTTGAAATGAGTTCAGTTGGGTGAAGTGGCTCATGCCTGTCATCCCAGCACTTTGGGAGGCCGAGGCAGACAGATCACCTGAAGTCAGGAGTTCGAGACCAATCTGTCCAACATGGTGAAACCCCCTCTCCACTAAAAATACACAAATATTAGCCAGGTGTGTGGCGCACGCCTATAGTCCCAGCTACTTGGGAGGCTGAGGCAGGAGGATCACTTGAACCCACGAGGCAGAGGTTGCAGTGAGCCAAGACTGCATCACTGCACTCCAGCCTGGTGGACACAGCGAGCTTCCATCTCAAAAAAAAAAAAAGAAAGAAAGAAAGAAAGAAATGAGTTATACTGTGAGTAAAATGTTATTAAACAGCATTTCATGCTACAGGGAAATCTTTCATGAAAGGAAGAGTCAATCAATGAAGCAAACTCCACTGTTGTTTTATTTTAAGAAATTGTCACAGCCATCCCAACCCTCAGTGCCCACCGCCCTGACCAGACAGCTGTCATCAAGGCAAGGCCCTCCACCAACAAAAAGATCATGAATTGCTGAAAGCTCAAATGATCATTAGCCTTTTTAGCAATAAAGTATTTTTAATGACGGAATGTACATGTTTTAAACATAATGCTATTACACATTTAACATACTATGTATAGTGCGAGCATAACTTTTACATATACTGGAAAACAAAAAAATGTGTGTGGCTCATCTGTTGTAGTATTTGTTTTATTGTGGTGATCTGGAGCCAAGGCTGAACTATCTCTGAGGTATGCCTGTAATGTGTAAGTGCTAGTAGAAACGAGTTGTGCAGGCTTGCTATTTTTTCAATTTTTATATTTGGGCTAATAGTAATATACTAAGTATCCAGCCTATAAACTTCAGCATTCGTTGCAAAATCCAGAGGAGACTTTCAAGTGCTGTTTTGTGGATGAAATATGAAAGAGAAACGAGGGCTTAATGGTAAAGATGACATATGACTATATTAAGAAACTGAATGGCCCTTTGTCCACAAACACACAGTAACCCACACAGCATTGCTACTGCGGCATGCCCCCGGCTCTGCACTGACCTCATGGAGCAGAGAGCCTCCTCCAGACACCTCACGCACCCGCTGAGGAGCTAATGTTTCTTCCCAACATGAAAAATTTGTAAGAGGCCTATTCTTCACAGCTGTCACTTCTCATTTTGAAAGGATATGCCCACCTTATTCCAAGCGAGGTGTGAGGAGGTCTTTGGGCTCCAGCTATTGCCAGCAGAGGTGGTGAAAGTCAGTAACAGGGCAGTGGACACGCATAGAAATTGCAAATACGGTCTTTCAAGAAATCCTGCCACGTCCTAAATGCCCAAATCCCTTGCCTCCCATGATTCTTCTCCTCAAAGGACCTTCTACCGGACGCTACCCCGTCCCTCTCCAGCTCCACAGGGGCCCTCCCCGCCATCCTCTTAGTCCACAGCAGCCAATAAACAGCGTTTTTATTCCATGATCTGTACCCCCAAATGAATCCATAATCATAGTTTCAAATGTATTTCCCAAACATACTAACATCATCTGGAATGAATGAATGAATAAATAAATATTATATATTTATACGTTTTCATTCTTCCAAAGTGAACCCCACTAAGCCAATTTTACTCCATATTCAGTGTTCTGGAAAGCACATATTGTTTCTAAATTTTTCAACGTTTTTTTCTATTTTTGTACTTTACTGAAATTATTTGCATTGGAACAAACTCTCTTCCTTCTGAATTCTGTAGCAAAAATGTGATGTATCAGCTTTTGTAGCTAAGTTTTACCAAGCTTCCTTCCCCCGCTGTGAATGTTCCATTGTTTTATTTCTGAGTCCAATTTTTCTTTTTTTTTTTTTTTGAGACAGAGTCTCGCTCTGCCACCCAGGCTGGAGTGCAGTGGCCGGATCTCAGCTCACTGCAAGCTCCGCCTCCTGGGTTTACACCATTCTCCTGCCTCAGCCTCCCGAGTAGCTGGGACTACAGGCGCCCGCCACCTCGCCCAGCTAGTTTTCTGTATTTTTTAGTAGAGACGGGGTTTCACCGTGTTCGCCAGGATGGTCTCGATCTCCTGACCTCGTGATCCGCCCGTCTCGGCCTCCCAAAGTGCTGGGATTACAGGCTTGAGCCACCGCGCCCGGCCAAAGAGTCCAATTTTTCTAGGTCAGCTTTTTCCAGATGTAAATTTTGGCAAGAATACTTTATTCTTCCCTCAAATTTTAGTGATTTGTAAAATTTACAACATACAATTTACATCACTGTGATTTCAGTCAGCTTCAGGATTGATCATTCCTATCAAGTGTAATTTTCCCTTTTACAGTCTTTAAAGTTTCTGATTAGATGTGTGGTTTGTTTGGTTTTTTTTAATCTATAACATATTGCTCTGTGGTTTTAGCCACTTTGAGTTTTATTTTACTTTGATTATTTCTAACCGTTTACATTTGTATTTTTTCTTATTTATAAAATGGGAATGATCATAATAATAGTGCCACTTTCATGGGGTTACTATGAGGATTAAGTGGGCTAAGACATATAAGCATTTAGCCCAGTGCCTAGAACAGAATACATACTTAACAAACCATTGAAGTTCAAATTCCTAGCACAAAAGGCCCTTCCTGATCTGCCCTCCCGTCCCAAGACCTCCCTACACTCGTCTCCCTTTGGACCATCTCCGCTGTGGTGTCCTCCTCACCGTTTATTCCTCTAGGCCTTCACATAGACTGACTCCCCTACCTAGAATTCTCCCCCACTGTCCTGTACCTTCCACCCCACTCAGACTGTGCTGCAACTAATAATGCCTGTTTCTCCTTCAAAATGCAACCCAACTTTCATTTCATAGCCAACATCTTCTTGGTCTTCGTCTACCTGACTTCGTTGCCACTTTGCCCCTCCTTCTATCCCATCTTGAGGGCATTAGCAGTGTCTTTTTCGAATGTCTACAATCTAGTAAGTGATCAATAGAGGTGAGTTGAATAAATGAGCATGCTCAAACACCCCTTTCTCTACTGAAACATCTTCGTCTTCCACCAATGGCCCTGCCTTCTTTTTATCTTCCTTCCCAGTCACCTCCTGAGAATTGTCCCCATCACTCCCAAGTGAAACACTTCGTTCTACACCATCCAGACTGTTACCATGTCCCAAAGGACAGTGGAAGGAAAACACACCCATTTAAGTCTGCAAATCCAAAAAAGAAAAAGGAAATTTTTTTTTTTTGAGATGGAGTTTCGCTCTTGTTGCCCAGGCTGGAGTGCAATGGCATGATCTTGGCTCACCGCAACCTCCGCCTTCTGGGTTCAAGCGAGTCTCCTGCCTCAGCCTCTCAAGTAGCTGGGATTATAGGCATGCACCACCACGCCCAGCTAATTTTGTATTTTTTCAGTAGAGACAGGGTTTCTTCATGTTGGTCAGGCTGGTCTCGAACCCCTGACCTCAGATGATCTGCCTGCCTTGGCCTCCCAGAGTGCCGGGATGACAGGCGTGAGCCACCACACCAGGCCAAAACAAGGAAATGTTCACACTCAGCAATTCCCCTGTTTAAAGTCCTTTGGTGGCTTCTTACCTTGTTACGAGATCTCAAAGCCTCACCACGGCTGTCCAAGTCCTACATGCACTGGCCTCTGCCCACCCCTGTAGCCTTATTTCATGTCACTTGGCCCCTTGCTCCCAGCAATTTGGCCACATATTTCCAGTCCTCAGATGCACGAAGTTCCCTACTACCTTCGGATCTTTGCCCACATTTTTCCCACTTACTGAAACCCTTCCCCTTCTCCACACTCCCATTAGCTAAATGACGCTTACTCTTTATGACTCAGGCTAGGTGAGGCCACTCTGTCACACAAGCTCATTGACAGTACTAGACTGGCCCTTACCCAAATTGCAACCGTAATGCTTTATGACACTAGGGCAGGGAAAGTTACTGTTGGTCTCTTTGATTAAACTGCAAAAGCTCCAAGACGGCAGTGATAGCATTTGTCTTACTCTTTGTCATACCCACAGCACTTAATGCATAGAAGGAGCTCAGTACATTTTGCTGGATAAATGAGACTTGATCTGCTGAGTGTAAAGCTATCTGGAAGGGCTTATTTGGAAGAGTGGGGTGTCACTTCCTTCACAAGGGTGACCCCAAGATAGCCACTGGAGACCACAGAGGGTGGGAATGGTGAACCATGTACAGTCAGTGCTCCAATAGGAGAAGCAAATGAAAAGTGGCAGCTGGGGAAACTCTGAAGCCTAAGAGTCCCATGGGGGTGACCAGGGCCATGATGCTGGGAGAGAGGCCGATACAGGTCATGCATGTTCCAGGGCAGCAGGAACAGGGCCTGTATTTGTATATTTGCATATCCAACAAAAGATCCGTATTTGCATATCCAACATTTGCATATTTGCATATCCAACAAAAGGCCTGTATTTGCATATCCAACAAATACAGATCCTGAAGGGAAATAGCTGCTTAGGGGTGTTTGTCTGTTTGAGACGGGGTCTCACTCTGTCACCCAGGCTGCAGTGCAGTGGCACGATCTCGGCTCACCGCAGCCTCCACCTCCCAGGTTCCAGCTATTCTCCTGCCTCAACCTCCCGGGTAGCTGGGATTACAGGCATGCGCCACCAAGCCTGGCTAATTTTTGTATTTTTAGTAGAGACGGGGTTCCGTCATGTTGGCCAGGCTGGTCTCGAACACCTGACCTCCCGAGGAGGTGATCCACCCACCTCGGCCTCCCGAAGTGCTGGGATTACAGGCGTGAGCCACCATGCCCAGCTGCTTTTTTAATATCTCTATACTTCCCACACATACCGCCTTCAAGAGGCTTGTGATCTACCTGTAGAGACCTTTGTATGCCTGTTCCCAAAGCAGACACACCAAAAACCCTAGTCTAGTACTTGGCAGACAGTAGTTCCTGAACACCTACCAAGCCAATGATTGAGAGGCTCACTCAGAGAGGATTTCGCCCAGGGCTGCCCCATCAGGCTTGGTGGGTTGCTCAGTGTAAGACTCCAGGGAGGTCCCTGCATACTCCACAAAATCAAAGTCAATGGCACAGCCCAGAAGCTTACATCCCATCAAAGCAAAAACAGCACTCAAGTTTCCTCCATTCTGCCAAGAAAAAGAACGGGAACTTGACTAGAAAACAAAGTCAACCAAAAAACTGAGGTCTGTAGGGGATTAATGCAGTATAATTAAAGGGAAAAAATACTAGAGCCCCATTAGCTACAGATAAATTAAATGCTTAACAGAAAAAGTTCATTTTCAGAAACTACATATTAAGGGATGGAATAATTTTCACAGTCTTGAAACATAAAGCTCAAGAGCATACAGAGAGGTCCCGAGACAGGAGTTTTCTTGCTCTGCGTGAAAGGCAGGGCCGCGCGCAGGGACTCACACCTGTAATCCCAGCACTTTGGGAGGCCGAGGCAGGTGGATCACCTGAGGTCAGGAGTTTGAGACCAGCCTGGCCAACATGGTGAAACCCCATCTCTACTAAAAATACAAAAAATTAGCTGGATGTGGTAGCAGGTGCCTGTAGTCCCAGCTACTTGTGAAGCAGAGGCAGGAGAATTGCTTGAAGCCAGGAGGTGGAGGTTGCAGTGAGCTGAGATCATGCCATTGCACTCCAGCCTGGGCGACAGGGCAAGACTCTGTCAGAAAGACAGAGAGAGAGAGAGAGAGAGAGAGAAGGAAGGAAGGAAGGAAGGAAGGAAGGAAGGAAGGAAGGGAGGGAGGGAGGGAGGGAGGGAGGAAGGGGAAGGAAGGAGGAGGGGAGGGGAGAGGAGGGGAGGGGAGGGAAGGGCAAGGCAACCAAAGCTTAGGAATGTAGGTGCAAATAAATTTACAGGTTTGGTGGTCAGAAGTTGAAGGTGTTTCCAATTTACAGCTTCCATTTTCACTGTAAAATAGGGAATAAAACCAACTACAGCTATGGATATGGAAGCGGTGGGGTCACAGGTTTAAGAAGTATGATGGTTTTGAAATAACAAAATATGATGGTTTTAAAAAATCAAACAGAAAACTGATGAAAGAAATAGAACAGCTGGACAGTAACAGGGGTTACTATGAACATTAAATGAGACATGTATGTAAAGTGCATGGCACTTTATAAATATTCATGTCCTTCACCCCTCCTACCACCATCTTAAATGGAAGAAACTGTCTTATATTTGCAGCATCTATCATTGCCCATACTTCATGTTCAATTTTTGTTGAATTGGTTCTAAATCTTCACACATAGTAGGTGAGATACATTTTTTGAGTTGGACTGAATCCTTTCGGCAGAACTTGGCTATTACTGTCAGAGGGGTCGCTGGTGCACTGAGGAAAATGGTAGCTCTTGATACTAGACTAACTAAACTTCAGAGAACCTGGATCCTCCAGCCAGGAAAAAGGACTGTGAACTTTGCATGTCATTCCGTCTGTCTCCAAGTCTCGATTTCCCTACCTATTAAACTGGGATACGACACTCGCCAAACCTACAAAACCATAACCAACATGACCGAAAGAGCTTTGTAAACAGTGTAATATACAATCTCAAAGGCTGAACACATTGATGGAATCCTTTGGGGAGGTAATTTTTCACAGTATCAAGAATCATAAAAATGTTGAAACCTATTGACCTAGGCATCTCCTTCCCAGAAATACATCCTACGACAAGGGTTTCCACCCTTTTCCTATCCGTCCACCCAACACATCCCCACAGATGGCACATTCCTAGGTTTTGGACTAACGCCTATTAAGCGAGGATGTGAATCACGTACGATCCCTGTTTTGTTGCCACTCAACAAGATACAGCCCAGTGAAGGAAGTCATTCTGAGAATCATCTGAATTAAGTAATTCACCAAATGCAATATTTCACTTATTAACAAATTAGCTGCAAGTTCCACAACCCATCAAGAGAAGCATTCAAGACTTGGCATTCAAGTTGAGAACTGCCATCCTTATGAAATAACTCACAGGAATGAAGAACTGCATATACCTATGAATTAGGCTGGTCGGCAATAATGATAGTAACCACATCAGCTCTTTCCTATCCATTCTCTCATTGCTTCCTCATGAAAATCGTGTATGGTGGACAGGAGGGATTTATACCTTCTGTTCTCCAGGTGGAACCATGGGTTTCTATTCACTCAAAATAATTTGACAGCCAACAGGCATGATGGATAGAGCCTTCTTATTTTTTTTATTTCTTCTAAAAAAAAAAAACAACAAAAGGATACAGGTGCAGAACGTGCAGGTCTGTTACACAGGTATATGTGTGCCATAGTGTTTTGCTGTACCTATTGATCCATCCTCTAAGTGGCCTCCCTTCACCCCCCAACCCCCAACAGGCTCTGGTGTGTGTTGTTCCCCTCTCTGTGTCTGTATGTTCTCAATGTTCACCTCCACTTACGAGTGAGAACAAGTGGTGTCTGGTTTTCTGTTCCTGTGTTAGTTTGCTGAGGATGATGGCTTCTAGCTTCATCCATGTTCCTGCAAAGGACATGAACTCATTCCTTTTTATGGCTGCATAGTATTCCATGGTGTACACATACCACATTTTCTCTATCCAGTCTATCATTGATGGGCATTTGGGTTGGTTCCATGTCTTTGCTATTGTGAATAGTGCTGCAGTAAACATACGTGTGCATGTGTCTTTATAGTAGAATGATTTACATTCCTTTGGGTGTGTACTCAGTAATGGGATTGATGGGTCAAATGGTATTTCCGGTTCTGGATCTTTGAGGAATCACCACACTGTTTTCCACAATGGTTGAACTAATTTGCGTTCCTACCAACAGTGTAAAAGTGTTCCCATTTCTCCACAGCCTCTCCAGCATCTATTGTTTCCTGACTTTTTAATAATCGCCATTCTGACTGGCGTGAGATGGTATCTCTCTGTTGTTTTGATTTGCATTTCTCTAATGATCAGTGACGATGAGCTTTTTTTCATAAGTTTGTTGGCCACGTAAATGTCTTCTTTTGAGAAGTGTCTGTCCATATCCTTTGCCCACTTTTTGATGGGGTTGTTTTTTTTCTTGTAAATACGTTTAAGTTACTTGTAAATTCTGGATATTAGACCTTTGTCAGATGGGTAGATGGCAAAAATTTTCTCCTATTCTGTAGGTTGCCTGTTCACTCTGATGGTTGTTTGTTTTGCTGTGCAGAAGTGGACACAGCACTCTGAGAGGTTTCATGGCCTGAACGACTGACATTATCTGGCTGTGCATCCTCGGGCACATCGCTTCAACCCCCTGAGTCTCCTTTAACTCAAACTGCTTCCACAGCTGCTGAATGGTTCAAATTGGCTACCTGATGTGAATGTGCTTTGAGATGCAAATATATACAAAGGTGACATGTCTGATGGCTTGCTGGCTCTGTTCCTAAGCCGGAACCAATGATAATACTTCAGGTCCAAAAACTGGCCTTCCCTTTACCCACTCCTGTTACCAACACTCTAGGGTTTCCAGTCAGTCTGCACATTGGCACACCTAGGCATGGATAAAACATGGCCATAACAAGGCAAAATAAATATTTATTAGAAATCAAAAAACCATTTCTTCAATGGCACAAACATGTTCTTACTCTTTGTACGATTTCTTCCTTGAACATAGAGTTTCACACACACACACAACACTAAGAACAAGTAGGTAAATGAGAATTTACAAGGATTCGGCACATTCAAGGATAATGGGATGACAATTCTGTGTTTGGAACCAAGATCACAGTAAAAAATATGTAAATCAATGCAGAAATCAAGTACGGCTTACAGGCCCGGATGACGGCCCATCTACCTGGGCCCTGCCCAGAGCGAAAGGACACAGGTCACCAGGCCTTGAGGAAGGAAAGGAATGTCAATAATACTGGACTCTCTCAGGCTGGAGCCTTCTAAGAGCTTAATGACTTCACAGTACAACCTCCAGCACCTTCTCCCACATCCCAGGGAGGAAGGTTAAGCACCTTTTATTCCAAACAGATATATCACATAATGTCTAGAATAATGAATTCTTCTGAGGAAAAGTTTAGCTAAAGGAGCATTTACAGCCAAGGCACTATCTGAGCCTGGGAGATCCCATCCCTGGAAAACGCCTTCCCCTGAAATTACTGAAATGTCAATCACGGAGTTTTAAGATGTCCTGATAGACCCATGGGTTCAGTGGGGTGTGGGTGTGGGTGTATGGGGGGGTGGGTGTGTGTCGGTGAGTGGGGGTGTGCTTTTGTGCACCCTGTGGGCACACTTGAATTTTCAACTAGTCACAGGGAACATAGGGGACAATGTTGACTGCCAAATGAGACACCTGAGAAAACAGTCCTGCCTCCCAATATAAGCCAACTACAAAGAAAGACTCAAAATGGTAGAATAACTGTGCTTTTTAAAACTAAACAAATAATGGCTCAGGGAGACATCTGTGGTCCAAGAATCAGGACACTCCAGCCTCCACAGCTCTGATATGACCTTCCTGCATGACTTTGCCCAAGTACATATTCCTTTTGGAGCATTAGCCTCCAGGGGTAAAATGAAGGAAGTGGTCCTTTTCACTCTGATGCTTCTTGACTCATGGCTTCCCTTGGTAAACCTACCCAGGCTCGGACCTTTTGGATGAAAGCCTTTTGGGGTGGACACTGTTGGGAAGAATATCCAATACAGAAAATGGTCTTGCCAACCAATTCCATCCAGACCCACAGAGAGCAGCTCTCCATCACGTGTGAGATGACAGACATTCATCTGGCTCTCCATTCCGCACTTGGACAAAAGCTGGCAGGTTAGGCCAATAGAAATCGATAATTGGCTTTATCCATTAATATCTGAGTCAAAGCAATTCTGGATATGGCTTTATCCATCAACATCTAAGTCAAAGCAATTCTGGATATGGCTTTATCCATCAACATCTGAGTCAAAGCAATTCTGGATATGGCTTTATCCATAAGATACGGCTTTATTCATTAATGGATAGGACTTTCTCCATTAATATCCGACACAAAGCAATTCTGGAATTCCCAGCTCCACAGTGTAGAGCGTGGCATCATGAATCCTAACCACTTCCTTTCAGACCAAGATGTCTGTTCAGGCTTAATGCGGGTAGCTAATTCCAGATGTGGAATGCTGCTCTGCAGAATCTCCAGGCTAAAAGGAACCTTACACTTCTTCCAATGACCATTTTCAACAACATCCCTCACTAAGTGCTCGACCAGCTTTTGCTTAAACATCTCCAACATCTGGAGCAGCTGCTGGATTGGATTGAGCCAAAATCTTTCTCAATTTCCTAGTTCTGCCCATTCTGGAACACATCCGCTCCTCCTGCCTCTAGGACAGTCCCCTTCAAATCCCTTCTCCAGAGGCCCATGCCCAGCCCCCACCACTGTGGCTCAGAGTATGCAGTTACTCCCTGGGTGAGCCCGGAGGGCAGGGGCTGCTGTGGACTGTGAGGCCTCATACACCCCAGCCCACCTCTCCCCAACCAGCCCCATCAGGGGCACAGAGTCTCTATCTGCCCAGCTAGTCTGGCACACAGAGTGGCCCAGAGCAGAGCAACTGGCCCAGAGTGCACTGCCAGGTCCGCACTCCTCAGTTTGCCTCAAGCCAGATGAACTAATCAATCGCCACGTTATCTGAAGGCCAAATTTCTATTTCTGCTATTTAAGATTAACATTCACGGTTACTATTTTTATAATTCCACCTCGAACATTTTTACATGAATCCTTTCACTAGCTAACGGTGGCAGAGTGGATTTTCTGGTGGTTTCAGCCCCAGTCACCTGGCAAATCCTTCCGTCTCCACTTCACCTCTGCCCCCAGACTGACTCCGTCTCATTTCAGAAGGAGAACATCAGAGGATGAGGACCTAAAAATAAGCCCAAAGTCTTGGCAAAGGCTTCTCTCTCACAAGCTCCCCCTTCAGCTTCAAAATTCACAGTTAAAAAAAAAAATACTTCGTACCAAAGCAGTTGAGGCATTTTGTTAAATTCCCCCACTGAGACATACTGAGGTATGCGACTAACTGCTGAGTTCTAAGATGGCATCGATCGAGCAGCTGCTATTTCTGCTTCAGCTGAAGCCAAGATCCCAGCGCAGAGGCAGACACTACTGCGAGGCCAGGACACGGACAAGAGCCAGGCCCTTTCACCCAGATCGCGGCGGCCCAGCAGGACTTGCCCGGCGTGTCTCATGCAGACTTTTGTGTGTGTGAAGAAAAGCTTTTTGTCTGGCTCTGGGCACCCTGAGGCCAAATATATAATACTTACATCCAGCCCCAAAGCTCCCAATCTGTCTCCACTTTTAAAATCACATACTTCATTGTAGTAATTTTCATTCTTAACTGAAACGTCTTTTCTATATTGAAAATTTAAACCCTGTATTTCTTATGCTACTAAAAACCTGTCTCAGCTTGAGGCAGTGTGAACCTTGGGGCGTCAGGGGAGGTTCGCTCCAAGGATGGTCTCCTTTTCCCTGAAGGGTTCCGGAAGGATGTTTCCAGAGCTCATTCCCTTCCTCCCCCAGGATATCCGGCTTACCTCCGTCCCCCGCACACTCTGGGATAGGATCAAGGGTCTCCCCAAATTCAGGCAACCCAGTCACAGCAGGAGAGACGGTACAACGTGTGGGCTGGGGCTGGGGGAAGCTGGCAGGAGGAAAGGCGCCTTTCCCTGCTCCTCAAGGCTCCTGCCCCTTCCCTGCCACCCATCTCTCCCAGCCAAGCCCACCTGCAACTGGTAAAACCAGAGGCTTCACCCAGGACTTCAGGAGGCTCCCAGGCTCCAGACTGCTGCTGGCTGTAGGTTTACACCAACTCCTTGCCCAGTAACAAAATCCAGGATATTTTCCACTCAGACAAACTGACAACTGCCCCTCAGTTCAGACACCCACTGAGCACTGAGCACGATGAGGGTGCACTCTGCTTCTACACCAGCAGAGCCGGACTCCATCATCCCTCAAAGCCTCTCCGCAGGGGCTGTGACTCCGCCTGCAGCGCCAGACAGCGCACGCGCACGCCGGCTCCGGTTCCGCTTCTACACCGACGTTTCCGGGAAATCCTCTATTTCTTCAAAGGCATTGAGAGTGGTTTTGCTGTTGTTCCTGGAAGAATCTTGGATTTTGTTGAAATCTGCTTTTTAAAAAATATATATTTTAGAAATAGATCACTCTGCATAATGTGTTTCTTTGTCTTTTGTGTTTTTTTTTCTTGTCTTTTTTTTTTTTTTTTTTTTTGTGGGTGGGTTTTTTCCTTTTTTCCCCCGGGCTGGTGGGGGGTGGTGCGACCTCAGCTCATTGCAACCTCCACCTCCCAGGTTCAAGCAATTCTCCTGACTCAGCCTCCCGAGTAGCTGGGATTATAGGCACCCACCATCACGTTCAGCTAATTTTTGTATCTTTAGTGGAGACGGGGTTTTGCCATGTTGGCCAGGCTGATCTCAAACTCCTGATCTCAGGTGACTCACCCAACTCGGCCTCCCAAAGTGCTGGGATTACAGGCGCGAGCCACCGTGCCTGGCCTGCATGGTGTATTTCTATGGCTTAGGGCTACACCATTTTAAAAGTCATGCCAACTAGAGTTCTAAAAGTCAGAGCTGGAAGAGACCTAAGCAGCATTTCCATTCAACCCTCCCATTTGACAGATGAGGAAAGTCAGGACCCTTAGATTTGATCTGCCCAAGGTTACGTGGTCTGAGACAAGAGTGGACACCATGTCACCTCACAGCAACAGTACCTGTTCGTCTTACAGGCCCCGGGTCTTCGTTAAGGAAGGAGACGTGCGTCTTCCATTCAGTCCACTTCACCTCATTGATCCTGCAAGTGGGATCATCATTCTTACTATTTCACCAGTTCCTCATGGAGTGCAAACAAATAACCCTGGTTTGGGACGTCCTGGTGTCTACACAGCTCCCCTTCTGTCTGTCCTGAAGATCAGGAGCACCGCTGACCCCACTGGTCACACCAGCGTTGTTGGAGTTTGAACTCTATCCCCATCTCCATGTCCCCAGGCCTCAGAGAATCAGTTCTCCTTCCATTGTAGGGAACTCAGAAATCCTGCAAGTTGCTCAGACAGGTATAAAGGGTCCAACTTCAGACAACAGCAGCTGTGCCTGACTGGTGACAGCCCAAGGGGAAGCGGGGACAGACAGAGGGAGGGACCGGGCCGCGAGGGTGTGAAGATTAAACTCCAAGTGTAGCTGGGGTTGAGGAGGCACGAAGAGCCTGTGGTTAGGGTCTATGCCCTAACAAGAGTGGGTGGCGTCTGAGGTGTTCGAATACAACCATAGGCATTGATGTGACTTAAATTCACATCCAGAGAAGGTCTCTAGAGTGAAGGTGGCAACATCAGAAATGTTCGTTAGGGTAATCATTGCGGTCAGAAATGAAGCTTTCCAGGGGGTGGGGTTTCAGTCAGAGAAGTGGGTTAAGGTCATACTCGAAGAAGGTGGTCCGTGGGCTCAGGCAGCTGGGTCAGGGTAGGAGGAGGTGGGCTTATCTGAAAAGGTGGTCATGGAACCGGGCACGGTGGCTCCCGCCTGTAATCCCAGCACTTTGGGAGGCCAAGGCAGGTGGATCACTTGAGGCCAGGAGTTCAAGACCAGCCTGGCCAACATGATGAAACCCCGTCTCTACTAAAAATACAAAAATTATCCAGGCGTGGTGGCGTGTGCCTGTAGTCCCAGCTACTGGGGAGGCTGAGGCATAAGAATCGCTTGAACTGGGGAGGCTGAGGCGTGCTGGCGAGATCGTACCACCGCACTCCAGCCTGGAACTCCATTTAAAAAAAAAAAGAAAGAAAGAAAAGAAAAGAAAAGAAAAAGAAAAGGTGGTCATGGGATAAGTAAGGACTTAAAAAAAAAAAAAAAATCAAAAAGCCAGAGATCTGTCAAAGTAGCTGTGTCACTTTCCATCTGCCAGGGGCAAAATGGGACTCAAGTCACCCGGGGTCACAGGAACTCACACAGGTAAACAGCAGGAAAAGGAGTGCCAAGCAGGCAGATCTTCCCTAAAGCAGATAGCAAACAGAGAGACCGTGGAGGCACCTTCAAAAAGGCAGAGAGAGGGGTTGGGCGTGGTAGCTCACGTCTGTAATCCCAGCACTTTGGGAGGCCGAGGTGGGTGGATGACCTGAGGTCAGGAGTTCGAGACCAGCCTGACCAATGTGGTGAAACTCTGCCTCTACTAAAAATACAAAATTAGCTGGGTGGAGTGGTACATGCCGGTAATCCCAGCTACTCAGGAGGCTGAAGCAGGAGAATTGCTTGAACCCAGGAGGCAGAGGTTGCAGTGAGCCAAGATCGTGCCATTGTACTCCAGCCCGGGCAACAAGAGCAAAACTCTGTCTCAAAAACAGAAAAAAAAAAGGCAGAGAGGGGAGACACTGTTGGCAGTCTCCTTCTCTTTCTCTTCTGAAGCTCGGGAACCCCCATCCCAGGGCCCTACAACCCCAAAAGCAAATTCCTTCTTCCGAGGAGGCCACTGGGAGAGACAGCAGCTGCGGTTATGGTGAGCAAGCAGCGGCACTGTTTCTCTAACATCTTGTCACTGACCTGCCCCTCTCTACCCACCCCAAAGACCACCGCCCCAGGGCCCTTCCCCTTTGTTACCGCAAACACAGTCGGAAATCTTCCCCGGCCACTCGGCACAGCTCTCCCATCCGGAATCTGCTCCTCAGCCATTCTGGTAACATTTTCTCAAACTCCAAGATGGTCCTGGCTCTCTGGGGACATAAGCAAGTCTAAGGAGTAGGCACTCGCACTCACAAGCACACACAAGTGCACACACACCGTCAGTGAGCCCACTCCCCCCTCGCCCCATGGTTAACGGATCGGAAGGGTTTGGCTGATCTACAGAATTCAAAGACAAAAAAGCAGGACAGGCGCAGTGGCTCACGCCTGTAATCCTAACACTTTGGGAGGCCAAGGCGGGTGGATCACCTGAGGTTAGGAGATCGAGACCAGCCTGGCCAACGTGGTGAAACCCTGTCTGTACTAAAAACACAAAAATTAGCTGGGCCTGTGTCAGATGTCTATAATCCCAGCTACTCAGGAGGCTGAAGCAGGAGAATCACTTGAACCCAGGGGTTGAAGGTTGCAGTGAGCCGAGATCCCTCCACTGCACTCCAGCCTGGGCGACAGAGCGAAACTCCATGATATAAATAGTATTTCTGAAAGCCCAGGAGCTTCCTATCTGACAGTGCTGGGGTCCTGGAATCCCATGGCAGAGGACCATTCGAACATCATTCAGTCCCACCCCCTCCCAGGCTTGGAACTTCTCTGCTGTTTCCTGGCCATAATTTTTCCAGTCTCTCTTGAGTAGTATCAACAAACCAATTAAGAGGGCCTTGGCCAGGTACAGTGGCTCACACCTGTAATCCCAGCACTTTGGGAGGCTGAGGCAGGTGAATCGCTTTGAGCTCAGGAGTATGAGGCCAGCCTGGGCAACATGGTGAAACCCTATCTTTACAAAAAAATACAAAATGACCCAGGTGTGGTGGCGCATGCCTGTAATCCCAGCTATTTGGGAGGCTGAGGTGGGAGAATCGCTTGAGCCCGGGAGGCAGAGGTTGCAGTGAGCTGATATCGCGCCACTGCACTCCAGCCTGGGCAACAGAGCAAGACCCTGTCTCAAAAAAAAAAAAAAAAAAGGAGAAAGGCCTTAATAATGAGAAACTTCTATGTGTCACATCAAAGTTTTTCTCCCTGAAGTACCCCCATGTACCTCTGCCTTCTGGGACCACAGAAGGGGTCTGCTCCCTCTTTCACAAGTTGCTCTGCAGATATCTGAAGGCACTCTCACCTTTATCAATAAGCATTTCATTTTTTTTCTGTTTTTGAGACAGAGTTTTTGCTCTGTCACCCAGGCTGGAGTGCAATGGCATGATCTCCACTCACTGCAACTTCCACTTCCTGGGTTCAAGCGATTCTCCTGCCTCAGCCTCCCAAGTAGCTGGGATTACAGGCGCCCACTACCACACCCGGCAAGTTTTTGTATTTTTAGTCGAGATGAGGTTTCACCAGGTTGGCCAAGCTAGTCTCAAACTCTTGACCTCAGGTGATCCACCCGACTCGGCCTCCCAAAGTACTAAGATTACAGGGGTGAGCCACCATGCCTGGCCGCCAACAACTATTTCTTAAGAGGCAGTCTCCAGTCCTCTCCCAAACCTGGTTACCACCTCGGGACCCATCCTATGCATTGGTTTCCTCAGCACGTAAGAAGTGTTCAGGCCAGGATAGAATAGAGCAGAACTGTCACCTCCATTGTCCTAGGCGCTGTACTCCTCTTAATACAACCTAAGGTCATACTTCAACATCCATCAATCACACTGTCAACCCTGAGCACAGCACCCCTGTAAGCCTGAGTTTTTCTACACATGCTGTTGCACAGCCACACTTCGTAGACCCTACACTCAAAGAACCTAGGCTAAGGCTTCCTCAATCCTGGCCACACACTGAGCAGCTTGTGCAGATTCTCAGGCCCCACCACAGACCCACTGGTGCTGACAGTAGTCAATGACCATGTGCTGAACTGAATCCCATGGAGGCCCCCGCCCCGGGGTCTCCACCTAGACTCACCTGCAGGCGCCAGATACGCTCGCTCTCCTTGGAGACGTTCTCCACAGTCTCGCCCATCAGGGCAATGAGCATGTTGAGGAGCAGAACGAAGGTGAGGATGACGTAGGTGATGAGCAGGAACAGAAAGAGAATGGGATACTTGGAGTTCTGCTGGATGTTCAGGTCACCCAGGCCGATGGTGAGCTTGAAGAGTTCCAGCACCGCGTCGCTGAAGCTGCCGTAGGAGCTGCAGTCCTTGTTGTCTTTGGGACACTTCTCGATCAGTGAGGCCAGGGCTAGGGGAACATAACAGGGTGCTCTCCTCAGCTCTCCGCCTGGTGAATTACTCTACAAGCTTGCGTGTATTTGCCCACACGACAAGCCTGCTGCCTCCTTCTCTCTGGCCATTAAATCCCATCTCCAGCTTCAGGTCCTCCCAAAGCCTCATCAGGACGGCTTCTCTGCCCTGGCCTCCTGCAGAAAGCCCTTCCACCTAACAAAGCCCAGAGTCTTCTCTCCTTCCTCTACCCCACAGTCGGCCCTTGATCACTTCCAGCCTTGCAGAGTTGCTAATTATAATCCACGTGTGTGTCCCTGGCTCCCCAGCTAGTCTTTGAGCTCCTGACTTCCTCTAGCCTGAGTCATTTTCCTCAAGGCTGTAAGATCCTGAGTCTCCTCCTAATGCTCTGTTGTGAGTTCCCCATGAGCAAGACCAGGCTCACACTTCCCTTCTTTCCAACACACCACAGTAGAGGTTCACTGCTGGATGGATGGATGGATGGATGGATATGGATGGATGGATGGATGGATGGATGGATGGATGATTAGATGGATGATTGCATGGATGAATGAATGGATGGATGGATGGATGATTAGATGGATGGATGAATGGATGGATGGATGATTGGATGGATGGATGGATGGATGGATGGATGGATGGATGGATGGATAGATGGATAGACAGGTGGATGGATGGATGGATGGATGATCAGATGGATAGTGGAATGGAATAATTAGATAGATAATTAAGATAGATAGATAGATAATCAAATAGATAGATAGATAAAATAGTGAATAGAATAGAAAGAGATAGATAAATAGATAATTAAATAGATAGATAGATTAGCAGATAGAATAATTAAATAGAATGCGATAAATCGTCGATAAGATAATTAGATAAAATAGAATAAATAGATAGATAAGATAAGATAGATAAATAGATAAACAAGTATTAAGATATAGATAGATGAATGAATAATCAAATAGATAGATAAGATAAAATAATTAAGATAAATAGAAAGAATAGATAAAATAGATAATTAAATAGATACGATAAATTGTCGAATGAATAATTAAATAGATAGATAAATAGATAAATTGAATGATGCAAGATAGATGTCGAATAGATGGATAGATGGATGGATGGATGGATAGATGGATAGATAGGTGGATGAGCAAATTAAATGAGAGAGTAAATAGATGGATTAATAAATAAGCAGGTGAAGGAGCAAATAAATAAGCAAATTGTGACCCAGAAAAGGTACCAGACAGATGGACACAGCTACCTAATTTCAAATGTCAATGGTCACCGAAGAAAAGAAAAAAAAAGCAACTGGTATGTGGAGGGAAACGATCTCTCTATGCAGAGGTTAGAAATGCAACCAGATGGTGCTGTTCCCTCTGTCGCACATGGAGAGATTTTAAGAGGGGGCTCCTTCCTGGTCCCAGCAGACCAGAGAGGCTCTCACAGTTATATCTAAAGCAAACTGTGAGAGCAACATGATGTGAAACCCAAAGGAAGTTGCCTCAGGGCATTACTTTGCTCCTACTTTGCAAAGACCATCAGTCGAGTGTCTGTGGACTTTAGTTTCCCCATCTGTAAAATGAGGCTGAAAACACTTGCAGGGCCTGTCTTAGGTCGTGACGGCCACATAAGCAATGAATGGGAAAGCCAGAGGTGTACACCACACGGTGAAGCTGGATTATGAGTGGCTGGCCTTGTTCAAATCCTGGAGTCTCTAAGCCTCAGCTATCTTATGATCGGGGCAACGACTCCCACTTGATCAAGTTGTTGAGAGAAGTAAAAAGGTAATGCTTGGAAAATGCCAAGCTTGGCAGGTGCCCCACTGGTAGCTGGTCTAACTGCTGCTGAGGCCACCATATGCTTTGTCATTTTGACATCTGAATAAAGTGTTTATAAATGTGGGAGTTACTATCATTTATAAATCAATTACCTACTCCAAATCCAAGCAAAAAAACGATATATACGAACAAGAACTTCAAAACATCATGCAAAATGACCTACAAAGAAATAAACATAATTCAAGAGTAAGATATAAGCACATATTCACGGTCCCCTGATCTTCCTACTTCCCACCCTCTCCCACCTCCCCTGCAACCATCTCCTCACTCACTTAGGCCACTCTCCCTTTCCCCAGCCAAATCCTCCTGATGCTCCAACACCCAGCTCTGAATCCCACTTCCTCCAGGAAGTCTTCTGTTTCTGCTCTAGCCCCAGGTTCTCTTCTCCCTGTGATTCACCCTGTGCCTTTCACCATAGGGTCTCACATCTGGAATCCTCACATTCCTGGGGGCAGTGGCATGCTGGAGCCAGCTCAGAACAGCTCGCAAGAGCTGATCGTTAAATTCTCATGAAGCTTGTGAGCTGGTTGTTAAACACAGCCATTATTCAGAACTAAATCAAACTTTCAGTTACAAGATGAATAAGTTCTGGGGATCTAATGGACAGCATGATGGCTGTAGTTAACAATACTGTGTTGTGGACTAGAAATTTGCTAAGAGAATAGATCATAAATGTTCTCACCACACAAAGAAATGGCAACTATGTGAGGTGATGGGTATGTTAACTAATTTGAAATTGGGAATCATTTCATAATATATACCTATATCAAATCCTCACATTGTATATCTTAAATTTATACAATTATATATGTCAACTATACCTCAATAAAGTTGGGGATAAGGCCGGGTGCAGAGGCTCATGCCTGTAATCCCAGTACTTTGGGAGGCCGAGGCGGGCGGATCACAAGGTCAGGAGATCAAGAACACCCTGGCTAACACAGTGAAATTCTGTCTCTACTAAAAATACAAAAAATTAGCCAGGCGTGGTGGCGGGCACCTGTAGTCCCAGCTACTCGGGAGGCTGAGGCAGGAGAATGGCGTGAACCCGGGAGGCGGAGCTTGCTGTGAGCCGAGATCCGCCCACCGCACCCCAACCTGGGGAAAAAAAAAAAACCTCTTCCTAAAAAAAAAAAAAAAGATAAAAAGAAAAAAAAGTTGAGGATAAATTATTATTTGTATTGCCAAAAAATTAAACCATATAAACTTACAATTAAATAAAGTAAGTTATATTTAAAACAGAGACAAGCCGGGCGCAATGACTCAAGCCTGTAATCCCAACACTTTGAGAGGCTGAGGTGGGTGGATCGCCTGAGGTCAGGAGTTGGAGGCCAGCCTGGCCAACATGGCAAAACCCTGTCTCTACTAAAAATACAAAAATACAAAAAAAAAACACAAAAAAAAACAAAGGTGGCACTCACCTTTGATCCCAGCTACTCCAGAGGCTGAGGCAGAAGAATTGCTTGAACCCAGGAGGAAGAGATTGCAGCGAGCCTAGATCGCGCCACTGCACTCCAGCCTGGGAGGCAGAGCAAGACTCCGACTCAAAACATTAATTAATTAATTTAATTAAATAAAACAAAGACAATAAATGTTCAAAACTCATCCCTGTCTAGTTATTTCACTATATTTACAATTGTGTGTGCTTTTGAGGTTACTTATCTCTACCATAGCCATATGGCGGGAATTCTAGAGTGGTGTGGGTCTGCATGTTTCTCCCTAACTCCACGTCCAGTAACATAATGTTGGTAGCTGGAAACTGGCCCTGGGAGGAGAACAGTAGTCTGCCCTTCTCTTCGATTTCACTTTCTGCAGTTTTGGTTGCCTGTGGTCAACTAAGACCCAGAAATCTTACACACAATACAATATTCTGAAAGAGAGAGACAACGCTCACCTACTTTTATTACAGTGTATTGTTATCGTTGTTCTGTTAGTTATTGCCATTAATATCTCTGTGCCTAATTTATAAAATACATTTTATAAATTCCACATAGCCAGTTGAGTCTTAAAATTATTTGTTGCTTCCTCCCACCCGCCCCCAGCACTTTGGCAGGCCGAGGCAGGCGGATCACCTGAGGTCAAGAGTTGGAGACCAGCCTGGCCAACATGGTGAAACCCCGTCTCTACTAAAAATACAAAAATTAGCTGGGCCTGGTGGCGCACACCTGTAGTCCCAGCACACCTGTAGTCCCGCTGGGGCGGGAGAATTGCTTGAGCCCGGGACGCAGAGGTTGCAGTGAGCCAAGATCGCACTATTGCACTCCAGCCTGGGTGACAGAGCGAGACTCAGTCACAAAAAAAAAAAAAAAAAAGCAAAAAATTATTCTAAGACTCAACTGGCTAAGTGAAATTTACAATAAACTGTATTGTATAGTATATTTTCATTATTTGCATAGATGTATATGTATAGGAAAAAACAGCATATTATATAGGGTTTGGTACTATCTGCAGTTTCAGGCATTCATGGGGGGTCTTAGAACATTTTCCCCAAGAATAAGGCGGGGCTACTGTATTTACATCACGAAAATTAGTAAATGCCACAAATCAGAGATTGATTGACTCATTGTTTTGTTGATATCTAGATCTAAATGATTTAAGACAGTAATGGAGAAACTATTAATCCAGATCAAATTTAAAATGTGTTCTGTCTACAGCCTTTACATTGTGTATAGCACAAAAATACCAACAGAATAGTCTTCTGATATTTGCAAACTAGTATCCAATTCAGCAAAGAAGTTGCTCACATCATTGATAAACAAGTAAAGTTCAACATAAATCTTAATTGTTTTACTTTAATCACTGCTTATAAAGAAAAATCTCAACCAACATTCATATCTGAACAGCACTCTTCTGTCAATTGCAACCAAAAGTTGACAACAAAAACTAGAATTCAATAAAAAGCAACAAATAGGCCGGACGCAGTGGTTCACCCCTGTAATCCTAACACTCTGGGAGGCCGAGGCGGGTGGATCACCTGTTCAGGAGTTTGAGACAATCCTGGCCAACATGGTGAAATCCCATCTCCACTAAAAATACAAAAATTATCCAGGCATGGTGGTGCATGCCTGTGATCCCAGCTACTCTGGAGGCTGAGGCGGGAGAATTGCTTGAACCCAGGAGGAAGAGGTTGCAGTGAGCCAAGATCGCACCACTGCACTCCAGCGTGGGCAGCAGAGCGAGACTCAGTCTCAAAAAAAAAAAAAGCAACAAATTATTCTAAGACTTGGCTACGTGGAATTTACAATAAACTGTATTGTATATTTTCATTATTTGCAAATTGCGTGATACACATCCTTTACATAGTAAACTGTATTAGTGTATGTGTATACGTACATACACGTATATATATACATATTCCACCCACACACACACACACACACACACAGAGCGGTTGTTAAATGTTTACCAGCACGCCACTGCCCGGGGTGAGAACATTCCTCCACGAAGTGTACCCCTCCCCAGCGCCCCACAAGCCTGGGGGATTTAAGGTCTGGACACGTAAAGCCTGACCGAAAGCAAAGGGAGCGCATGGCATTCGGGAGAAAGAGCAGTGACCTGCCTCTCTTCCTCTCCAGATCTCAGCTTCCCCATCTGAAAAAGGGCCCTCCCGCCGGCACAGCTCCCAACGCACCTTCTGGATCATGACGCTGTACATGCCCATGGACTGGAACCCCCTCGTGTAGTAGAGCATGTTCGCCCAGCCCAGGGCCATGGCCAGCACAAGGCAGGCGAGGTACTCTTTGTAGGCAAACAAGTACAAGAAGACAGACAGTATCACAAGCACAGCTTGGATAAAACTGTTCAGGAGACACAGGAAACACGGGCCTTACTTACTTCTCAGCATCAGGGCAAAGATATGCAAATCCCCCAAACCTCCCTTAAACCCCCTGAGCAGTCACCCCCGTGACGGATGCTGAAGACACCGGAATCAGGCTGCCTCAGATCCATTTGGCTACCATAGAATTCAGCCTGTAGAGACAGCACCAGATGCCAGTCACAGCAAGTGGTAAGCTGATTGCAGCTGGTGGGGACTTAAAAAAAAAAAAAAAAAAACCAAAAGAAACATCCACAGGGCCGCAGAAGATTCTAGGGTGCTGCCTCAGAGGCCATATATTTTTTAAATTACCCACACGGGCCTGGCGTAGTGGCTCATGCCTGTAATTCCAACACTTTGGGAGGCTGAGGTAGGAGAAGCGCTTCAGGCCAGGAGTTCAGGACCAGCCTGAGCAACATAGTGAGACTTTGTCTCTACAAAAAAAAAAAAAAAAAAAGTAGGAAAGTAATCTAAATCACCCACATAATTTCTGATTCCCACGTCGATTTGAGAACTACTGGAGTAGACCAAAGATGTGGTAAATGATTGCATTTTTAACCAAAATGACAAAAACTGCCAATATCTATACTTTTAAGCCAATTATAACAAAAGTCCCCCAAACCCTACTTTTTAAATCGTGGTAGTTTCTTTGGGTGGGGGGGGGCTGCAGGCAGAGACAGAGTCTTGCTGTGTCACCCAGGCTGGAGTGCAGTGGCACAATCTCTGCTCACTGCAACCTCTGCCTCCCAGGCTCAAGCGATTCTCCTGCCTCAGCCTCCCTGGTAGCTGGGATTACAGGTGCCCGCCACCACACCTGGCTCATTTTTGTATTTTTAGTAGAGATGGGGTTTCACCATGTTGGCCAGGCTGGTCTCGAACTTCTGACCTCAGGTGATCCACCCACCTTGGCCTCCCAAAGTGCTGGGATTGCAGGCGTGAGCCACCTCGCCTGGCATTAAATCTTTTTAAAGTATGATATATGCTAAGTGAAATAAGCTAGATGACTCCACTATATGACTCCACATATGAGGTACCTGAAATAGTCCAATTCACAGGGAAAGAAGGAAGAATGGTGGTTACAGGAGGCCAGGAAAGGAGAGGAATAGGGGCTGTTGTTTAATGGGTATGGAGTTTCAGTTCTGCAGGACGAAAACAGGTCTGAAGGCTGCCCAACAACGTGAATGTACTTCAAAGTATCAATTTGTATGCTTAAAAAACGGTTATAATGCTAACTTTTATGTGACGTGTATTCTACTACAATTAAGTTTTGTTTGTTTTTGGTTTTTTTGTTTTTTTTGTTTTTTTTGTTTTTGTTTTTTTTTTTGAGACGTAGTGTCGCTCTATTGACCAGGCTGGAGGGCAGTGGCACGATCTCAGCTCACTGCAGCCTCCGCCTCCCGGGTTCAAGCAATCCTCCTGCCTCAGCCTCCTGAGTAGCTGGGATTACAGGTACATGCCACCACACCCGGCTAATTTTTGTATTTTTTGTAGAGAGAGGGGGGGTTTCACCAGGCTGGTTTCGAACTCCTGACCTCAGATGATCCACCCACCTTGGCCTCCCAAAGTGCTGGGATTACAAGCACGAGCTATCGTGCCTGGCCCACGGTTAAAATGTGTTTAAGTACAATATATCGCAAACATACAAAATCAAAATCTACTCCTACACAGTCATATGCAGACATCGGGATAAAAACACTGTCTTATAACATCAGGCAGTTTCCGAAATTATAAAACAGCTAACCAAAGTCACAACGCAGGCACGGTTGTAAGAGAAACCATCAGATTCATCAACTGCATTTTAGACTGAAACGAGGAAGAATGTCTCCCTCCACGCTAACAAAACAAATAAGAAGCAGAAGAGGCCAGCGCGGGAGCTCATGCCTGGAATCCCAGCACTCTGGGAGGCCAAGGCGGGCAGATCACTTGAGGTCAGGAGTTCAAGACCAGCCTGACCAACATGGCGAAACCCCGTCTCTACTAAAAATATAAAAAGTAGCCACGTGTGGTGGCGCACGTCTGTAATCCCAGCTACTCGGGAGGCTGAGGAAGGAGAATTGCTTGAATCCGGAAGGTGGAGGTTGCAGTGAGCTGAGGTCACACCATTGCACTCCAGCCTGGGCAACAAAAGTGAAACTCCATCTCAATTAAAAAAAAAAAAATTCCGTAAACAGGACTGCTAAGCCTGTTCCTGCCTTCTCCACTCCAGGCTGCCTTCTGCCTGGGGCTCTGTGACGGGTGAGTCGGCCATCAGCACCACCTCGGCCTCCCAGAGTGCTGGAATTACAGGCATGAGCCACTGCGCCCGGCAGCCCTGACGTTTTCTGACCCTCTCCATGGGCGTCTACGTGTCTCCTGCTGGGAGGAAGACAGGAGAGCCCTGGCGTGTAACCACGGCAGAGTGACTGGGACACGGTGGCACGGCAGGCTGGCTGTTCCAGGGGGACGCGGCAGCTGCCATACAGGACGTCAACCCCGCCTGTGAGGCGATAACCGAGGGGCCAGACCTACTTACAAGACAAAGTGAAACCAGGCATCGGAGAGGATGGACTGCAGATCCGAGGGTCTCAGCAGGAAGATGGCAATGCCCTAAGGCCAGGAAGGAAAGACAAACTGCACCCTCTGCATGACTCTCACCGGGGAGCTGATTCTCTGCATGACCCTCACCGGGGAGCTGAGCCTCTGCATGACCCTCTCCGGGGAGCTGAGCCTCTGCATGACCCTCACCGGGGAGCTGATTCTCTGCATGACCCTCACCGGGGAGCTGAGCCTCTGCGTGACCCTCACTGGGGGGTTGAGCCTCTGCGTGACCCTCACCGGGGAGCTGATTCTCTGCATGACCCTCACCAGGGAGCCGAGCAGGGGGTACTTCCCCAGCACCAAGACTCAGTGAGGGCTGAATGCGCAAAGGCCGGGCTAGAGTCCAGGTGGCGGATCTGAAAGGGGGCCTGTGCCTGGGGGGCGTAGGCACCTCCACGGTGAAGGTGAACGCTCCCTCCAATCTTCTCACCTCCCTCACTCCTTACCCCATCCTCACCCCAGAACCTGCAAAGCGGTACTATCACTGCAGCCACCTTCCACTCCCCAAATCCAGCCTAGCGTTCCAGCCTCCGAGCCTTTGCTCATGCTGTTCCCCATACCCACCCTGTAATGACTTTGTCCTCGTGCCCAGTCCTACCCCACCAGAATAAGTGCCATCTCTGCCTTCAAGCATCTCTACCATTCCCTGTCCCCAGATAAAAGTCACCCCCTCTGTGAACTGATCTAGTACCTTAGGATGCTTTGGTCTATCCTTAAAGTCTTGATGTTTATGCCCATGCTATGTCCCCCACCAGGCTGTGAACTCAAAGACAGCAAACTCGTCCCATCCCTGTCACCTCCTCCAGGGCCACACATACATAGAAGGTGCTCAGATTATATGTGTTGATTCACTGGATGGATGGATGGATGGATGGATGGATGGATGGATGGATGGAAAGATGCATGGATGGATGGATGGATGCATGGATGGATGGATAGATGGAAGGATGGATGGATGGATAGAAGGAAGGAAGGAAGGATGGATGGATGGATGGATGGATGGAAGGATGGATGGATGGATGGATGGATGGATGGATGGATGGATGGAGAAGATGGAAGGATGGATGGATGGATGGATGGAAGATGGAAGGATGGATGGATAGATGAATGGATGGATGGATGGATGGAGATGGAATGGATGGATGGATGAGAGAATGGATGAGATGAATGGATGGATGGATGGATAGATGGATGAATTCCATCGGCGTCTCGTCGATCGATAAATCGATCATCGATCGATCGATCGATCGATCATGGCGCGTCGATCATCGTCGGCGTCATCGTCGATCGATAATCGGCGTCATCGATCGATCATCAATCGATCGATCGATCATCGGCGCGTCGTCGATCGTCGATCGATCGATCAGCGTCGATCGTCGATCGTCGTCGATCGATCGATCGATCGATCGATCGATCGATCGATCGATCGCTGGCGCGTCGTCGATCGATCGATCGATCAGCGCGTCGATCGATCCGATCATCAGCGCGATCCATCGATCCGTCGATCGTCAGAACTCCTAAATCGATCGTCGTCGAAAAATCAGCATGTTAGATCCGGCGTCATTCGCCGACTCATGGGCATCTGAATGGATGAATGAGTGGCTGAGTCCATGAAAGAGGGCAGGTGATCAGATGGGTGGATGGGGGTGGAAGAGGACAAGGGACACTGAGTGGCTGGGAAGGTAGATACATGGTGGATAGCTGGGCAGATGGATAGGGAAGTAGATGGATGAAGTAGGTAGGATAGGCCAGTCTTATCCATTTTTTCCCATGTTATCACTCAGAAAGGTAAGGCTTGGGAAGGAAACGCCTCCCTGAAGCCCCCCAGCAGTAATGGCAGAGCAGAGAGGGATGGAGGCCAGGCTTGCTATCACCTGCCTGCCTCGCGGGGCGGTCTAGAGGGGCCGAGTGACCCACTCACCTCTTTCACGGAGATGCACGTGGCCCAGATGAGTACGAACATCCTCCCGAGGAGCTGCAGCCACCCCATCTTGTGCGTCAGGGCCAAGGGGTGCGGGAGGGCCTGGAGGGATAGCAGAGGGGTGGTCGGAACAGGGAGTAAGGTGGACTGGGCTGGCACCAACTCTACAGGGACCAGAACACTCAAGCCAGGCGGGAAGCCAGCATGAAACCCGATCTCTGTACAGAGCAAGAGAAGGAGGAGCAGCTCCCTGACCCCACCCTCCCCACCCTTGATGGAAACCCGAAACTCTACAACGACGAGTATCAGCCAATCGGTGCTAACAACCCTCACACTCCATTGCAATAGCCTTTCCAGAACCCATTCATATCCAGACACTCAACACGGCCTCACCGCACCATTCAATAAAGCCGAGGCTCTGTGCCCCACGTGACGCATGGGAAGCCGAGGCCCGGCGGGCAGGGAGAGCGTCCTCCCATTTCCTGCAGCCCTCACAGCAGAGACACCCAGTCAGTTCTATATTTTGACAGAGACCCTGGGCAGGGCCTGAGTCTCCGAATTCTCCAACTTTCCCCACAACATGGGTCTGCCTGGAACTCAGCATCTGGAGCTTAGCCCAACTAAGCACTGAAGACTTATTCAGTCCCCTAGAAAACGTGAAGGACAACTGGGGAACCCCATCCAAATCTCCTGGCCTCTCTGGGCCTCAGTTTTCCCATCTGCACGTGGGGCAGCTCCAAGCCCCTCCAGCTCTGATCGCCCCATTTCTCCCCTCCACGGGGCCCACGTACCTCCTCCTCCCGGGGGCGGTAGTACGAGACGAGGGTCAGGGTGATGTTGTAGAAGAAATAAAAGCAGAAGGACAGAAAGAACATGTACTTGGCAAATTTCTTCCATTTCATCCGCAGCAGCGTGTGCAGCGGCTCCAGGGTCAGCATCTCATGCCGGTTCTAGGGGTAGAATACCACCAGTCACCATGGAGATGAGGGAGAGAAGGAGCGACTGTTTGCTAAAGGCCTGTGGGAGCTCTGAGGCAGCGCCGCCCCGGCAGAAGGGGTCCATCATCATGCCCAATGGACTGGTTTGGCTGGAAATGCTGGGAGGGCGATTTTCCGCTCCTGAGGCTCCTCCCCGCGGTACTCGGGCAGTAGTCAGAGGCCGCAGGAGCCTGGGCTTGAGGACTCGATGCACAGCAGAAAGTGGAGGATAGAAGCGGGCAGGAGGTAGTGACAGGGGTTCCAGCCCCAGTTTGCCCCTCCTTTGCTGTGTGACCTTAGGACAGCCCCTGACTCTCTCTGGGCCTCAGACTCCTCACCTATAAAACTCCTAACAATCCCTGTCCTACCAACCAGGCTGCCATGAGGTTCTGGGAAGACCCAAGGCAAGGAGACTCTGGGAAGCATGACTCTCGGTAAAGTATGAAGGAGGAAGACCCAGCCTGCTGCCTCACTTCCCCCAAGAGCTGAACACCTCTCATAGCTGCTCCTCTCTTCACCTCCGGTGGCACCAAACTCTCCCCTCTAGCCTCCTCCAGGAAGGCCTCCCTGATTGCTCCTCAGCGCACCCTCTGACCCTCATTTGGGACCAGGTTTTGGGGAAGAAAGAATTCTAAGCCTCGCCATATACACCAACAGGGGGGTGGGAGAGAAACAATACGGAAAGGATCAACCCCAACCACCCTGTCACCCACACCCACACCCAAACAGCCCCGGATACTGGGACCGGAAGACCCCCACCTGCCCCCACCACCACCACTCAGGTCTACAGTCCAAGGTCAACCAGGAAGAGGCGGGCCCAGCATCTGTCCCAGGCCTCGCCCTTTCTGTGCCTGACTCTGCCCACTGAGGCAGCAGAGTGGGGGATGCAGACACGGGGGGGTGGAGCTGGCAGCACTGGGTCTTCCCAGCGTCCTCGGAGCCCCTGGCCTGAGGTCCAGCCCTCTGTTCCCTGCCCTTCCCTGCCTGCGCAGGAAACCCACGTCGATGTTGGTGTTGTAGACGGTGATTTCCAGCACGGAGTTGTCCGTGGTGGTGTCCACGTTGGTGAGGTCGTAGAGGGAGGACGACACGGGTCCGTATGCCCAGTCAGTGAACTTCCTGGACAGGCTCCGGAGCCGCTTCTCCTTGATCTCACGACTGAGGATGTACTTCAGGATCTGGGACAGGACGAGGAACAGCTGTCAGCTGCAGAACAGGGGCTTGAGGCCAACAGGGCTGGACCAGCCAGAGGCGGGCTGGGCCCAGGAGATACTCCCGCCCAGGATGGGTGGAGACCTGCCTCTGCGCCTGGCGCCATGGCCCCTGGGCCCCGTCTTTATCTGCGGAATGCGCACACAGCTTGCTGTTCTGCCCATCTCACTGGGGGATGTGAACACCGGGGACAAAAGCTGTGAAGGTTCTTCGCAGGCTGCAGCAAGCTGCACAATCGGCTTGAAACGCCTCACGCCAGCTGGGGCCCCAGTTCAGTGAAAACTCCAGGCACGGATGATTTTTTAGAAACAGTTTCCGTTTGCTCTGGACTTGAGGAGAAGCCAGAAGTGTTCTCAGTGTCCCCAGCCCACCGTCAGCCAAGACCCTTCCAGCTGCGGCTCACCACTCTGGCCAGACAGCTGGTGACGAGAAACGCCACGCCCCACAGGGAGGCCCGCGGGACTTCGGTAGGTCAGTGATCCTCAAACTCTGCTGCATGTTGGGGTCGCTGGGAAACTTAGAAATTCCCACAGCATGGGCCAGGTGCGGTGGCTCATGCCTGTAATCCCAGCACTTTGGGAGGCCAAGGAGGAGCGGGTCATTTGAGGTCAGGAATTCGAGACCAGCCTGGCCAACATGGTGAAACCCCATCTCTACTAAAAATACAAAAATCAGCCGGGCGTGGGGGTGCACGCCTGTAATCCCAGCTACTCAGGAGGCTGAGACAGGAGAGTCACTTGAACCGGGGAGGCGGAGGTTGCTGTGAGCCAAGACTGTGCCACTGCACTCCAGCCTGGGCGATGAAGTGAGAGTCTAGTCTCAAAAAAAAAAAATTCCCACAGCATCAACTAATGAAATCAAAATCTCCAGGGTGGGACCCAGGAGAAGCTTCCTGGCTAGCTCCAAAGTGCAGGCTGGATGCAGAGCCGCTGTCTCTGGCTCCTACTTCCAAAAAGCTGAGCCCTGGGTTACCCCCGGATGAGACATGGGCTTCCTAGGGCACCACCTCAAGACCCAAGAGGAAGGGACTGTTGGGAAGGACAGTGTCAGAGACCTGGCTTCACAAGACCCCTTGGGTTCCCGTCCCGTCTGTCATGACAGCCCAGGCAGAGAGCTTCTAGGGATAAGGCCAGGTCTCTCCGTCCCGCACCCCAGCCTATAAAAGCCCCAGGACAGTGGCCAACCTGGGTAGCATCCAGGAAAGTTTTTTGGAGGACACAGAACAGAGGAGGGAAGCGGGGGACAGGTGCCTCCCCCAGGCCGGTCACAGCGGGCACATTGTCCCCCAGAAAACAAGGGGGTCCTGGGGCCATGCTCCATGTAGGAAGCCTCCTCCCTGGGCTGGGGTGGCAGGGACAGCACCCGCCACAGTGGCACACAGGGAAGATGGCCTTGGAGAAGGCTCCTTCTGCAACCACAGGCTGACTCTTCAAAGCCCCAGCAAGCTGTGACCCTGAGGGGAGGCAGGAGCTGCGGGGAGGCAGACACACAATTCCTCCTCTGTTGAAGCAGTTCTCCATCTCCTCCTCCCCCACAGGCGAATCAAAAGGCCCCTTGTGGGCCCCAGGCCTGACCACTTGGGACAGGACCAAGGCCCTCGGGGCAGCTAACCAGGGAGGCGGGTACCCTGAGGCTGGCACAGCTGCAATTACTTAACAGCCACCACCCCCCAGTGTCCTCTGGTGGCGTCCCAGGAGCCACAGCCTCCTCGCAGAGGAGTGAGACAGGGAGGCTGAGGAACACACTTGGACCCCAGAATCCGTCCCCTAAGAACGTCTCAGACCAAGCCATGACACCGGCCCCTGAAAGAGATCCGAGCCCAGCCCTGCTCAAGTCTTCACCAAGGCTCCCAGCTAAGCCTCGGTTATCTCAGCCACATCACACAAGGCAAGAAGGGCCCAAAGCAGCCACACTCTCGGCTGGGGACACGGCACAGAGTTCCAGCGGGACAAACAGGCTGGGGTCTCTCCATAACTGGGAGATGGCAGCATATGAGCTCTGGGCCCAGAGCAGCCATTCTGGAACTCCCGTCCCCGTGAGAAGCAGAAGGCCCCAAGGGCCACCCACTCAGCCCTGCTGGGGCTTCTGTGTCACCTCAGCCTCAGACTCCCCCAGCCTAAGGACAAGAGATGGAAACGTGGCGTATTAGGGACTGAAGTCTAGAGAGTGGGCTGCATCTCACCAGCTCCACGTGGCCCCTCAGAACAAACCCGCCTTGGGCCGCCAAGCCACTGCATTTCTGGACCTAAGTCTGGGACCTTCTCAAGGCTGAGGCTGTGGTCTGCGAATCCCCGATAGGGCCCCCGGCGCTGAGAGAGTGGCAGCTGTGCCTCCTGACCTCCCGACCTCCCGCCTCCCTGTGCCCCATGGCCCCACCTCGGCCTTGCCCATCTTGGCGGCCAGCTGCAGCGGCGTGAGGCCATCGTTGTTGCGAGTGGTCTCCAGCTCCCAGTTGCCACTCCGCAGTAGGATCATGTCGTACATGCGCTTCACAAAGTCGTTCTGCGTCTTGAAGTCCTCGGCCACGGTCACCAGGGCGTGGAGGATGTTGTTGCCCCGCGAGTCCTGCGAGGTGATGTCCGTCTGCTCGTGGTCCATCAGCAGCTGCACAATCTCGGGCTGGTTGGTGCAGGCTGCCAGGGCCAGGGGCGTCTCACCTGGCGGGTGAGCACATTGAAGCTTGGTTCTCTCATGGGCCAGAAGCAGCGTCCCCCAAGACCCAGGACTGGGGCCCGTATCCTATCTCAGCAGGATTGGCAACTCAGGTTCCCTGGCCCTCTCCCCATCTTCCGCTTCTATGGGGAAGAGTGAAGCTAGATCACTGTGGTAGCCTCCTAACTGGCCTCCCTGCCTCCACCCTGGCCTTTTAATCCTCTGCTCAGCACAGCAGCCAGATCAACCTGCTAGTGCCTCTCCCAGAATGAAAGCTCAGGTTCTAACGGCAGCCCACAAAGCCCTGCATCCTCTGACCTCCTCTCCCCATCACTCACTCCCTCTGGCCACAATGGCCTTCTTCCACCTTCTCCAACAGGCAGCCCCGGGGCCTTTGCTCATCTATCCCCTCTGTCTGTAAATAGTCGAGTCACTCACTCCCTCACCTCCTTCACGTCCTTGCTCAAACATCACCTTTCAATGAGCCACCCTAAACACTCTGTTTAAAATTAAAATCCACCCTCCTCTTGCCCCAGACAGAACTCCTCATTCCTTGTCCTCTGCTTTACTTTTTTTTTTTTTTTTTTTTTTTTTTTGAGACAGAGTCCTACTCTGTCGCCAGGCTGGAGTGCAGTGGTGCGATCTCGTCTCACTGCAACCTCCGCCTCCTGGGTTCAAGCAATTCTCCTGCCTCAACCTCCCAAGTAGCTGGGACTACAGGCGTGCACCACTACGCCCGGCTACTTTTTGTATTTTTAGTAGAGACGGGGCTTCCCCACGTTGGCCAGGATAGTCTTGAACTCCTGACCTCGTGATCTACCTGCCTCGGCCTCCCAAAGTGCTGGGATTACAGGTGTGAGTCACCGCACCCGGTCCACTTTGTATTTTTTAAGAGCACTTATCATTTTGCATCATACTATATAAAATGCTTATTTATAATGCTTGTTACCGATGGTCTCTCCCTGTCTAGAATGTAAGCTCCATGAGGGCAAGGATTTCTGTTTTGTTCACTGATATATTTCAAGTACCTAGAACAGTACCTGATGTAGATAGTAAGTGCTCAATAAATGCTTGTTAAGAACAAATAAGGCAAGTGACTCACATGAGGTCACACAGCAAGCCTGGGACACGACCAGTCCTGGACACCAGGTCTTCAGCTGCCTCCCCTCTCCTCACCCCACCCAACAAATGCTTCCCAACACCAGCTCCAACCAGGTCCTATGCAGGACCATGGGGACACACTATGAACTGGACAAGACCCTGTTTTCCAGGACACCCACACCTGGACACCCAGGGCTGCCCAGAGCATAGAGTAGCTAGTCCTGCTGATCAAAAAACCACCCAGAAGATAGTCCCAGCTACTCAGGAGGCTGAGGCATGAGAATCACTTGAACCCAGGAAGCGGAGGTTGCAGTGAGCCAAGATGGTGCCACTGTGCTCCAGCAGCCTGGGCAACAGAGTGAGATTTGAGACTCCATCAAAAAAAAAAAAAAAAAAAAAAACCACCCAGAAGAGAAAACGGATGGGTGATCATCAGTCAGGCAAGACTGGGTGGAAGGAGGGGTCTCCTCTGCAACAAAGTTGCACAGAGAAATTTTTGAGTGGGACAGAGCCATTTGTTCCCTGTCCTGATTGCAGTGGTGGTTAATCAACTCGAGGACGCATTGTGAAAATGAACAGAACTGTCCTCTAAAACGGGTGACTTTCACTCTATCTAAATTATGTATTTCTTTTTTTTTTTTTTTTTTCCTAGAGCATCCTAACCCCAGTCGCTTCTGGACTCTGTGACTTGTCAGGCAGGGGAACTCTGCCCTCTCACTCTTGACTACCTCTCTGCAGTCCTGAGATGCACTGGGCCCGGGCACAGAGGTCAGAGCTGGAGGCTAGGACATCTAAGTCAATGCTCTGCTACCCCGGGGCAAGTCCTTTCCCTTCGCAGAGCCTTCTCCTCGCCTGTAAAATGGGGCTCCCTCCTCAGCCTCCCTCCCAGGTCTCTGTTCTCTCAGAGGGCTGCCCAGGACAATGCTTCTAAGACCACCAGGTGACACTCCCGGAACATGGACTCCTCCCCCAACACCTCCTCCCAGCCCCTCCTTCTCTGGTCCACCCTGGTGTCCTGCTCAGATGGACATGCCCAGCCTCCTCCCCTCCCAGCTCTGTCTTCCAGGGCACCAGAGCCTCTTAAGGCAGGGGCAGTGAGGGTAGAGGTCAGAGCGAGGTGGCCCCTCCCTTCCTCCCTCCTTCCTTCCTTTCTCTCCCTCCTCCCTCCTTCCTCCTCCCTTTCTCCCTCTCCCTTCCTCCCTCTCCCCCCTCCTTCTTCCCCTCTCCCTTCCTCTCTCTCCCGCCTTCCTCCTCCCTCCTTCCTCCTCCTCTATATATTTTCTCCTTTCCTCTTCCTTCCTCCCTCCCTTTCCTCCCTCCTTCCTTCCTTTCCTTCCTTCCTCCCTCCCCTCCTCCCTCCTTCCCTCTTCCTTCCTCCCTCCTTCCTCCTTCCTTCCTTCCTCCCTCCTTCCCTTCCCCTTCCCTCTCCTTCCTCCTTCCTTTCCTCTTTCCTTTCTCCCTCTTCCTCCCTCCCTCCTCCCTCCTTCCTCCTTCTCTTCCTTCCTTCTTCCTCCCTCTTCTTCCTGCCACTCCCTCCTCCCTCCTCCTCCCTTCCTCCCTCCTTCCTCTTTCCTTCTTCCTTCCTCCCTCCTTCCTCCTTGTCCCTCCTCCCTCTCCCTCCTCCTCCCTTCCTCCCTCCTTCCTGCTTCCCTCTTCCTTCCTCCCTCTGCCTCCTCCCCTCCTTCCTCCTTCGTCCTTTCCTCTTCCTTCCCCCCTCCTCCCTCTTTCCTTCCTCCCTCCTCCCCCACTTCCTCTCCCTCCTCCCTCCTCCCAGACTCCGCGCCAGGCGGGGGCGGCACCCACCGAAGTAGAAGCCTTCGTGCTGGTACTTGGGGTTGAAGAAGGCGCCCTTGGCGTGGGCGTTGACGTCGGCGCCGGCGGCGATGAGCACGGCCGCGATGTCCCCCTGGCGCCGCTCGATGGCGATGTTCAGCGCCGTCTGCCCTGCGGACCGGGCCGGGACGCGCGGAGCCTCAGCGCCGGGAACTGGGGCCTCTTGCCCCCCGTCTCTGGCCTCCATGCCCTCCCCGAACCCATGGGGACATCAGAGCTCCGGTCTGTGTCGCCGGCTACCAGGAATCCCAGCCTCATTCTTTGCTTCCTTCCTGCCTGCGCGGACCCGAGGAATGTGTGTGCAGCGCCTGCTCCGCGCTCCGGCCCCAGGTGAGGGGGTCAGGGGTGCACAAGATGCAACTTCGATTATTTTCCTCCAGAAGCCCGCAGTGTCACTGAGAACCAGGCGCTACGATTCAGAGGGGTGCCGGAGCTGCGGTACCCAGGGGGCCCTTCACAGCCAGAGAGCGCCAGGGGGCTTCCCGGAGCTCTCTGACCTGGGACCTCAGAAGTTTGGCCAGGCTGGGTGGGGCCAGCTCATCAGCCAGGGTGAGAGGGCAGAGCTTATGCTAAGGGCCAGAGTCACAGAAGGCCTTGAATTAGGAAACTGGTATGATGAGACTTTGGTGTTTGGTGCATGGGTGTTTTCAGACCCCTCTGGCTGCATAATTGGAGGATGTGTTATTAGCAGCCCAGACCAGTGAAAGAAATGATGAGGCCTGTAATCCCAGCACACTGGGAGGCCAAAGCAGGTGGATCACCTGAGGCCAGGAGTTCAAGACCAGCCTGACCAACATGGTGAAACCCCGGTCACTACTAAAAATACAAAATTAGCCGGGCATGGGGGCGATGCCTGTAATCCCAGCTACTCGGGAGGCTGAGGCAGAAGAATCACTTGAAGCTGGGAGGCGGAGGTTGCAGTGAGCCCAGATCACACCACTGCACTCCAGCCTGGGCAAGAAGAGTGAAACTCCATCTCAAAAAAAAAAAAAAAAAAAATGAGGCCTGGACTAAGGGGAGGTGGAGGGCACAAGAAGGGTGGAGAAAGGAGGAAGCCCAAAGACCCTCAGGAGAAAGAGCCTTCAGGATGCCCAGCTGGGGAGAAAGGGGTCTCAGGTAAGATCTAGGTATCCGGCCCTGGTGGTGGGTGAATGATACGCTGGTGACACAGCAAGAGGAAAGAAGGGCAGAGGGAGAGACACTAAGCCTGCTGGAGACCAGAGAACTTCCAGATGGAAGGGACCAGAAGGCTGGAGCGGGAGAGGGTCTCAAAATGCACCAACAGAAACAGCATTTTGCAAAGAGCTGCCACCATGCCATGAACAAAAATAGTGTTGGTGGATTAAATAACTAAGCTTTAAAACAAATTAGAAAGTTGGTTTGGCCGGGCGCGGTGGCTCAAGCCTGTAATCCCAGCACTTTGGGAGGCCGAGACGGGCGGATCATGAGGTCAGGAGATCGAGACCATCCTGGCTAACACAGTGAAACCCCGTCACTACTAAAAAAAATACAAAAAACTAGCCGGGCGAGGTGGCGGGCACCTGTAGTCCCAGCTACTCGGGAGGCTGAGACAGGAGAATGGCGTGAACCCGAGAGGAGGAGCTTGCAGTGAGCTGAGATCCGGCCACTGCACTCCAGCCTGGGTGACAGAGCAAGACTCCGTCTCAAAAAAAAAAAAAAAAGGAAAGTTGGTTTATAGCTAACCTTTTGGTCGGGAAGACCTTCTTAAGCAAGATCCAAAAGGCAGAAACCATAAAGAAAAGGCTGACATATTTGTTTACATAAAGGTTTTTGGTTTTGGGGTTTTTTGTTTGTTTGTTTGTTTGTTTGTTTGACACGGGATCTTGCTGTGTCACCCAGGCTGGAGTGCAGTGGTGTGAGCATAGCTCACTGCAACCTTGAACTCCTGGGCTCAAGCGATCCTCCTGCCTCAACCTCCCAAAAGCTAGACTTTCATATTTTGCATAAGAAATGCTCTAAGACATACAGTTAATCAAAAAAAAGCAACTTGTAGACTATAGACATGATGGTACTGTTTTATGTTAAATAATTAAGTAAATAAAACTATTTCTGTGTACATATATACACACACATGTGTGGACTACAGGCCTGCACCACCGCTCCTGGCTTATTTTTAAAATTTTTTATAGAGACAGGATCTTGCCGTGTTGCCCAGGCTGGTCTTGAATTCCTGGGCTCAAGCAATCCCCCTACCTCAGAGATAATCTGTATTCCTGAATGCATCCTAATGAAAGTTAAAGACAAGTGATAGGCTGGGGAAAATATTTGAGATATATAAAAAGGCAATGTGTTTTTGGACCGGGCACGGTGGCTCACACCTGTAATCCCAGCACTTTGGGAGGTTGAGGCGGGTGGACCACTTGAGGTCAGGAGTTCGAGACCAGCCTGGCCCACATGGCAAAACCCCATCTCTACCGAAAACACAAAACAATTAGCCGAGTGTGGTGGCGCACGCCTGTAGTCCCAGCTACTTGGGAGGTTGAAGCAGAAGAATCACTTGAACTCAGGAGGTGTAGATTGCGCCACTGCACTCCAGCTTGGGTAGAGAGCGAGACTCTGTCTTAAAAAAAAAAAAGGCGGCCAGGCGCGGTGGCTCACGCCTGTAATCCCTGCACTTTGGGAGGCTGAGATGGGCGGATCACGAGGTCAGGAGATCGAGACCATCCTGGCTAACACAGTGAAACCCCGTCTCTACTAAAAAATACAAAAAAATCAGCCGGGCGTGGTGGCGGGCACCTGTGGTCCCAGCTACTCGGGAGGCTGAGGCAGGAGAATGATGTGAACCCGGGAGGCGGAGCTTGCAGTGAGCCAAGATCGCACTGCTACACTCCAGCCTGGGCGACAGAGCGAGACTCCGTCTCAAAAAAAAAAAGCAATGTGTTTTTAAAAGTCTGTAATATATTAAAAGCACCTACGAATCAATAGAAAGACAAACAACCTAAAAGAAAACGAAGATGATCAACAAGCACCTCACAGGGGAGAAGACACACAGTAAATAAACAAAGTGAAAGATGTGTGGAATCAGTGGTGATCAGGAAAATGAAAATTAGAACCTAAAGAGTTAACCCTTTCCACCCCCAGACTGGAAAAGACCAAAAAAAAAAAAGGATAATTTGCAGTATTAGTGATGAGTAGGAAATGAGTATTTCTGTAGTCTGTTGTGGGGAGAGAGTAAATTAGTATCTTTTAGAGACAAGTTTGGCAATAACTATTATAACTTTTATTTATTTATTTAAAATAAATAAAAGATATGAGATATGGGTAAAGGACTTAAAAAAAAAAAACTTATGTAAAATGCTGGGCTGCTTTACAATGAAACTCTAAGCCAGGCGCGGTGGCTCACTCCTGTAATCCCAGCACTTTGGGAGGCCGAGGCAGGTGGATCATCTGAGTTTGGGAGTTCGAGACCAGCCTAACCAACATGGAGAAACCCTGTCTCTACTAAACATACAAAATTAGCCAGGCATGGTGGTGCATGCCTGTAATCCCAACTACTCAGGAGGCTGAGGCAGGAGAATTGCTTGAACTCAGGAGGCAGAGGTTACGGTGAGCCGAGATCATGCCATTGCACTCCAGCCTGGGCAACAAGAGTGAAACTCTGTCTCAAAAAAAAAAAAAACAAAAAAAAACTCTATTCATGTGATGTGGATGTAATTAAAAATAAATTGTTAGGCCAGGTGCGGTGGCTCATGTATGATCCTATCACTGAGAGGCAGAGGCGGGAGGATTGCTTGAGCCCAGGATTTACAGACCAGCCTGGGCAACATGGTAAAACCCTATCTCTGCAACAAATAGAAAAATTAGCCTTCATAGAAACACTAACAACCTTCTTTTATTCACTGATTCAAAAAATACATACTAAGTATCTCTTATGTGAGACCCTAAGGGCACCAGGAAATCAACTAGTCTCAGCTACTTGGGAGGCTGAGGTGGGAAAATTACCTGAGCCCAGGGAGGTCAAAGCTGCAGTGAGCCGTGATCGTGCAACTGCACTCCAGCCTGCCCAACAGAGTGAGACCCTGTCTCTAAATAAATAAATAAATAAAGTAAAATAATAAAAATAAACTGTTATATTGAATCTGATGATGGATGTATAGAGGTTTATTATGCTAATATCTTAACGTTATGTTTAAATTTTTTATAATAAAAATGTCTTCATTGAAGAATTGCTTAAAAAAGTAAAATTCTGAAGGCCTCTGATAAAATGCTTTAAAATGATAAAAGTTGTGATTGGTTCCCCTTAGCAGCACGGGGAGGAAATATTTGCCCTTGCCCAGTGGGGAAACTGAGACTCAGAGAGGCAAGGTAGTTGCCTATAGTCCTGGCTACCGGGAGGCTGAAGCAGGGGAATCACCTGAACCCGGGAGGCAGAGGTTGCAGTGAGCTGAGATTGCGCCATTGCACTCCAGCCTGGGTGACAGAGCGGAACTCCATCTCAATAAATAAATAAATAAATAAAGTCACTGCTCTAAATAAGGTAATTTTAGATTAAAAATGCTATGAAAATAAATGAAGGTAGTGTGACAGAACGTGACTGGGGAAGGGCATCTTTAGAGTGGACAGCCAGAGTGGTCACCTTGGGTCCTGCCCAAAGTGTGGAAGAATGCTACTCTGCTGGTCCTGGAGCCCCTCTGCTCCAGGTGGAGGAAATGCTGAGAGGAAGGAAGGCACCAGCAGACGGGTCAAAACGGTGGTGGGGTTGGTTTCCAGGGAGACAAGAATAAATGGCTTCTCCTACCATTCAGAGAGAGAGGAGGTGCCCGCAGCCCCCTAGACCTCCTCGCCCCAGCAAGAGGCAGATTCATGAAAGGAGAGGGAAAGGGGAGGTTGAGAACAGGGAGAGGTAAGGATTTGTGACCAGGACAGCAAAGCCTTCATAGAAACACTAACAACCTTCTTTTATTCACTCATTCAAAAAATACATACTAAGTATCTCTTATGTGAGACCCTAAGGACACCAGGAAATCAACTATAGGCAACAGACTTCATCCCTGCCCTCAAAGGAAACATGTTGCTAACAAAGGATAGCTCATAAGTCCTGCAATGCTGACAAGAAGAAAGGAGGAGACAAAGGGGACTGAAAAGGGAGAAGAATTAGGACAAGCAAGCTTGAGGCACTGGCCTGAACCTCCCTGTCTACAGGACTACTGTCAACTCCCTAGAGACAGGCTGAGAATGTGATATGGTTCATCCGGTTTCTCTCTTTGCATTGGCTACCAGGGAGCTCCGTGTGCAGTTTAGCACTCAGCTGCAGCAGTCTTCCCTAGGTTTCCTCTCCTCTACTCCATACCTTCTAGTTTGTCACAATCCTTGACTTGTTCTTATATATAACAAAAAAATGCTTTTGAAAGCCTGCAGAGTTCAAATAATAAATCACAGTTTGTGACCTTTCTCCCATGAGAAGGGTTAAGGGCCAAAGTTAAACTCCCACCTGGAAAAAGCTAAAATGTGGCAGGGCGTAGTGGCTCACACCTGTAATTCCAGCACTTTGGGAGGCCAAGGCAGGTGGATCACCTGAGGTCAGGAATTTGAGACTGGCCTAGCCAAATTGGTGAAACCCCGTCTCAACTAAAAATACAAAAAAATTAGCCAGGCGTGGTGGCGGGCGCCTGTCAGTCCGATTACTTGGGAGGCTGACACAGGAGAATTGCTTGAACCTGAGAGGCAGAGGTTGCAGTGAACCAAGATCGCGCCATTGCACTCCAGCCTAGGCAACAGAGAGAGACTCTGTCTCAAAAAACAAAAACAAAAAAGCTCAAACATCTAGTGCCCCCAGCATATCAGCAAGACGGCATCCAATTATAATTAAGCCAATCATTTTTGCCACAAGCACCTCATAAGACCCTAAAGCGCTGTTGACTGACTCCAAAACTCGAATAAAGACACATCTCACTGATTTTCCCCAGTGGATTTCCTGGGAGGGAGCCACTCTCCCAGATTTGCTCTCCCAGCACCATCTCTGGCCCACTTACAAAGAAATCCACAAAATTGAGACCCAGTTGGGGACAGTTGATGATGATGATGATGCTAACTGTGGACTTTTGGTGGCCCCTGCCCAGCTGTCTTGCCTCACTTCCAGCCTTCTTTTCATTGCTCAACCATGTGCCAAGCTCAGTCCCATCTTGGGGCTTTTGCCCTGATCCTTCTCATCATGTCGGCCTCAGGCCAAAAGCGACCACTCTGACTGTCCACGCTGAAGTTGCCCTCCCCTAGTCACTTTCTGTCACACTATCTTCATTTATTTTCATAATATTTTTAATCTAAAATTATCTTATTTAGAGCAGTGATTCTTTCTTTCTTTCTTTCTTTCCTTTTTTCTTTCTTTCTTTACTTATTTATTTATTTTGAGATGGAGTTCTGCTCTGCTGCCTAGGCTGGAGTGCAATGGCAATCTTGGCTCACTGCAACCTCCTCCTCCTGGGTTCTGGTGATTCTCCTGCCTCAACCTCCCAAGTAGCTGGGATTACAGGCACCTGCCACCACGCCCGGCTAATTTTTGTATTTTTAGTAGAGACGGGGTTTCACCATGTTGGTCAGGCTGGTCTTGAACTCCTGACCTCAGATGAACCACTCACCTCGGCCTCCCAAAGTGCTGGGATTCCAGGCGTAAGCCACTGTGCCCAGCCTTAGAGCAGTGACTTTAACCTGTGTTGTTCACCAATGTATGCCCATGCCAAAAACGATGCCTGGCATGGAACCAATGCTCAAAATTATTTGCAGAATGAAGGAAGAAAGAGAGGGGTACCTGAAGCTTCCCGGGCACCATGCTACATGCTTGGGGCTCCTCAGTGGCAGCCGTGCCTCCACATGGCCTGGCCAGCAGTGGCCCCGCGGCCCCGCAGCCCCGCACCCTCGCACCCTCAGAGACTCCTGTCTGCACAGCCCCTCTGTGGGCAGGATACCTTCGTAGGCCTCTTCTGTGTACTCGGCATTGATGAACCTGCCCAGGATGTCGTTCTCTTCGGCAAAGGCAAGCAGGACCCGCACGATCTCCTTGGTGTTGGGGTTGATGTTTAACAAAGCCTTCATCAGGCAGGTCTTCCCCGTGTCGGAGGCCGTCAGCTTGTGCATGAGGAAGTCTGCAGGCAGGGCCGTGGGACAGAGCTACAGGCGGGGCCCGGCTGCCCTTGGCCCGCCCAGCTCAGAGGGTGTGGGAGCTGCAGCCGCAGACCTCAAGTCCCTGCTCTACACCCCTGCTCCCAGGTCTCACACTTGGCCGCTCTCCTCCTCCCTCTCCAGCTGTTCCTCCTCCGTCTCCTTTGCTGGCTCCTTGCTCTCTGTGGCCCATGGGAGCCTTATCTGAGGCCTTTTACTCTTTTCCTACGATATGGCTTCCCACTGTCCACCCCAGAACCTCTGTCTCCAGCCTGCCCCCTCCTCAGGCCTACAAATAAAGCTCAGCTCATGGCCTCCCCATCAACCTGATACTGCACTGGTCCCTGCACACCCAGGGCTCCACCAGCCACCAGGCTACCCAAGTCTACATGGTACCATGCTGGACCCCCTGTCCCTCACTCCCCAGGTTCTCAAGTCCTGCCCGTGCTACTGGCTGAGGAGCTGCCCAGAACCGTTCCCCTTCTCAAGCCCTGCTTCAGGGTCCCAGCCCTGCCTGAACAGTGGCCTTCTCCAGCTTCACCCCCTAACTCTCGTCCGACTCTCACCTGCCCAAACCTTTCTGTGGTTCCCCATTCTCCTTGGAGTCAAGTTCAAAGTCCCTCGCCAGAATTCAAGGCCCCTCACACTCCAGCCCCACGGGTTGGTGAGGGGAGGGGAAGATGGGCACCAGAAGTCAAGCGGGGCCCCAGCCCCGTACCCTCTGCCAGGCTCAGACACTCACCAGGCACATCCTCGTCACGGCGCCGCCTGCAAAGCTCCTGCAGCTCCACCAGCAGCTCCACCAGCTCCTCCACGCAGCCCTCAGACACGGCTGCAAAGATGCGCTTCTTCAGCCGCCTCTTTTTCCTCCTCTGCTCTTCCTTGGCCAGGTGTGCACTGAGCCAGAAAATGTTTCCAACTCACCACACACGTCCTCTCAAGCTCAATCTCTCCTTTTCCCCGCCAGAGCTGCCTGCAGGGCGCTGCACCTGCCGCCAACATCTCCCATGCCTATCACAACGCCTGCAAACCCCTGGGCTGTGTGGACCCATCAGGCTCCCCTTGTAATCCACATGCAATCACATTCTGTCAAAATACCTGTATTTGGCTGCATGCAGTAATGATCAGGAAGGATCTATGCCTGTTAATAGACATTACCTTGAAAATATGAGATTTCATATTTTATGTTGTTTGAACTTTTTAAATCTATCCCTCCCTGTCCTCCCACTCCAGGTAAGTAACCGTGGTAACCGTTGATGTCTCTTTTTGTTTCTTTTCTTTTTTGAGACAGAGTCTTGCTCTGTCGCCCAGGCTGGAGTGCAGTGGTGCCATCTCGGCTCACTGCAAGCTCCGCCTCCCGGGTTCATGCCATTCTCCTGCCTCAGCCTCCTGAGTAGCTGGGACTACAGGCACCTGCCACCACGCCCGGTTAATGTTTTGTATTTTTAGTAGAGACAGGGTTTCACTGGGTTAGCCAGGATGATCTCCTTTTGTTTCCATGTGTTCTTGCAAAATGCATATGGATATTGGGCACACGTATTTTGTTTCTTTTTTTTTTTTTTTTTTTTTTTAGAGAGTTTCTTTCTCTCCCACGCTGGATTAAATTGGAACAATCTCAGTTCACTGCAACCTCCACCTCCAGGGTGCAAGCAATTGTCCTGCCTCAGCCTCCTGAGTAGCTGGGATTACAGGCATGCACCACCACGGCCGGCTAATTTTTGTATTTTTAGTAGAGACGGGGTTTCACCATGTTGGTCAGACTGGTCTTGAACTCCTGACCTCATGATCTGCCCGCCTCGACCTCCCAAAGTGCTGGGATGACAGGTGTGAGCCACCGCATCCGGCCATGTATTTTTAGTTCACAAAAACAGTATCGTGCTACAGTTCTTGTTCCACTGCGTCCTGCTGTTTGAATGTTTCATATGAATGGGTTTTATAAAATGCAATACTCCACTCCTTCCCCCAGCACGTCCTACCTGCCATGGACCCAGGACTCCACTTGTCCCAATCCCCAGGAATGGTGGATTCGTTCTCTTTCCTGCAGGGCCCCGGATCCTGCGTCTCTGGCACCCCCAGCCTGAGTGGGCACAGTGGGAGGAGGGGGAGGGGCAGACTTACCCGGGGCTGTTGGGATTGGATGGGGTCTCTGTCACATCATCCTGAGGAGACTGGGGGGAGTCCATGTCATCACAGTTGCCAGAGATGCTGGAGGTGTTGGCGGAGGGAACAGAGAGGGTTTTAAAGTTTTAAAATGGGCCGGATGAGGTGGCTCATGCATGTAATCCCAGCACTTTGGGAGGCCGAGGCAGGTGGATTACTTGAGGTCGCAAGTTCAAGACCAGCCTGGTCAACATGGTGAAACTAAACTGTCTCTACTAAATCGTCTCTACTAAAAATACAAAAACTAGCCAAGCGTGGTGGCATGTGCCTGTAATCCCAGCTACTTGGGAGACTGAGACAGGAGAATCACTTAAACCCAGGAGGTGGAGGCTGCAGTGAGCTGAGATTGGGCCACTGCACTCCAGCCTGGGCAACAGAGCGACACTCTGTCTCAAATAAATAAATAATAATAAAGTTTTATAATAGACAGTGGTAGCATGCCACAGCCAGGCCTGGCCCCATTACCAGGGCAAGTCACTGGCCACATTCTGGAGCTGAGGGCTGGGCCCAGGGCAGGGGGTTGGGCTGGGGCCCATACTCACCACTGCCGGATGTTGGAATCCATGGGCTTGGAGAAGACAGGGGGAGAGGTCTTGGCAGCCACGGGGTTGGGCTCAAACCCTTCTATCTCCAGGAAGAAGTGTGCACTGAGGGAACATGGAGGAAGTTCGTCAGGGCCGAGCCAGGCAGAGCCTGTCTGCCTGTGTCCTGCCTCCCGGCCACAGAGGGTGCCCCCATGCTGAGCACACACCCTGACCAGCTCTGAGCCCAAATGGCCTTGCCCAGCCCTCCCGGGAGCCCTCGGAGATGGTCACTGTCATTATCACCTACATTTCACAGATGGTCTCCAGGGAGCTGCCGGTCAAGTGTGAACAACCGAAGAAAAGGACTGAGGCGAGCCTGGTTGATGTAGAGGTTTATTTTGCCAAGGTTGAGGACACACCCAGGAAAAAGACAGACAAGCCCCAGCAGGATCTGTGGCCCACGCTTTCTCCTCTGAACAGGATTTTGAGGGCCTCAATATTTAAAGGCGAAAAGTGGGCAGGAGAGGAAGGAGGAAAGAAAAAAAAAAAAAAGAGGGAGCAGGCCGGGTGCAGGGGCTATAATCCCAGCACCTTGGGAGGCTGAGGCGGGCAGATCACCTCTGGTCAGGAGTTGGAGACCAGCCCTGGCCAACATGGTGAAACCCCGTTTCTACTTAAAATGCAAAAAAAAAAAAAAAATAGTAGCCAGGTATGGCGGCACACACCTGTAATCCCAGCTACGCTGGAGGCTGAGACAGGAGAATCGCTTGCACCCGGGAGGCGTAGGTTGCTGTGAGCTGAGATCACACCACTGCACTCCAGCCTGTGTGACAGAGCAGGACTCTGTCTCAAAAAAAAAGAAAAAAGAAAAAAGGAAAGAAGGAAGGAAAGAAGGAAGGAAGGAAGGAAGGAAGAAAAGAAAGAAAGAAACAGGGAGCATAGGGCCACGTTCTTGTGAGGCTTCGATTCTGTTTGCTGAGTACATGTGTTGCATGTGAAAAGGAGAAGGTAGAGGAAACAGTCAATTACGGATTCATCTTGCGCTCAGTAAATCTGCACTTAACAAAAGATAAACATAGACGCAGAGTGGCTCATGCCTGTCATCCCAAGCACTTTGGGAGGCCGAGGCGGGCAGATCACCTGAGGTCGGGAGTTTGAGACCAGCCTCACCAATATGGAGAAACTCCGTCTCTACTAAAAATACAAAAATTAGCCGGGCATGGTGGCGGGCGCCTGTAATCCCAGCTACTCGGGAGGCTGAGGCAGGAGAATCACTTGAACCTGGGAGGTGGAGGTTGCAGTGAGCCAAGATCATGCCATTCCACTCCAGCCTTGGCGACATAGCGAGACTCCATCTCATAAAAAAACAAAAACAAAAACAAAAAAAAACAGACGCATAGGGGAAGCAGCCAGACATGCATTTGTCTCGGTGGGGGCGGGTGAGGAAGGACAATTTCTAGTCTCCTCTTGTCCTGTAGTGTCAATTAGCTGCTAATTTACAATGTCAAGGCGAGGAAGGCCTCCCATGGAGACATGTGGCTTCTATCTGTAGATAAAGCAACTTGCCCAAGGTCACACAGCAGATAGGTAGCAAAGTCCAGATTCAAAGCTGGGCTAGGCCGGGTGCGGTGGCTCATCCCTGTAATCCCAGCACTTTGGGAGGTCAAAGTGGGCAGATCAGTTGAGGTCAGGAGTTTGAGACCAGCCAACCTGGCGAAACCCTGGATCTACTAAACATACAAAAATTAGCTGAGTGTGGTGGCGTGCGTCTGTAATCCCAGCTACTCAGGAGGCTGAGGCAGGAGAATTGCTTGAACCCAGGAGGCAGAGGTTGCAGTGAGCCAAGATTGTGCTACTGCCTGGGTGACAGAGCAGGACTCCTTCTCAAAAACAAAACAAAACAAAACAAAACAAAACAAAACAAAACTGAGTCTGGGTGACTCTTCTTGCTAGAAATACTGGGTGGATGAACCTGAGTCTCTACAGAGGGGGGTCTAACACTTGAGCCAGGTTGCCCTGTCTGCAGCCACCTCCAGGTACAAAGGACACCTCAAGGATGGGGAAGATGGTGCTGGGCGCTGGGTTTTCCCGTCACCACCTACCCGCCCCCAGGCCTCAGGTCTGAAGTCAGACCCCTTCTGAGGGGCAGTCCCTAGACTCAGATCTATGTGGGCCTTCCTGGCTCTTGAGGGAGAGGGAGATGGCCAGAGTTATACTTGCCCCCGTTGATCAGCACTTGTGCTGTTTGTCACAGCAGAAAACGGGCTGAAAATGGCTGATCTAGGTTGGGCGCGGCGGCTCAAGTCTGTAATCCCAGCACTTCGAGAGGTGGAGGCTGGAGGATCACTTGAGGTCCGGAGCTCGAGACCAGCCTGGCCAATGTGGTGAAACCCCATTTCTACTAAAAATGCAAAAAGTAGCCAGGCGTGGTGGCAGGCACCTGTAATCCCATCGACATGGGAGACTGAGGCAGAAGAATCTCTTGAACCCAGGAGGTGGAGGTTGCAGTGAGCTAAGATCGTGCCATTGCACTCCAGCCTGGGCGACAGAGGGAGACTCCTCTAGAAAAAAAAAAAAAGGCTGATCTAGAGCAGGAAGGACTTGAGGGGTCAGAGGACAGAGCTGGGAATTCTCTGTGGAGAAGGAAAAGCCAGGAAACCATCTCAGGCAGTGGAAGGGAGCAGTGGAGGGGAGCAGTGGAGGGGAGCAGTGGAGGGGAGCAGTGGAGGGGAGGCACAGGGCAAAGGCAGTTTTCTCCTTGGGCTGGGAGAAGACAGACAGAGGCTCAGGGCCCTGTGGCCCGGCTGAGCCCCAGAGAAGGAGAGACACTGGCCTATGAGAAGCAAGATATACACCCAAGATATGACTCCCAGCCAGACACAGCCCAGTTCCACCTTCAGACACACCCACAAACTCAGGCACCCATGTCCTTGGAAACACAATCACATGCACAGAGAAGAGCCTTCCTGACGACAACCCGGACCGTGAGGATCAGGCTGAGGGCGATCTCGGTGGCAGCAACCCTCCTGCCCTGCAGCTGCTACAGGACAACTGCAGCCTCTGTGTCCTGGCCAGGGACTGTGGCCTCCTGACCAGCAGGGCCTCTCCAGGCACCCAGGGCTCCTAAGCACCTTTGCTGCCTCCTTCGTCCTCAGGTCCGGAAGTACCGGCATGGCCCTTCCTTCCTCACAAGACTACAGAAGAGCTCCCAAAGGGCAGTCTCAGCCGTGTCAGATTCAGGAGGGAGGGTAGCAGGGAAGGGACTGTGGCCCCATTCTGCAGACGAGAGAACTGAGGCTCAGTATGGAGAAGCAGCTCATCCATGGTCACCCCCCAGGGTAAAAGCCAAGTTGGTCAAAGAACCTGCTTCCCTATGTCCAGGCGCACAGTCCATACCACAATCTGCACTTCTTTGCTCTCGCCTTAGCAATCTGAGCCTTCTTCCAGCTAAACTAGCTCCAGGGGTTGGCCCCAAAGGGAGGCTGCTTGGCACAGCCACTTCCTAGGGTGGGGCAAGCAGGAGAGACCTCAGGCTTGCCCGAGGAATCCCTACCCTTTCCTCCAGCCACAGACAAGCCTGAAAGGCTCAGCACTAATCCAGAGACGGGGCTACGTGGGGCGGGGAGCAGTACCGGCTACCAGTCTCACCTGCCTCAGCTGCCAGTCTCCTGCCCACCAAAAGGAACCTTCTGACCTGAGCTACCAGTCAAACTCTTCTTCCAAAAGGGAAGACAGAGAGGAGTTAAACCCTTGCCTGAGAACTAAAGCCTGGGTTCTAGTCCAGCTCTGCCTCTCCCTCCTGTGTGACCCCAGATGGTCACTTGCCCTCTCTGGGCCAGTCATCTTCACCTGAATGGATGATGGTTGGGCCAGATGATTGCTAAGGCCTGGAACCTGGAGCCAGGGAGTTCTGGGGTCATCCTCTTATGGAATGTCTAGCTGAAGTGGACATCGGAGGTCAACCAGTCTGATTACCACTTCCCTGCAGCCCTGCAGCGCCCCAGAACTTTTGCCTTACAGTAGTCACTCTGCAACAGCAGCCTGACCCAGAAACTCCAAACACATTTGCTGGTGGTTCAGTCCCAAAACGTCCTGGTTGAGATTTGCCAAATTATCTCCAGACAGAGCTCTAAGCCCTATACCCACAGCTTTTTCCCCAAGACTGTCGGTCCACTCCCTCCCCTGCTCCCCATCACCCTACCTGTCTGCATTCCTGAGTGGTGCATTTACTCCACAAATATTTATTGAGCATCTACAATGTGCCAGGCACCGTTTCTGCAGCTGGGGATACAGTAGTGAACAAGTGGACAAAATTTCCGTCCCTTCCAGAGCTGTTGTTCCAGTGAGTTGGTCAGAACTGACCAAGAAATAGTACAGTGAGGCCACGATCTTCCACACTCTGGACAACACACCATCCTACAGCTGTACATTCCTCAATGGCAGAGACTACAGTTGAATTATCCTTGATTCCCAACACTGGTCCTAATGCTCAGAAGTCTTCATCGGTGAAAGAGTGGGAGGATAGATAATGAGTGAAAGACAAATGAGTGGAAGGAAAGATGGTTGGTTGTATAGATGCCCAGATAAATGGATGAATGAATAATGGAGAGATGATAGAATGAGGGATGGGTGGATGATGGATGGATGATGGATGGATGGATGGATAGATGGATGATGGGATGGGTAGATGAGTGAATGGATGATGGATGGATGGATGGATGACGGGATGGGTAGATGAGTGGATGGATGATGGATGGATGGACAGATGACATATGGATGGATGGATGATGGATGGATGATGGGTAGATGAGTGGATGGATGATGGATGGATGGATGGATGGATGGATGGATGGATGACTAAAGGATGGATGGATGGATGAATAGATGATGGATGGGTGAATAAATGATAGAGGGATGGATGCATAATAAGTAATTGGGAGGGTAGGATAGGTGGACAGGACCAATAAGCAAATAAACCTACATAACCTTAAACCAAAATGTTGGCAGGTTGCATCCTTCAGGTGACTTCCACTGTGCTCTCAGGTGCTTAAAGCCTTTACCTCTCCTAAGCCTCATCCCCTTCCCAATCTCTCACAAGAAGATGAGGAGCAGTCCTTTGTCTCTGCCCTACCTCCCTACCTACTCAAGGCCTTCTCCCAGAGTCCACAAGGACCCAAAGATGGTCCAGAAAGCCATATCACAAGAGTATGCATCCACTCCAGACCTGAGGCTGAGAACCCGAGGGAAAGGAAGAAGCATTTCCTCATCACTCCATAGTGTCCTCATGCATGCCAAGGGCTGTGCTGGGCCACCGAGCTGCTTACTCACCAGCTCATCATTTTCCTGCCTGCTCTTTTTTTTTTTTTTTGAGACGGAGTCTCGCTCTGTCGCCCAGGCTAGAGTGCAGTGGCGCGATCTCGGCTCACTGCAAGCTCCGCCTCCCAGGTTCACGCCATTCTCCTGCCTCAGCCTCCCGAGTAGGTGGGACTACAGGCACCCGCCACCGTGCCCGGCTAATTTTTTGTATTTTTAGTAGAGATGGGGTTTCACCGTGTTAGCCAGGATGGTCTCGATCTCCTGACCTCATGATCTGCCCGTCTTGGCCTCCCAAAGTGCTGGGATTACAAGTGTGAGCCACCGCATCCGGCCTCCTGCCTGCCCTTTTATTGACTCATCTACTTACTCAAAAGCTACTAATGTCCTCTGTGTAAGAAACTCAGGGAGACAGAAGGGAAGAGATGAACCTTCCAGGGACCCCACGATCAGAGATCTCAACCAGAGCTAACACATCATCCCAATGACCACGTGAACCTCTTCAGAGAGAGGTTGGGCTACGGGAGCTCAGAGGAAGAGAAGATCCTTCCAGTTGAAGACAGGGATCAGGGAGGGCTCTGTGCTCTTTTGGGGTGGGATGTGGTCTGGGTCTTGACACCATCCTCTGGTTTGGGAAAAGCCCCAAAGGCAGAACAGCATGAGAAAGACTCAGGAGAAGGGGAGGTCTATGTCTGGAGAAGGAAGCCCTTGTTAGCTGGAGCACCAGACATGAGAAGACAGTGATAAGCGCAGGGCTGGGAGGGACCCTAACTGTTGGGCAAAGACCTAACTCCTGGGGCAAAGCAGCTGCTAGACTGTGAGGGTCTGTCCTGTACCTGCCCTACTGGTCACTTTACACACCACATCCCACCCAGCGTCATAAGCACGTGGCAAGGCCTTAGCCCTGTGACACCCTGGCTGCTGACCTGCTGCAGGCGATGTTTGTTTCTTCCTGCCTTCTCTCCAGACCAAAGGGCACCAGCTGGGTGTGGTTGACCCAGGTGAGCAGACAATTCTATACCATTTCTACTGCATTTCTGTTCCTTTGAAGTCAAAGAACTATCCCTGAACAGTCCAGGGCTGGGAAGGAGACTGCCCATTCATTTGCTTTGTGCCAAGAAATGCCCAAGTGCTCTGGGCTCTGCAAGGCCAGTGGCTCCACAACCTCCATCAGTCTGCATCTCTGACCCTGGGCATCAGTTTTCCAGGGTCGAGGAAGGAAGCAAAGATGACAGCTACTGTCAGGGAATGGCATGATAGTTCAGGAACACTCCCAGGTCCAAAAGTCTCTCCCATCTCCAGACTCCCTGGTGCTTTTGATTCCACCATTAGCACCTGTTTCCTTAGGGGTCAGCATTGCCCTCTTTCTTCACCTATAATTTATATATATTTTTCCCTTTTTTTTTTTTTTTTTTTTTTTTAAGACAGAATCTTGCTCTGTCACCCAGGCTAGAGTGCAGTGGCACAATCTCGGCTTACTGCAACCTCCAGCTCCCAAGTTCAAGCAATTCTCCTGCCTCAGCCTCCCAAGTAGCTGGGATTACAGGTGCCTACCACCATACCCACCTAATTTTTGTAGTTTTTTTTAGTAGAGACAGGGTTTCACCATGTTGGCCAGGCTAGTCTCAAACTCCTGACCTTGTGATCCACCTACCTTGACCTCCCAAAGTTCTGGGATTACAGGCGGAGCCTGGCCTTTCTTTTTTTTTTTTTTTTTTTTTTGAGACAGAGTTTTGCTCTGTTGCCCAGGCTGGAGTGCAGTGGCACAATCTTGGCTCACTGCAACCTCCACCTCCTGGGTTCAAGCGATTCTCCTGCCTCAGCCTCCCGAGTAGTTGGTACTACAGGCGCCCACCACCACACCTGGCTAATTTTTGTATTTTTAGTAGAGACAGGGTTTTACCATGTTGGCCAGGCTGGTCTCGAACTCCTGACCTCAAATGATCCACCTGCCTCGGCCTCCCAAAGTGCTGGCATGACAGGCTTGAGCCACCGCGCCCGACCTGTTCTTATATTTTCTATTTCTCTCTAGGCCCAAGTCCCCTAGTCAGTTCTGAGGGGGATGCCCAAACCTTCACATGAGGGTCCTCAGAGAGCCTTTGGGGCAGAGGAGTGGACACCAATTCAGGAGACACATCAAGCTCAGCTCTTGGCTGGGCTGAGGAGGCTTTGCTGAACTAAGCCTGGAGCTAAGTCTATGAATGGGGGGATGGGCTCAGAGCAGGTGGCTTGACGGGTCCTGCTGAGGAAAGAACCTGAGATTCTCCCAAAATTCTGTCCTCAATTTTTTCCCGAGGTCCAAACCTCCCCTGGAAAAGTGAGAACGGAGGGGAAGTGGGAGGAGAGCCCGGGAGGTGGTCCTTGCCCGCTTAGCTCAGGGATGTCTCGGCCCTTCCCTGGACAAGTCCACCCAGACCCAGGCTGCCCCCTTGGCCCCACACGACACCTGTCTGGCTCCACTTCCACCAGTTTTCCCTCTTGCATTCCAAGATGAGGCCTCCACCTGGGTGTCCCTCAGGCACCTCTTACCCAACATTTCACAACTGAATTTGGCTCATTCCTCCTGACCTGGATCTTCTCCTGTGGTGCACCATGTCAGAGACGGCCCCACCACCCTCCAGTCCCTCCCACCGGGATTCCTCCTTCTCCCTTACTCCCATGCCTGGTCCTGCAGATCCTATGATACTGACACCCCTCTGTGCTGTCCCCTCCTCTTTATCCCTGACCACCCAGGCTCACACATCACCATCTATCACCTGGGCTTCCCAAAGGCCTCCTCATGGTCTCCCTGCCGTCAGCCTCTCCTCCAATCCATTATCCATGCAGATCCCCCACAGTCACCTCTCCAAAAGGCACATCTCACCATGACCTCCCTCCCACAAAAAATCCCTCCATGGCTCCCCACTGCCCTCAGGATTGTCCAATTTCCTTGACTGGCCAAGGAAGTCAAAGGGACTCATCTCCCCAAAGACTCCTCTACCGCCCAGCGTTTCAGCTACACCAGACTCCTCACCTCAGTGCCCCCACTCTGAGCCATGCTCCCATATCTCTCTGCCCGAGATGTATTTTTCCTTCCTCTCCACATCTTCTCTAGCACCACCTCCTCCAGGAAGTCCCCTGAGACTGCCTACAGGATCAGAATAACCTGCCGCTCTTCAGGCCCCACGGGGCTAGTTCACCTCTCTCTGGTCGCTTCCCACTCTCTCCTCGACTCCCCTTTCACCAGACTGTGAGCAGGCGTGGCCATTTTTCTCTCCATGTCCCAAGCTCATTATCCTGAGCCCAACCCTGGGGCTGGTACACAGGACACCTCAGTGATTATAGCTCCAACTAACAGCGGGGAAGCACCAAGCTCACCCCTGGCTGAAAGGGGGCCTGGGATACAGGCAGAGGAGGCAGGGCCACCCCGGGTTCAAGGGACGCACAGACGAAGTGGGCTGGGGGGACAGCTTGAGAGGCACCGAATCAGCTGGGGGTGCAGAATCTACAATGGAGGCAGCAGAGGGGCGGGACGGGCGACCCTGGAGAGGTCCTTCTCTGCTCCAGGCCTCCTCCATGTCCCCAGCCAAGAAGTAAAGCTGATCATTCCAGCCCGGCCCAGTTCCCAGGGACCCCGTGGAGTGATGGGGACAATGATGATGGTGAGGGTCACAGAACACTCTCAATGCCAGCACGTGCGGAGCTCTGACCACGTGCCAGGCGCCACACTGAGCACTTTGCTGACTTGATCCCAATGAACCGTCATCCTATCGTTGGTGCCACTGCCAGTGTCCCCATTCCAAAGGTGGAGTTCAAGAGCTTGAATAACCCAGCTGGTTGCATGGTGGATGGAAAGCCGTTGGTGTGTGTGGAAAACGTGCCTGGCAGAGGGTCCAGGTCACCTGGAACTTCCACCCAGCATTCTGCTCCTCATCTCAAGGATGGCTCCAGCCATCCCTCACCTCCCTCAGGAGCCCTCCTGACTGCTCCTGCCTCAGCACCCCCTGATCCCTCCAAGGAGGCTTCCCTAATTGTGCCAGCCACACTGACCACCGCAGCTCAGCCCCCTGAGTGTGCTGTGCTCCCCCCAGCACCATCCCCCAGTCATACCTCGCCGGGCACCAGGCCACCTCAGGCGAGACTGAGAGTCTCAGGTCTCCCCAAGGCAAGGGCTCTCTGGGGGTTGCCAGGCCCCCCGCTCATGCCCCTCACAGTGCCGCAGTCCCAGTCCCGAGCCCTCCGGACCCACCTCTTCTTTGTGGGGGTGATCTCCGCCGCCCTCTTCTCAGGCAGGACAGCAGGGTTCCCACTGGGGGCGGCAACTCTCTTGCCCATGAGAGGCACCGTCTCCTTGGGGTGGGCATTCATGGCTGGAATACAACAACAGGGCAGATGCTCAGGCCGAGGGGACGGGGGGAGCTTCAGGGAATTTAGGATCGCCGTGTGGCTGTATCCAGCTCCCATTCACACTCCCTGGGACAGGAAGCTCACTCCTCCCTTCCCAGGTCACCAACCCTTCTTCAAGGACAGAGAAGGTGTCCCCAAAGCTTCCCCAGCTCCCTGCTCTAGCACCCCTGATGCTATGGTCCTAGGAGAGCCCAGGAAGGTGTCCCAGTAGAGACCACCATGCCCCGATCCTCTCTCACCACACCATCTCAGCCGGCCAGTCCCCAGGCGGACTCCTGGGCACCAGCTCTGTTTTCTCGAGGCCGCTTTCCGATTTCGTGATGAGCAGCTCTCAAAGAGTTCTGACCTCCGCAGAGCAAGATTATCACTTCCTTTGCTCTAGATGTTATGCTCCTAGTAACACGGCCTCACGCTCCTTGGGTGTTTTAGATTCCTCAGTGTCCAGGTGGTCTCTGCAGCCAACACACCGATCATCTCCCCCGCCCTCCCAAAGCTGCGTGTAACCAGCTTATGGCTGCCGTCCATTAGACTCCCCTCCCACCTGCAGGGAGCAGCTGAGTCCCCTTACCCCAGGCGGAGGAGGCCGAACCCCTGTCCAGACCTGCTTTACTGATGCTCAGAGTGGGCTGGGCACGGTGCTGAGCCCCAAGGGGTGTGGGGAGTGGGGAAGGGGGACTGATACATCTTCCAACAAGACCAGGACAGACTGTACAGGCTGCTGTGTGGAGGAAGGACAAGCCGGGCAGAGGGCACGGCCTGGGAGGGTCAGGAGTAGCAGGAGTGGCGGGAGCTGCTGTGGCCAGAGAACCTGGGGAGCTCACGGGGACCCTGGCAACAAAAGCTGTGTGGGCAGGCTGGGCCCTGTGAAGTCCTTGCACACCGCATAAGAGCTGTGGCTTTAGCCGGGCACGGTGGCTCACACCTCTAATTCCAGCACTTGGGGAGGCCAAGGTGGGCAGATTGCCTGAGCTTAGGAGCTCAAGACCAACCTGGGCAACACAGTGAAACTCTGTCTCTACTAAAACACAAAAAATTAGCCGGGCATGGTGGTGCACACCTGTAGGCCCAGATACTCAGGAGGCTGAGGCAGGAGAATCGCTTGAACCCACGAGGTGGAGGTTGGGCTGAGGCAGGAGAATCACTTGAACCCAGGAGGCGGAGGTTGCAGTGAGCCGAGATTGTGCCACTGCACTCCAGCCTGGGCAACAGAGCGAGACTCCGTCTCAAAAAAATGAATAAAAAATACATAAAGTTTTTATTAAACATAAAGAGCTACGGCTGATCCCCGGGGGCAGCTGGGAGTTGGGTGCTGCGTTGCGGGGTGGGGGACACCAGAAGCCAGGGGCCAGGACGAGGCTGCTGCAGGGGCCACAGGGACGGGGAAGGGGGCCAGCTGGCCACAGAGGGAGGACTTGGGCTGGGAAAGGGTTGTGTGGACAGGTGGTGACTGTGCAGTCAGGGGGTGCCACTCTCAGCTTGAGTCACCCTCAGGGGACTCACCCAGAGACACATAGGTGGGGGCAGGAAGATGGATTCCTGTAAGAAGAACCCAGCTGGGTGGGGTGGAGCTGGGGCCACTGGTGATCCCACCCCAATGGGAAAGCTTCCTGGAGGAAGTTTCCGGAACCAGATGTCATCAGGCTGGAGAGAGTCCCCCGCCCTCCAATTCAAACGGAGCAGGCTCAGGATCGGGGAGGCATCGGCGAGGGAGAGCTTTGGCCCCGGAGCGCAGGCACCTTGAGGCCAGGCAGGTGGAGCAGCCCACCGAGAGGGACTGCTGGGCTCCCGGCCTTCCCATGTCCAGTCATGGCCTGATGAGGACGGGCAGCCTTTATGGCTTTCCCCATCCACACGTGGCCTTTGGTGAACTAAAAGGCTGGGAGGCACCGAGCACAAAGGAGACAGATGAAGGGCGCGTCTCACCCCTCCCAGGGCCTCTGTTTTCCTTTCTGAGAAGTGGGCTGAGTGGTCCCCAAGGACTCTGTGGCCCTGAGAGCTGGTTGCTCTCTGCCTTCCCTGGGCCTGAGAATGTGGCCTGCCGGGGGCCTCTGGGGCAGGAGAGGCTCAGGGAGCTCCGGACTAGGGCCGCAGCAGCTATCATTAGCTCCCTGAGTCACCCCATAAACGCCACGTTCTCACCTGCTGGACTCTCTTGTTGCCCTGGCCCTCCCTCTCTCTCCCAATCCCTGACACTGATTGAAATGGTCTTTCCTAGGTAACAGACCAGGCCGCGGAGCCACAGCTGCTGACTCAGCACCTGTGAGATGCCTGGGCCCCATCTCTCTCGCGGTGGGGCCACCGCCTCCCATCCTGAACTCCCATCACACTCCTGCCCCAGAAAGCCACCTCCCTGGGCCAGCCTGGGGAGGCAGGAGCCTCTCCTCTGCCCCTCAGCAGTGGTGAGATTGAGATGTCCCTCCCCAGGGTTCCCAAACCTCAGGGAAATGTTCCTGAGTCTGTAGGGACCTGTATTCTCACACGTCCCTACAGCCAAGAGCGCACGGCCTTGCTTTCCTCGCTGGGGCCCAAGCTCCTTCCAGCCCTCCTCCCAAGGCCTATTGGCCAAGGGCAGACATGGCCCAGAGGACCTCTGAGGGCCATGCTCCGGGCTCCCCAGGGACCTTGGAGATGACCAGCTGCCTTGTGCAGGGAAGACTCACCTGGTGAGGTTCTGGGTGGTCGTGGCAACCCTTGCTCTGAGATCACCGCATGTCTGGGGCCCAAGGCCCCTGGGTGGGACTGTGGCTGAGGCGGTGGAAAGCTCTCATTGCAGGCAGAGGGATGGCTGGAATGAGGCATCAGAGGCAGAACTGGCTGGGCCACCTGCCCTCGGCGCCAGGCAGGCCACGCCCACCAGCCACAGCTGCGTTGCCCGCCCGCCCGCCCACGTGGCCCATGTGAGTCACCCCCACACCCACACAGCAGCCTCACCCCCACCGGGGAAAGGGCAGGGGAGGCTGCAGGTGCCAAGGTCGAAGTTATGGGTCCAACTCCTCCCTCTCTGGCATTCCATGCTGGGCAGGGACTTCCCATCTCAGGCCTCAGTTTTCCCAACTAGGAAACGGGAATCTTAACACCTACTTTCCAAGGCTGCCGTGAAGAGCCAAAGAGATCACAGAGGCGGGAGGGCTTAGTGAAGGGTCAGGTGCTCTGCTCTATCCCCCGGGGGGGAACACCACAGCCCAGGCCTGGCCTGGTTGACCTCAGCGCTGCCAGCCCCAAGACTTGGCACTTCTTCTCAAAAGTCGGTTCCTCGGATCAGGTCTCTCGGGGACAGAATTCCCCATTTAATACTTTCCACCAACAGTCACACATCATGGCCCTTAATGCCAGCCTCACCCCTTCCCGGCTGAATGAGCCTAGCAGGTCATTTCTCCGAGCCTCAGTCTCCTCATCTGTGAAACGTGCTTCATAAACCCACTTTGCAAGGTTATCGTGAGGCTTCAACAAGTGCCAGTAGAAAGGGCCAGAACAAGGCCCAGGGCATGGCAGGCACTCAATAAACAATGTCAGCTCTTAGCTGTGATTGCTTTTGTCATCTCCATGTATTCTCCCAGCGACTGCCCAGGCTGCCTTTCTCCAAGGCCAGGGCATCGCGGGAGGAATCGCTGCCCTCTCGCCTGGCCCAGGCTGCCGCTGTGAAGAGGGTGGAGCGAGGTCAGGACAGCCCTGTGTGCCTCGCGTCACTCAGGAACTGCACACCTGCTCCTCGGGGCGAGATGCGGACAAGACACGGCTGGGACAGAGCAGGAAGTCTCTGCTGATGAGGCCGGAGCTGGCGCGTGATGGGCAGGGAAATCCCCAGCTGTGAGCCTCTCAATTCCTCATCATCACAACCTGCCTGGCCTGGGGAGGAGGCAGGAGGCGGGTGAGGCTTCCAGGCCATGGGAGAGCAGGACCCGTGGCCGGTCAGGGGCAGACCAGACTTGCAGGTGTGGGTGAAGCGGGAGATCAGTTCTGCTGTTGAAGTCAGGGGGTCCTGAAGTTCCCACTCACAATTTGAAATCTCATGACTAGCCAGGCGCGGTGGCTCAAGCCTGTAATCCCAGCACTTTGGGAGGCCGAGACGGGCGGATCACGAGGTCAGGAGATCGAGACCATCCTGGCTAACATGGTGAAACCCCGTCTCTACTAAAAAAATACAAAAAACTAGCCGGGCGAGGTGGCGGGCGCCTGTAGTCCCAGCTACTGGGGAGGCTGAGGCAGGAGAATGGTGTGAACCCGGGAGGCGGAGCTTGCAGTGAGCTGAGATCACGCCACTGCACTCCAGCCTGGGCGACAGAGTGAGACTCCGTCTCAAAAATAAAATAAAATAAAATAAAATAAAATCTCGTGACTGTGCCTGAAACTCCACCGGTAAAGCCCGACCTGGGGTTGAGAACAGCCTCCCGCCACTTGCTCACTCACCGTCTCCCAACCCATCCCCGCGCCCTTCCGGCTTGCCTCTGGCGGCTCACACACCAGGGGAGGAGGCTGCTACCAAATGTCAGTGCTTCCATGTTCATAGCTTTTCTCAGCGGGCAGGTGGGAGCTGGTGAAAAAGGAACGTGTCTCCCACCCAGAGGTGTGCCCTGTGCCCAGCAAGGAAGAAGGGACCCCCACTCTGCTATGAGAGGCAGCAGGAGCCAGGTCACCCAGTGGAGTCACAGCCACTACTTAGGAAGCCCGAACCCATCCCAATTCCACCCCAAACACACAGAAGCAGCGGCTTCGGCCCCTTAGGCGGTCTGTGTTCAACCCCATTTAACCCAGCACCCCGTGAGAGCTCATGGGAGAGGCCGTGGCAGGGACGCAGGTGGACGATGAGGGATTCAGAACTGGAGAAGGCCGTGTCCACCCTCGAGGAACTCGTGTGGGCCACAGGGACACAGGCTCAGGCAGGAACCATGACCCACCAGGCAGGGCATCAGGACAAAATGGGCTGAGACCCCCAAGGCAGGAGGAAGTCCCTCTGACGGGGTGTAGGGGATGGGTTCGGGAAAGAGGGCACATCTGCCTGGACTTGGAAGGAGGGAGGAAGCCACAAGAGAAAGCCACACCCACAGAGGCTCAGAGGCCAGGACCACGGCATCCTCAAAGAGCGGTGAGAGGCTCGGGCGACACACAGACCCAGAAGGCTGAACAGAGACGGGGCCACAAGCCAGGCTGCAGCCCACTGAGTGACTCCAGGCCGCTGGGGCAGCCCTGACTCCTTAGTCCCACAGGGCTGTTGGCCCAGCCTCAGAGGGCTCATGGCCCGTGGCCTGGTGTGGATGCTGTCACCAATATGACAGAAAGGAAAAGATTCACTGGGCTGAGCCAGCACCCCACACCACGGCCATGCCTCTGCCTGTCTAGCCCCGGCTGAGCCTTGCCAGGGTTCAGGCCCCTGGGAGGGTTTCTGTCCTGTGTTTGGGGTCCACACAGCAGTCACAGGAGTGTGCAGCCATGAGTCTCACGCTGCAGGTGCCCAACTAGCACGGCCCGCCCTGTCTTGGCCAGCTCACAGCGACCTTTAGTGCCTATTCCCAGCCACCCCCATGCCTGGGAGTCTGGAAGGATGAAGGAGCTGCCCCCCCCCACAGTGTCCGACTCCTCACTCTTGGTGGCAGCCATAAGCCACGCTGTGCCCACCTTTTATTGTGATCGCAGGTCCTTCTCTGGCAGTGGATGGAACACACACAGAGCCTGGAGAGGCGACAGTCCCGAGAAGGAAACTTCCCAATTGGCACAACCAGGGGCGATGGGGCCAGGGCCTGGGGTGGGAGGCAGGCGGGGAGAGGGAGAGGGCAGCCTCCGGATATTCCTGCCCCAACTCCGCTCCCCCGAGGTCTGATTTTCAGACAGCCCCGAGGTGCTCATGGGTGCCCAGCCCGCCAGACTGAGCTCAGAGTGGAAGCCTTAGCCAGCAGCGTCCATCCGCATGATGCAGGGGCCATCCTCTGCCTCTGTAAAGCACCCCACAGAGGACACACGAGGCGTCATTGAACAGGTCCCCTCTGCCTCCCAAAACTCCCAAGCCCTGCAGACACGAAGCCCAAGCAACAAGCCCACAAGTTCCACCCGCACAGAGGGAGAAGGAAAAGGGGGTCTCTGTAGGGCGGGGGCAAGCAAGGAGGGGCCGGCCCCCTCACACACTCTAGGAAACGCCCTACTTGGTGCAGTGAGGAAGGAGAGAGGGAGCCAGGTAGACCTCCAACACCAGCCTCACGCCCGAGCAGGCTGACCCGGACAATGGCCAGGAGAGGGTCCTGGCAGCCACCACTGTTCTTCAGCCAGGAGACCACAGCAGCTGCCCACAGTGGATTCTGGGTTGTGGCTCGTCCTGCTTCCCGGTGACAGTGGGAAGGACACGAAGACAGAGATAGCAGTAGACTTGACAGTTGCCAAGAGAGTCGGTTTTAAGTGTTCTCATCACACCGAAGAGTGAGGTGCTGTATGTGTGAGACAGCTCGATTTGGCCATTCCACACTGTATACATGTATCAAAACATCATGTCGTATGTTGTGAATACATACAATTTCATTTGTCCATTAAAAATCAACTTTGAAAAGCGTAAATATATAAATCAATAGCATGATGTAAAACATTTTTTGTTTCATTCCTGTTTTTACCATTTTGTTTTATGAGAGCATTAGTAAAGAAAAAGAACAGAGGCTTGGTGCAGTGGCTCACGCCTGTAATCCCAGCATTTTGGGAGGCTGAATCCTCAGGTGGATCACCCGAGGCTAGGAGTTCAAGACCAGCCTGGCCAACATGGTGAAACCCCATCTCTACTGAAAACACAAATTAGCCGGGGGTGGTGCTGCACACCTGTAGTCCCAGCTATTCGGGAGGCTGAGGCAGGAGAATTGCTTGAACCCAGGAGGCAGAGGTTGCAGTGAGCCGAGACTGTGCCACCACGCAGCCTGGGCAACAGAGCGAGACTCCGTCTCAAAAAAGAAAAGAAAAGAAAAAGAAAAAGAATGGAAAAGTGAAAAGGAATATGATCAAAACAAAAATATAACATGCTATAGTGTAAATGCATACAACGTATTGGTCAATGCTATTTAAATTAAACAGAGAGAGAGCCAGAAAAAAGAGAAAAGATAAAATGACCACTACATACTCTTTAGAATGGCCCAAATCCAAAATGTGAACAGCACCAAATGCTGATGAGGACGTGGAGCCACAGGAACTCTCGGTCATCACTGGTGGGAATGTAAAACGATGCAGCCACTTTGAAAGACACTTCGGTGGTTTCTTACAAAACTAAACATACTCTTAGCATTCCAATCCAGCAACCACACTCTTTGGTGTTTACTCAAAGAAGCTGCAAACTTGTGCCCACACAAAAATTGCCCATGGATATTTATAGCAACTTTACTCATAATTGCCAAACCTTGGAAGCAACCAAAATGTCCTTCACTAGGTGAATGGATAAAGAGTGGTACATCCGGCCGGACGCAGTGGCTCACACCTGTAATCCCAGCACTTTGGGAGGCCGAGGAGGGCAGATCATGAGGTTGGGAGATCGAGACCATCCTGGCTAACACGGTGAAACCCCATCTCTACTAAAAATACAAAAAAAAAAAAAAAAACTAGCCGGGCATGGTGACAGGTGCCTGTAGTCCCAGCTACTTAGGAGGCTGAGGCAGGGGAATGGCGTGAACCCAGAAGGCAGAGTTTGTAGTAATACAAGACAGTGCCACTGGACTCCAGCCTGGGAGACAGAGCAAGACTCTTGTCTCAAAAAAAAACAAAAGAGTGGTACATCCAATAGAATGGAATGTTATCCTCCAATGAAAGAAATGAGCTCTCATGCCATGAAAAGACATGGAGGAAACTCTAATGGAAAATACTAAGTAAAATAAATCAATCTGAAAAAGGCTACGATGATGCCAACTACATGACATGCTGGAAGAAGCAGAAGCACAGAGGCAGTAAAAGATCAGTGGCTGGCCAGGCACGGTGGCTCACATCTGTAATCCCAGCATTTGAGGAGGCCAAGGCAGGCAGATTGATTGAGGCCAGGAGTTCAAGACCTGGCCTGGGCAACATGATGAAAGCCCATCTCTACAAAAAATACAAAAATGAGCCAGGCATGGTGGCTCTCACCTGTAGTCCCAGCTACTCAGGAGGCTGAGGTGGGAGGATCCTTGAGCCCAGGAGGTTGAGACTGCAGTAAGCTGTGATTGCACCACTGCACTCCAGCCTGGGCGACAGAGCAGCAGAACTCCGTCTCAAAAAAAAAAAAAAAGGTCAGTGGTTTCCAGGAACTGGAGAGAGAGACCGATGAATAGGTGCCACATGGAGGATTTTTAGGGCAACAAAAGTCCTCTGTCTGATACTATAATGGTAAACGCAGGTCATGCATTTGTCAAAACCCATGGAATCTGTAACCCCAAGAGTGACCCCAGTGGACTTTGTGTTTTGTATTTTGGTTTTTTTTCTTTTTTCTTTTTTTTGAGACAGAGTCACTCTGTTGCCCAGACTGGAGTGAAGTGACAAGACCTCAGCTCACCACAACCTCCGCCTCTTGGGTTCAAGCGATTCTCCTGCCTCAGCCTCCTAAATAGCTGGGATAACAGACATGCGTCACCACGCCTGGCTAATTTTTGTATTTTTAGTAGAGATGGGGTTTCACCGTGTTAGCCAGGCTGGTCTCAAACTCCTGACCTCAGGTGATCCACCCGCCTCAGCCTCCCAAAGTGCTGGGATTACAGGCGGGAGCCACGGCGCCCGGCCGGCCAGTTTTATTTTTAGAGCAACTTTAGGTTCACAGCAAAATTGACACCAAAAAGATATAGCGAGTTCTCATACACCTGCTGTGCCCACAACCTCCCCAGCTACTGACATCCTGCACCAGAGTGGTACATTGTTACAATCAGTGAATCGACACTGATACATCATTATCATCCAAAGTCCAGCTCACGCCTGTAATCCCAGTACTTTGGGAAGCCCAGGCGGGTGGATCACTTGAGGTCAGGAGTTCAAGACCAGTCCCACCAACATGGTGAAACCCCATTTCTACTAAAACTACAAAAATTAGCCAGGCGTGGTGGCAGGTGCCTGTCATCCCAGCTACTAAGGAAGCTGAGGCAGGGGAATCCCTTGAACCCAGAAGGCAGAGGTTGCAGCGAGCTGAGATCACGCCACTGCACTCCAGCCTGGGCGACAGAGCAAGACTCTGTCTCAAAAACAAAACAAAAAGCTGATCCAATTTACAGAAGTTTGCAGCTGTCTGACACCCACACATTTTCTAAGAAAGGCCTACAGGTAAAGCACGGAGTCCCAGGCCCACAGCAGGAAGCGAGAAGCCCTTCCACCTCCCTCTGGCCCAGGATAGGCTGGCATGCCCCAGCACATTCTCTGCCAGGCAGCCTGACACAGCAGTTAAGACCCAGGCTTCGGAGTCAGACTGCCTGGGGTCAAATCCAGGCAATGTGTTTACTGGCCGTGCAACCTTACTCACGGTTGGAACCTTGATTGTCTCATCTATAAAACGGAACTAATAATAACTTCTTCACGAGCTGTTAGGAGACTTAAAGGGAGATGCACATGGAGCACCTTCATAAACACTCCCCACATCCCAGCTGGCGGCCTTCCTCCTCCAGGCTCCGGGCTCACTTGCCATGGTCACACGCAGGCACTGGGAGCGCTAGCCCTGGGCTCTTCCGTGGGGCCTCCTATGTGGAGGCAGACATGATGCTAGAGCACAGGGAGGAGGGATCCCAGCATTTCCTCCCAAAACATCTCTCCTGGTAGAGCCCAAGCTGCAGCCTCAGCCAAAGGTCATCCTTTCATGAACCAACATCCAGTAATTCCACAACTCAACAACTCATTCTACACTCCGCAGATATTAACACAACCTGCCCATGGCTGGAACAGATCTCTCTTCCAGGGTATCTGTTTCTTTTCTTTTTTTTTTTTTTTTTTTTGAGATGGGGTCTCGCTCTGTTGCCCAGGCTGGAGTGCAGTGGCCGGATCTCAGCTCACTGCAAGCTCCACCTCCCGGGTTCACGCCATTCTCCTGCCTCAGCCTCCTGAGTAGCTGGGACCACAGGCGCCGCCACCTGGCCGGGCTAGTTTTTTGTATTGTTTTTAGTAGAGACGGGGTTTCACCGTGTTAGCCAGGATGGTCTCGATCTCCTGACCTCGTGATCCGCCCGTCTCGGCCTCCCAAAGTGCTGGGATTACAGGCTTGAGCCACCGCGCCCGGCCGCCAGAGTATCTGTTTCTTAAGCTCTATTGTGTAAACGAAGAGTCAGCAAACTCTTCTGTAAAGGGGCAGATAGTATGTTTTTTATATTTTAGGTAAGTTTTTTATATTTTAGGCTTTGCAAACTATTTGGTCTCTGTCGCAACTATTCATTTCTGCATTATAGCAGGAATGCAACCATAGGAATGCACACACACACACATACACACACACATACATATACACACATACACACACATACACCATACACACATACCATACACATACACACACACACACCCCCCATACACACACATACACACACATACACACACACACGCGCACACACACACATACACACACATATACACACACACCATACACACACACATACACATACATACACACATACACACACACACATATACATACACACATACACATACACACACACACACAGACACAGACACACACACAGACACACACATACACACACACAGATACAAACATGCATGCATGCACACACTCACACACACACCCCCATGTGTGCACACATGCTTCCATAAGCAGCTTACACAGAGCCAGTTAGCTATGCCAGCCCATTACCTGGCACAAACTGTACACTTGACACGATATATATGTATACATATATATTTATTTGAGGATGCCACTATGGATGGAGTGGAAGCATGTGCCATTGCGGGGAGGCAGGATTGGGGGCCCTACAAATGGAAGATCTTTCCAACATTCTTACCAAGTACCTTTGGGATGTGGTTCTGTACTTTTAACCTGAACAGCAATCGAGCTGATATTCTGGAGACTGTGACTGATCGTAAGGAAAGATGAAGAAGGCACTCCTGCAACAGCTTGAATCTGCCGGAACTGGGAGTGGGACGGCCTCCCCCGCCTTCTCCGGGGAGTACAGACCAACACCCCCACACCACCCGGGCAGGAGAGCGTGGAGACCGAGCACAATACAGAGAGGAAGGGCTTCTGCGTTTTCCATCAAAGGAAGGTTTTTGTTCCCAAAGGTGTTTTCCTGGGCTTCGTTTACTTTTGCTTCTAGTAATGTAAAATCAAAGGAGGCCGGGCGCAGCGGCTCACGCCTGTAATCCCAGCACTTTGGGAGGCCAAGGCTGGCAGATCACCTGAGGTCAGGAGTTCGAGACCAGCCTGGACAACATGGTAAAACCCCGTCTCTACTAAAAATACAAAAATTAACTGGGCGTGGTGGTGCTCACCTGTAATTCCAGCTACTCGGGAGGCTGAGGCAGGAGAATCGCTTGAACCCGGCAGGCAGAGGTTGCAGTGAGCCAAGATCACACCACTGCACTCCAGCCTGGGCAACAAGAGACTCTGTCTCAAAAAAAAACAAAAACAAAAACAAAAAACGGCTGGGCATGGTGGCTCACACCTGTAATCCCAGCACTTTGGGAGGCCAAGCTGGGCAGATCACCTGAGGTCAGGAGTTCGAGACCAGCCTGGCCAACATAGCGAAACCCTGTCTCTACTTAAAAAAAATACAAAAAATTAGCCAGGTGTGGTGGTGCGTGCCTGTAATCCCAGCTACTCAGGAGGCTGAGGCAGAAGAATCACTGGAATCCAGGAGGCGGAGGTTGCAGTGAGCCAAGATTGTGCCTCTGCACTCCAGCCTGGGCAAGAAGAGTGAAACTCTGTCTCAAAAAAAAAAAAGAAAAAAAAGAATAAAATCAAAGAAAACAAGGGCCTAACATGTCCCAGCAGAGACTGACCGTCCACACTGTTTAGGAAAGTGAGTAAAACCTCGAAAGCCTGTTAGGAGATTCACTTGGGACAGGGACAGTTGGAAGCACATCACTCCCCATGCTTCCAACGCTTCCCACAGCTTGTCCGGTGCAGATGTGGGAACATGCTGGGCAGGCACAGACCAGGCCAGGCTGCTGACAGAGCCCTGGTGTTCCCTCGGCAGCCCCCCGTGGCGGCGGGGTCTCCTAAGGCCCAGCGTTAACAGTGCTGTCTGTGTGAGGTCCTCACTTCTCTCCGGAAGCGGGAGGACTCCTGAAGACCTCAGCATCTTCTGGCTTCAGAGACCCTGAAAACTGTCGCAGGTGCACTTCCTCGGGCTGAGCAGAGGGCCTATCTCGAGCACTTGCCTCTCTTAAAAGGGGGACCAGGGCAAAGTTCTTCCAGTGTCTGGCTGAAACTGAAGGGTAAAACACTATTACTACCTTGGATGCAGCATTCCCTTCTTGGCCTCCCAAGTCTCCAGATAAAAGGAGGCCCAGGCTGGGCACGGTGGCTCACGCCTATAATCCCAGCACGTTGGGAGACCAAGACGGGTGGATCACCTGAGGTCAGGAGTTCGAGACCAGGAGTTCGAGACCATCCTGACCAACACGGTGAAATCCTATCTCTACTAAAAATACAAAAAATAGCCAGGCATGGTGGCGCATGCCTGTAATCCCAGTACTTGGGAGGCTGAGACAGGAGGATCGCTTGAACCCGGGAGGCCGAGGTTGCAGTGAGCTGAGATTGCACCACTGCACTCCAGCCTAGGCAACAGAGGGAGACTCTGTCAAAAAAAAAAAAAAAAAAAAAAAGAAGGCCCAGGCATGCAAGTGCTTCCTGAGGCACCTGGATCAGTGCAATGTCCTCCTCCCTCAACTGCTCAAAGAGCCTCATGCACTCTGGTTGTTCCTCAAATTCTCTTCCTCCATCCCACCCCGACTTGCTTGCAGCCTCAGGAGAGCCTATCGCCTGCCCCTCTCGGCCTTCATCTCCTCTCTGCCCAAGCGGGAAGGAGAGGAGGTCTCCACAGAGCAACGCCGAGGCCTGTCCCGTGACTGCCTCAACACCAGGGCAGCTCTGGGTGACGAGCACCCACCAAAGAGGCAGGATTTGGGGTCCAGGCCCACTGCACTCCAGCCTGGGCGACAGAACGAGACTCCGTCTCAAAAAAAAAAAAAGAAAAAAATTATAAAGGTGCAATCAGGCAACCTCCAACCATCCCCCATCCCTGCCCCAATTAACATGGATGTGTATATCCCTGCCCCTGGGTCAAAGCCTTTCTAAATATCACAGTGAACGTGCAGTGTTGTAAACCGCCAACAATGCTGTGCAAACGTAATACGAATCAACTGCCAAGTGAAACAGCAAATCTCGTCAAAGATGTGGGATGTCACTAAATCAACAAGAGTGACATTGAAAAACTACTCAAATCACACGCAAAGCTATCTTTGAATAGCTCTCTGGGAAAGATAGACCAGTTAACAATTGACAAAGAGATCATCAATAAGCATTATTATGGGATGCAGGGATTGCTTCTAACTAAACTCATAGGAAAATCACATGATCGCAGGAGGCCTGTGGAAAAACCGATGGCGCCCTCGAGCAGTTTTCTAAAAATGAGCCTTTGATAAAATAGATTTTCACTTCCAGCTATAACAGAGTATCTGGTACTGGGCTAGCCGTCCTGCTGCCAACGATCACAAAACTAGGCAACATACACACAGCACGTGTTTTTCAGGGATAGGACATCAGGCAGAGTGAAAAACGGCAGTCCTTCAAGTAACACCCACTTAGCGGCTAAAGATTTTTAAAAACTAAAAATCAAAAAAAGGCCAGGCACGGTGGCTCACGCCTGTCATCCCAACGCTTTGGGAGACCAAGGTGGGCGGATCACTTAAGGTCAGGAGTTCGAGACCAGCCTGACCAACATGGTGAAACTCTGTCTCTACTAAAAATATAAAAATTAGCCTAGTGTGGCGGCAGGCAACTTCAATCCCAGCTACTCGGGAGGCTGAGGTGGGAGGATCACTGGAACCCAGGAGGAGGAGCTTGCAGTGAGCCAAGATTGTGCCACTGCACACCAGCCTGGGCAACAGAGCAAGACACCATCTCATAAATAAATAAATAAATAAATATATAAATAAATAAATAACTGCAATTCCTAAGAGAAGTGAAAATCACAAGGGGAGCCCTATGATCTCCCTAACTTTCTGCCTCGGAACAATTGCCCCAACTACAACGCAGTGAGCTGCAGTCTAAGCAGAGCATGGAATTGCGTTTGAGTGAAAGAGGAAGAAATCAAGAGCTGGGCAACTGAAGCAGCGGGAATCTGTGGATACGAGCCCTGGAGAAGAGGAGGAAAGATTTATGGGGGTGGAAGCCCAGAAGTCTTTGGGGCAGGTGAGTCCCCCACAAGTCCTTGCTAAGAGCTGAGCTGTGCTAGTTCATGAGGGTGATTAGAGAGTGGCTCAGAGGATTTAAAGGGTGTTAAGACGGTCTCTGGGCCTCTGAGACCCCCAGTACCACTCAACCTTGAACGTCTCTGTCTCATTTTCATAAAGATAGAAAACAGAATAGGGGCCAAGAGGTTAGGGGCCAGGGGACAAGGGGTCAGGGAGGAGGGGACATAGAGTTATTACACAGGCACAGAGTTTCCATTTGGGATGACTAAAATGTTCTGGAAAAAGGCCGGGCACAGTGGCTCACGCCTGTCATCCCAGCACTTCGGGAGGCCAAGGCAGGTGGATCACCTGAGGTTGGGAGACTAGCCTGGCCAACATGATGAAACCTTGTTTCTACTATAAAAATACAAAAATTAGCCAGGTGTGGTGGCACGCACCTGTAATCCCAGCTACTCGGGAGGCTGAGACAGGAGAATCGCTTGAATCCGGGAGTGGAGCTTGCAGTGAGCCAAGATTGTGCCACTGCACTTCAGCCTGGGTGACAGAGTGACACTCCGTCTCAAAAAAAAAAAAAAAAAAAAATTCTGGAAATAGATAGTGGTGATAGTTGTACAATAATGTAAATGTACTTAATGACACTAAATTGTACACTTAAAAATGATTTAAATGGCAAGTTTTAGGAGATAAATATTTTACCACAGTTTTTTTAGAATTAAATACAAAGTAATTCGAAAACAAAGTGTTCAGGGTTGTAACTATAACTCAAAATTTGTCCACTATAAACTGTGCCTGCTTCATTTTTAAGTGTCCTCAATTAGACATTTATTTAATGTTTTCTATTAAATGTTTACCAGTAACTGTTAAACAGCTTCCTTTCTGGTAATTTTCCTTGGGGTTTTTCTATTTTTTCTTTTTTTGAGACAGAGTCTCACTCTGTCGCCCAGGCTGGAGTGCAGTGGTGCGATCTCAGCTCACCACAATCTCCACCTCCCAGGTTCAACCAATTCTCCTGCTTCAGCCTCCTGAGTAGCTGGGATTACAGGTGCCCACCATCATGCCTGGCTAATTTTTGTATTTTTTAAGTAGAGATGGGGTTTCACCATGTTAGCCAGGCTGGTCTCGAACTCCTGACCTCAGGCAATCCGCCTGCCTCGGCCTCCCAAAGTGCTGGGATGACAGGCGTGAGCCACTGCGCCTGACCTCCTTGGAGTTTTTCTGCTCAAGGCATCCCTTTCCTCTTCTCACCCTCCCCTCTTCTCCACCTGCCCAGCTGTGTCCATGAGTGACAAGTGTTCCCGTCTGCCTGTGTGTGTCCGCACAGCCTCATAGAGCTATGACGTCGCATGCACACGTGCAGAGTGAGGAACAGAGCCGAGGAGGCAGAGCAGCCCACACAAGGAGGCGGGGCGGGGCTGGGCTGCATCCCCTGGGGCGCTGAGGACAGGTGCCTGAGCTGGAGATGCTGGCACAGCCGCTTGCACAGGCCCAGTGAGTTGTCAGTGGTGACAGCATGCGTGAGGCACTCAAGTCAGCCCGTGACTATGTGCACATGGCTGACGTCAGGAGCTGCTACGGTGCCCGGGTCCTGGGGCGAAGAGGAGCCTGGCAAGGCGTGGAGAAACTGCAAAGCTCCCCCTGCCCAATGTCAGGCCACCAGCCAAGGAGGCGCCAAGCACCGGTCCCTCACGCCTCACCTCTGCTTGACCGCAGGGAGAAGCTCAGGGTGCGCTTGACGCCCTCACAGTTGCCCGGGTCTTCGTTGATGATGCCCACGTTGGTGTTCCAGGTGGTCCAGTTCACCTCGTCCACCCTGCAGGGTAAGGGGTGAAGGGAGCCTGAGAGCTGTGCCCAGATTCCCAGGCCGAGGGCTCTGCCCACCGGCCAAGCCCAAGAAACCCACCCATCAGGATGGAGACACGGCGGGTCAGGACGGCAGAGAGGACTTGATTTTTGGACACCATCCCCAAAGATGTGATCTCCGACCACACTGTGAGGCCCAGGGACTTTACACATTGGATGCCAGGCTCTGACCCTGCTCACTAGAAGACCCCTTCTGGACACCTCGAATTTTCCAGAATTTAGTGTCTGGGCGCCACCAGCCGAGATCGAAGATGGGTCCCCCGTGCATGCCTACGACGGAGCTCAGGACAGCCCCAATGCCCACAGCTGGTGTGGGGAGAGCCCCCTGTGCTCATGACCAGCCCCAAGAGGCCCTGAGGCAGGCTCTGTGTCCACAGGGGAGCCCCGAGGCTCCCAAGCTCTGATTCAGGTGGAGCCTGGGCGTTACCTGAAGCACCACCTGTAGTCGTCCTTGCCGTCAGGTGTGTATCCCACCTGCAGCAGCTTGCCTGAGCGGAAGGCCTTCCTCATGCACTTGAGGAAGCTCTTCTCTGTGTCCAGGATGGTGATGGCTCTCTGCAGGAAGACACCAAGGGCAGAGGAGCTGAGTGGCAGAGGGTGCATCCCAGGGCCTCCCTGGCTGCCAGTATCCACCTCCCCAGGGGCTCTCCCAGGCCCAGATGCCTCCGGGCTGGCTGTCCAGCGCCCTCTATGCTAGCTTGGTTTCTGTAGCCTGGCGGGGGCACACTCTACGCAAGGGGCACAGCCCGGCCAGCCCAGACCTGTGCAGGTGCCACTGGTGCCTGCCGGGCCTGGGCAGGGCAGCCCCAGGAGTGGTACGGAGTATCCCAGACCCTGCCCTGAGGAGCTCACAAGGGGCAACACTGGGTAGGGGCTGAGAGCAGGGCCTCGGGGTGAGACTGCCTGGGCCAGGTCCTGGCTCTGCCACTTACTAGCCATGTGGCCTTGAGTACAGATACCTAACTTCACTGTGCCTCAGCGTCTTCATTCAAAAATTGAACAGTATAGCCAGGCGCGGTGGCTCACGCCTGTAATCTCAGCACTCTGGGAGGCCAAGGCAGGCGGATCACCTGAGGTCAGGAGTTCGAAACCAGCCTGGCCAACACAGTGAAACCCCATCTCGACTAAAAATACAAAAATTAGCTGGGTGTGATGGCAGGCGCCTGCAATCCCAATTACTAGGGAGGCTGAGGCAGGAGAATCGCTTGAACCCGGGAGGCAGAGGTTGCAGTGAGCCAAGATCGTGCCAGTGCACTCCAGCCTAGGCAACAAGAGCGAAACCCCATTTCAGAAAAAAAAAAAAAAAGGAACAGTAATAGAATCCACTTCACAGGACTGTTGTGAGGATTAAATGAGATCAGGTAAGACAGACAGTTAGTACAGTCCTACAGTCCCTATCATAGAGAAAGTGCTTCTTCATAAGAAAGAAACTTATTATTAGTAGTTGGGGATGCAGGTGTGGCCCACAGGGCTCAGAAATGTAGCTGTCAGGGCCCTGCCTCATGGTAGCTGCTCCCCTGAGTCTGGCCTCTGGTGCCCACCTTACGCCAGGCTCCTCTGAGGTGGACACCCTATGGGGCTGAGCCCTCCCCCTTCTTCCCTCCAGGACCACCCAGACCACAGCCAAGCATGGTGTCTATAAACACCAGCTAAACTCATCTGCCCCTGAGCAAGTGCTGGCCGGGGGAACTTGCTGGAAGCCCACTGAGGGAGGTGCTGAGGCTGGATCCCTGGGCCTGGCCGGACTTTCTGCCCCCTCCTCAAATCCTGCAGGGCTCATGTGCCCAGTGGGGTAAAGCAGGGGACAGAGAGGCCCACACCCTCCTGGCCACTCACCGCCCCCACCCACCCACCCACCCACCTGCAGCCAGCTGTGTAAGACAGCGGACAGAGCAGCCCACACCCTCCTGGCCGCTCACCACCTCCACCCACCCACCCACCCACCTGCAGCTTCCAGATGTTCTTGCTCTCCTGTGCGATCTTGTTGACAGTCTCGCCCATGAGGGCGATGAGCATGTTGAGCAGGAGGATGTAGGTGAGAATCACATAGGCCAGCAGCAGGATGATGAAGACAGCCTTGAAGTCGTAGTTCTCGGTGAACTCCAGGTCCCCCATGCCGATGGTGAACTTGAACAGCTCCAGGCAGGTGGAGTACAGGCTGTTGTAGGAGCTATCGGGGGGCCTGCAGCCAGGCCCCCGCCAAAGCAGTGTGCCCACGGCCACCTCCACCAACCTGCACGTCACCACCGCTACGGGGCACGGGGAGGGCAGGGTGCTACTGGATAGAAGCCCATACCCCAAGTCCCCTGACATACACCCTCCTGCTCAGTCTCCTATAGTTTTGTGAGAAGTTTTTTTTTTTTTTTTGAGACGGAGTCTCGCCTCTGTCAGCCCAGGTTGGAGTGCAGTGGCCGGATCTCAGCTCACTGCAAGCTCCCTTGGCTCCTACGTGCCTATTCTCCTGCCTCAGCCTCCCGAGTAGCTGGGACTACAGGCTTCGTCACCAGCCTCGCTAGCTTTTGTATTTTTAGTAGAGACGGGCTCACCATGTTAGCCAGGGATGGTCTTGATCTCCCACCTGATCCACCTGTCTCGGCCTCCCAAAGTGCTGGGATTACAGGCTTGAGCCACCGCGCCCGGCCGAGAAGTTATTTTTAAAGCACCCCTTCTTTAAAACTAACAAAAAATTTTCAAAGTATATTTTTAAGAACTTTATCATCATCTGCTAGAAAAATAAATATATAAATCTCTATGTACAATGTGACTATAGCCAACTTTGCTCAGTGTACAACCTGCTTAATCGTACATGTCAGCTCTGGCTCCACACCTGCTTTGTCCCTCACACCCTGTCGGCCTGCATCCCTCAGAGGTCCATTTTGCAACCATGAGCACGGAGCAGCTCAGAGCAGAATGACCTCTCCCCACATTCTGCCTGCTTCTTTGGGAAGTGTGGCCCAGAGTCTGAGGGCCTCTGCAGCAGTTGTGCACTGTGGTTGCTGCCTATCAGTATCCACTAACCCCCCGGCCTAGTCCCTTCCCGTACCTACTGAAATGCAAGGCCTTCAGATCCAGGCGCCAGAGCCTACACCTATTAGGTCTGTCCTAGCCACAGCAGCCCATCCCTCCCAGCCAGAGATTCCAACACAAACCGCAGGGTGGGGACAGGGAGGGTGCACCACGTGAACTAGGCAACTGTGGGACTCGGGTGAGCACCAAAGCAGAGTCCAGTGCTCAAAAAATGACGTGGAGGCCGGGCGCGGTGGCTCACGCCTGTAATCCCAGCACTTTGGGAGGCCGAGGTGGGTTGATCACCTGAGGTCAGGAGTTTGAGATCAGCCTGGCCAACATGGTGAAACCCCATCTCTACTAAAAATACAAAAATCAGCGAGGGGTGGTAGCACATGCCTGTAATCCCAGCTACTGAGGCTGAGGCATGAGAATCAAGTGAAACCCCAGGGAGGTGGTGAGATTGGTGATGGCACCGCTGCACCTGGCTTTTGGCAGGACAGAGCCAGACTCCATCTCAAAAAAAAAGATCGACATGTTCAAAGCACAGGAGCCAGCTGGAAGGGGCTCCCTGTGACTAACTTCAGACAATTTGAGTATAAAATAAAGAGGAGGCTGGGCTGGTGGCTCAAACCCAGTGTCCGTTGCCTCGAGTTTATTTGTCCACGAGCTCAGGAGATCGAGACCATCCTGGCCAACATGGTGAAACCCCGCGGTCTACTAAAAATACAAAAACTAGCCAGGCGAGGTGGCGGGCGCCTGTAGTCCCAGCTACTCGGGAGGCTGAGGCAGAAGAATGGCGTGAACTCGGGAGGTAGAGCTTGCAGTGAGCTGTGATCTGGCCACTGCACTCCAGCCTGGGCGACAGAGCAAGACTCCACCTCAAAAAAACAAACAAAAAACAAACAAACAAAAAGGATAGTCAGGATCATAACCCATTTAACAAAGTGAGAATCCATGAAAACAAAAGACTGCATGGGGCCATGCTGATACAAATAAATACGCAGGAGTGGGGAATGGAAAGCTCTTCTCCACGATAGAATGCCAGGTCAGAAATGCACAAGCAATGATGGAGTTAGAAGATCATCATGTCCAGGCACGGTGGCTCACACCTGTCATACCAGCACTTTGGGAGGCCAAGGCAGGCGGATCACCTGAGGTCAGGAGTTCGAGACCAGCCTGAGCAACATGGTGAAACCCCGTCTGTACTAAAAATATAAAAATTAGCCGGGCATGGTGATGGGCAGCTGTAATCCCAGCTACCCGGGAGGCTGAGGCAGGAAAATTGCTTGAACCTGGGAGGCGAATGTTGTAGTGAGCCAAGATGGCACCACTGCACGCCAGCCTGGGTGACAGACAGAGACTCCTTCTCGAAAAAAGAAAAGAAAATCCTCATTTGGCCACCATGATAGGATGAAGTGATTCAGGTAAGACTCATCAAGGGATGCTAACACTCCTGGGTGAAAGTCTGATGAGAAACAGGCTAGTCACATAGTTTCAAAGCATCTCCTTGAAAAGTATCCATTACAAAGGTAAATATGGTAGCTTTACAGTGGAAAAGTCTGGCAGATCAACCAAAACCAACTCATCAAAGCTAACGTCACCAGAAGTGAGACAGACATCATGTGATTTCCAATAAAACACACAGCAGAAGACGTAAGTCGCTTCTTGATATTCTGGCCAAAATGCACGCCTGGCTATAATCATGAGGAAACATCAGACACACCCAAATTCAGAAACATTGTCAAAACCACTGGTCTCTACTCATTACAAATTCTAAGGTTGCAAATGACAAGGGATGACACAGGAACTGCCCCGGATTAACGGAGACTAAGGCCAGGCGCGGTGGCTCACGCCTGTCATCCTAGCACTTTGGAGAGCCGAGGCGGGCAGATCACTTGAGGTCAGGAGCTCGAGACCAACATGGCGAAATCCCGTCTCTACTAAAAATACAAAAAAAAAAAAAAAAAATAGCCAGGTGTGATGGCGGGCACCTGTAATCCCAGCTACTTGGGAGGCTGAGGCACAAGAATCACTTGAACCCTGGAAGTCGAGGTTGTAGTGAGCCAAGATGGTGCCACTGTACTCCAGTCTGGGCAACAGCATGAGACTCTGTCTCAAAAAATAATTAATGGCCAGGCACGGTGGCTCATGCCTGTAATCCCAGCACTTTGGGAGGCCGAGGTGGGTGGATCACCTGAGGTCAGGAGTTCGAGACCAGCCTGGCCAATATGGTAAAACTCCATTGCTATTAAAAATATAAAAACTAGCCAGGCATGGTGGTGGGCACCTGTAATCCCTGCTACTTGGGAGGCTGAGGCAGGAGAATTGCTTGAACCCAGGAGACGGAGGTTGCAGTGAGCCAACACAGTGCCACTGCACTCCAGCCTCGGCAACAGAGACTCTGTCTTAAATAATAATAATAATAAATTAATTATTAAAAGAGACCAAAGAAGCATGACAATGGAAGGTAATGCATGATCTCGGATTCTCATTTTCTGATAAAGACATTATTAGGACAAGTGGTGAAATTCAAATAAGGGCTATGGGTTAGCTAATAGTGTGGGTCGATATTACCTTCTTGATTGTGATCATTGAACTGTGTTTATGTAAAATAACTTTCTTTTAGAAATACACACTGAAGTATTTCATGGTAAAGGGCTGATCATATCTGCAACTTACTCTCAGTTTTTTTCACACGTGGCATATGTGTTCATGTTTGTCGTGAGCATGTGTATGGGGTAGAGAAAGTGGTAACATAAAATGTGGTAATTTGGGGGGAATCTGGGTCAAGAGTGTAGAGAAGTTATTGGTTCTATTCTTGCAACTTGTCTGAAGTCTGAAATAATGTCAAAATTAAAAGTTGAAGGGCCAGGCATGGTGGCTCACACCTGTAATCCCAGCACTTTGGGAGGCCGAGGCGGGTGGATCACAAGGTCAGGAGTTCGCAACCAGCCTCAGCAACATGGTGGAAACCCCGTCTCTACTAAAATACAAAAAATTAGCCAGGCGTGGCATTGTGCACCTGTAGTCCCAGCTACTCGGGAGGCTGAAGTAGGAGAATTGCTTGAACCTGAGAGGCAGAGCTTGCAGTGAGCCGAGTTTGCACCACTGCACTCCAGCCTTGGTGACACAGCGAGACTCCGTCTCAAAAAAAAAAAAAAAAAAAAAAAGGTTGAAAAACCCACTGAGCCAAAATGCTACACGACAGCCACAGCACTTCCAGCCTGGAAAATTCTTACAGCATTTTATATATCATGTGGCCAGGTTCTGGGGCTCATTTCAGTGTGTCCTCTGTCCACCCTCTGTCACTTGCAGACATGCACCTGCCTACCAGCTTCTCATTCAGCTCCCGGCAGAGCCTTCAGGAGGTTCAGGCAAGCAGGACCCCTGCCCTTCCCCATCCCTGACCAAGCTCATTACCTGTGGAAAACCCGAACAAGAAGACGACATAGACGAACATGAAGCGACACGGGTGCCTGGGATAATCTGGCAGGGACCTTGGGCTCATTGAGGCCGAGGCCAGGTCTGGGAGGCTGAGGGAAGTGGGGAAGAAGCATCTTGAGTACATAGGAGGGGTTTGCTTTGCTGGTTCTCAGCTGGGGGGTCATGAGGGAGTCACCCACCCTCCCCCCATAGCCTTTGTTCTGGTCGGGAGATGGAGGCCTGGTGTGCAGAGGGAGTCCCAGGTTTCAGGGATCCCTGCACCTGGAGCCAGGGCTAGATGCTTGATTTCTTGGAGAAAATGGGCTGGGGAGGGGCCAAGCCAGCCCCAGCCTTCCCAGGCAAGACAGAGAGGATGGGCGGAGTTCCTGGGACAGCATCTTACCCGCCCCCGAGGTGAGTGGGCTCTGAGGAGACCCACTGGGGCCCCGGGCACCCACCTTCTCTATCATGACAGCGTAGATGCCCATCTGCTGGAAGCCACGGGTGTAGTAGAGCATGTTGGTCCAGCCCAAGGCCAGGGAGAACACCATGGAGGCCACGTACTCCTTGAGGTGGCTGAAGTACAGCACCACGGTGGCCAGCATGAACAGTGACTGCAGAAAGCTGAGGGCGGAGGGGCAGAAAGCTGTGTCTACAGGAACCCGGGAGGCCACAAGCCCCCAGAACAGGCATGAAGGCTGCTCAGGAAGAGTTGGAGCTGCAGGCCCGCGATAGGGGCTAGGGTTGGGCTGTCCTGCTTCCTTCAGCCCAGGCGTTCTCCATGGAAGCGGCATCATCCCCAAGGAGCAGAAATTGGCTTGGTGAGGAGGTGTGCAAAGTCTCACTCTTTTTATGTATCAAGCACAGATCTCGTCAAGGCCAGGCAGCAGTGAGCTCCTGTAATCCCAGCAGGAGGCCACAGAGGCATCTTGAACATGAGTCAGGAGTTCAGGCCAGCCCTGAGCCAACATAGTGAAACCTGCAAATACAAAAACAAAATTAGCGAGGCAGGTGGCGTGTGCCTGGGAGGCTGAGGCAAGATCGGCCTCCTGCCTCCAGCCCTGGGAGGGACAGAGTGGGAACTCTGTCAAGAAGAAGAAAAAAGAGAGAGAGAGAGAAGGAGGGAGGAGGGAAGAGGTGAGGAGGGTGGGGAAGGAAGGAAAGGAGGAAGGAAGGAAGGAAGAAGGGAAGGAAGGAAGGACATAAAAGGATATATAGTGGCCAGGCGTGGTGGCTCACACCTGTCATCCCAGCACTTTGAGAGTTTGAGATGGGCAGATCACTTGAGGTCAGGAGTTTGAGACCAGCTGACTAACACAATGAAATCCGTCTACTAAAAATACAAAAAGTAGCTGGGCCCAGGTGCACACCTCCCCAATCCCAGCTACTGGGGCAGCTGAGACAGGAGAATCACTTGATGCTATAGAGCATGACCTGTGAGCAGGTAAATCAGTGTGTGCTAAACCTACAGACCTTGCCTCTTGAGTTTGCCTTTTGGGGCTAAAGTATAGGTATCTCAAGATTAGGGGGAAAACAGAGGAAAATAACCCATTCTACCAAAAAGGTGCCTGCACTCCTGTGTTTATCAAAACACTATTCACACAATAGCAAAGCATGGAATCAATCCAGGTGCCCATCCACGGTAGACTGGATAATCAAAATGTGGTACGTATATACCGTGGAATACTATGCAGCCATAAAAAAGAATCAGATCATGTCCTTTGCAGCAACATGGATGCAGCTGGAGGCCATTATCCTAAGCAAATTAACACAGAAACAGAAAACCAAACCCCACATGTCCTCACTTACATGTGGAGCGAAACACTGGGTGCCCACAGGCACAAAGACGGGAACAATAAACACTGAGGATTCCAAAAGGGCGGCAGCCGGGAGGGGGACCAGGGTTGAAGAACTACCTATCAGGTACTATGTTCACTACTTGGGTGACCAGATCATTAAACCCCCAGACCTCAGCATCATACACTATACCTACCTAATAAACCTGCACTTGTACCCCCAAATCTAAATTCTTTAAAAAAATTAAAATAAAAAAGTGTACCTTTCACGATCATGTAAAATAAACCTGATTCTAGTTTTACTTGCCCCCCCCAAAAAAAAAGAAAAAGAAGATTGGGTGAAAGGGTGGGGTTTGTGAGTCCTACGGACAAGCTAGCTGCAAGAGATTCAAAATCATTCCTTGCTCTTCCAGGAAGGAAGAGATCAGGACAGGGGCTGTGAGCCGAGATCCCATTCCGGAAGGTCCTCGGCACATACTGGGGCTTGAGGCTCTGGCTTACTTTCTGAAGGAAGGAGGTTCTCTGCCACATTCGCACTGTTCCATTAATTTATTTAGAGATGCTATCTCGCTCTGTTACCTAGGCCAGAGTGCAATGGCACGATCTTGGCTCACTGCAACCTCCGTCTCCCGGGTTCAAGCAATTCTCCCACCTCAGCCTCCTGAGTAGCTGGGATTACAGGTGCCTGCCACCACGCCCAGCTAATTTTTGTATTTTTAGTAGAGATGGGGTTTCACCATGTTGGCCAGGCTGGTCTTGAACTCCTGACCTCAAGTGATCTGCCCTCCTCAGCCTCCCAAAGTGCTGGGATGACAGGCGTGAGCCACCACGCCCGGCCATCCACACTGTTCTATAACTGTGCTTTCACTCATCTGCCTCCTCCTAAAGCAGTGGTTCTCAACCAGGAGTGATTCTGGCACCGCCCCCGAAACAAGAGAGGGGCCTTTGGCCGTATCTGGAGATGTTCTTGATTGTCAAGACTGGGGGATGGGGAAGAGCTCCAGGCATCTGCGGGTAGAGACCAGTGATGCTGCTAAATATTCTACAGTGCACGGGGCAGCCCCACCCCCTACCACAACTAAGCACTATCCAGTCCAAAATAGCAACAGTGCCAAGGTTGCAGAACCCCCCATTAAAGACAGGAAACTCCCTAAAGGCGGGCACCGTGTCTGTTTCATCCAGTTTTCCAGGGCCAACCCCGTGAACGGCCGATGGATGGACAATGAGTGGGAAGGTGAATGAGGGCACATGTCACTTGGACTGTAAGCCACGGCACGGTTGCTCCATCCCTGGCCCCGGGCACAGAGCAGGCCCTCAGTATTCATTCATGCCCCGAGTACGTATTGAGTGCCTTCCATCACTCCCTCAGCATGTTCACTGAGGTCCCACTATGTGGTCCCAGGCCCGGCGTGAGTGAGAGTTCAAGTGAGAACTGATTGCTGTCACCTGGGGCCTGGACTGGGAATGAGTCAAAGTGTCACTTACAAAAGCATCTCACTGTAGCTGTCCACAAACAGGGCCTTCATCGACGGCCGCCTCTGCAGGAAATACTGAATCTGCAGGTAAACAGAGAGAGTAAGATCCCAGGCAATGCTTGATGTGGCTAAATGGTGAGCGTTCAGATGCTTCCTAAATGGCACCACGATGGGATGGCCGAATGTGTGAAAGCAGAGATTGTGAAAAGAGCAGAACGGCATGGGTCAGGCCAATGGGGTAACACTAGGTGGCCCAGTCAGTAGAGATTGTTAAAAATACACGGTGGAAGCCGGGTACAGTGGCTCACTCCTGTAATCCCAGCACTTTGGGAGGCCAAGGCGGGTGGATCACCTGAGGTCAGGAGTTCGAGACCAGCCTGGCAAACATGGTGAAACCCTGTCTCTACTAAAAATACAAAACAATTAGCTGGGTGCGGTGGCGCATGCCTGTAATCCCAGCTACTCACAGGGCTGAGGCAGGAAAATTGCTTGAACCCAGGAGGCAGAGGTTGCAGTGAGCCAAGCTGGTGCCACTGTACTCCAGCCTGGCTGACAGTGAGACTCTGTCTCAAAAAAAAAAAATTACACAGTGGATTTACAACTATACCCAGAAGTACAGACAGGAAGGAAAATCATCAAAATGTTATCAGTTGCCGTATTGAATTGGACAAATTGTTTTCTTCTTTCTAATTCGTGCTTTTTCCTAATTTTTTTTTTTTTAAGAGATCAGAGTCTCGCTATGTTGCCCAGGCTGGTCTCAAACTCCTGGCCACAGCCTTCCAAGTAGCTGGGATTACAAGCATGAGTCACTTTTTTCTTAACTTTTCACATGCCGAGCATACTTTTTTCTTAATTTTAAGTAAGCGTTAAAATAAAAATTCTTTTAACAAGCTGCCACGGTCAGCCGTGAGTCCTGTCCAAGACACCCCCACACTTCTGCTCCCTCCCACAGGCCAATCCTGCTTTTGCCACTCCAGCCACACTTGCTACTGTGGCATTGTACTTTACTGTAATGTAAACCATCAGTGTGAAAAGAAAGACAGTTGTCTCTGTGAAGACAAAGTTCAATGACAGAACAATTCCATAACGGTGAGTGACTTTAAAAAAAATTGGGTAGAGCTTACACCAAAAAAGACTGGGGGATAAAACTCACAATCGAAGGCCAGGCACGGTGGCCCAAGCCTGTAATCCCAGCACTTTGGGAGGCTGAGGCGGGCGGATCATGAGGTCAGGAGATCGAGACCATCCTGGCTAACATGATGAAACCCAGTCTCTACTAAAAATACAAAAATTAGCTGGGCGCCGTGGCACACACCTGTAGTCCCAGCTACTCAAGAGGCTGAGGCTGGAGAATCACTTGAATCCAGGAAGCAGAGGTTGCAGTGAGCCAAGATCGCGCCACTGCACTCCAGCCTGGGCAACAGATCGAGACTCCATCTTAGAAAAAAAAAAAATCATAATGGGGCCAGGCCCAGTGGCTCACGCCTGTAATCCCAGCACTTTGGGAGGCCGAGGCGGGCGGATCACGGGGTCAGGAGATTGAGACCATCCTGGCTAACATGGTGAAAACCCGTCTCTACTAAAAATACAAAAAATTAGCCGGGCGTGGTGGCGGGCGCCTGTAGTCCCAGTTACTCGGGAGGCTGAGGCGGGAGAATGGCGTGAACCTGGGAGGCGGAGCTTGCAGTGAGCCGAGATCGCGCCACTGCACTCCAGCCTGGGCGACAGAGCGAGACTCTGTCTCAAAAAAAAAAAAAAAATCACAGTGGAACCTGGGCACGGTGACGGCTTCCTGTAGTTCCAGCTACCCCAGAGGCTGAGGCGGCAGGATCGCTTTAGCCCAGGAGACAGAGGTTGCAGTGAGCCATGATCACACCACTGCACTCCAGCCTGGGTGACACAGCAAGACCCCATCTTATAAAACTTAAAATTAAAATACTACAAGGGTTTCTGGGGTCAAAGAAAAAAAAAAAACCCAATGATCATCTGAAATTCTACATTCAGACTTTTTTGTATGCATCTAAGTTCTCACTCTTCTTTAAAGAAGCTGAAACTCAAAATCTTAGATGATAGAAATATAGTTTTTGCAAGAAAGGTGACATAAAATCTGAAACAGTGAGTCCCACATTCAAAGAAAAGATTACTCCTGCATTAAAAAAAAAAAGTGGCCAAGGATTGCACATATTTGAGTTTCTAGTTAAAAATAAGGCAATTCCTTACTGGTGCAATGGCTCACGCCTGTAATCCCAGCACTTTGGGAAGCTGAGACAGGCAGATCACCTGAGGTCAGGAGTTCGAGACCAGCCTGGCCAACATGGTAAAACCCCATCTCTACTAAAAATACAAAAAAAGTTAGCCAGGCATGGTGGCAGGTGCCTGTAATCCCAGCTACTTGGGAGGCTGAGGCAGGAGAATTGCTTGAACTCAAGATGCAGGGGTTGCAGTGAGCCAACATCGCACCACTGGCCTCCAGCCTGGACAACAAAGTGAAACTCCATCTCAAAAAACCAAACAAACAAACAAACAAAGATTCCAGTATGCATGGAGATTTCCTTCATTGCTCAGAGCTTTAACAGACTGGTTTCATTAATTAGACAACTACCAGTCATGATCCTATCACTTAAGAGGCCTCCATCTACCCCTGTAATTAAATATTCCATCCTGTGGAGTGGCTAGAGTATCTATTTTCAGGCTTGCCTGCCTTGGGCCCGTGGAGACGCCCTGAGCGCCCTCCTGCCCCCGCAGAGACTGACTGAAAGGCTCTCATCCTCCCCTCTGCGTCTCTCAGCTCCCCAAGCAGGGCCATTATATGGCTGATGAATAGAAAAGTGAGTGAGTGGTGAGGGATTCGCTTGGCTTTCTGTTTTGGTGATGACGGAAACTCACAATGTGGGAAGGAATGCTTACCCCTCGGAAAAAGAAGTAGACTCCTCCTAACACAGACAGGATCTCTCCAGTCACTCGGAAATAGTCTTCGGTTTTTTCCATCTTAAAGGGAGGCTGTGAGAGGCAGAGAATTTGGTAACTCTGTTTACTCATTCATTCATGCAACAAACATTGACCAGGTACCAAGCCCTGCGATGAAGACATAGCCCCTGCCCAGGAGGCACAGCCTCCATCAGGCGAAGGACACACAAAGACAGTGTGTTATTAGGGGAGCGCCCGCAAGGAGGCCCCTCTGTAGGCCTGATTCCCCAAAGTGGCAGCCTGCAGGTGCCAAGCAGAGCATCTTAAATGCTGTGCTGCCTCCCAGGCAATGTCCTGGCAGGCCCGGAGCTCCTCCTGGCTGGGAGCAGGGTGATGGACAGCAGGGTGATGGACAGGGAGAGGCAGTCTCATGGACCCCAAGCCATACACATCCCACTGTCACCCCAGACCATGGCCAGTCTCCCACGAGTGTCAGGGACTCCTACTGACCATGGAGCGAGAGACTGTGCCACACACACTTATGGGTGTCACCCTTGTGTTTCAATTGCCATTTCCTGGAGTGGTTCACCATCCACATTTCCCAAGCACTCGTTCATTAGCTTGCCTTACTAGCACATTTTTCTCTTAAAAGGAAGTCACTGGCCGGGTGCGGTGGCTCACTCCTATAATCCCAGCACTTTGGGAGGCTGAGGCAGGCGGATCACCTGAGGTCGGGAGTTTGAGACCAGCCTGACCAACATGGATAAACCCCATCTCTACTAAAAATATAAAATTAGCCAGGCATGGTGGCACATGGCTCTAATCCCAGCTACTTGGGAGACTGAGACAGGAGAATCACTTGAACCCCGGAGCCAGAGGTTGCGGTGAGCTTAGATGGTGCCACTGCACTCCAGCCTGGGCAACAGAGTGAGACTCCATCTCAAAAAAAAAAAAGGAAGTTGTTATGTGGCCTTAATAGGTGAACAGAAATAGGGTTTCATGCAATGATGAAGTTGAGTTTTTAAAGTAAATGTACAGCCAGCCAGGCACGGTGGCTCATACCTGTAATCCCAGCACTTTGGGAGGCCAAAGCAGGCAGATCACTTGAGGTCAGGAGTTCAAGACTAGCCTGGCCAATATGGTGAAACCCCAACTCTACTAAAAATATAAACAATAGCTGGGCATGTTGGTGGGCACCTGTGGTCCCAGCTACTCAGGAGGCTGAGGCAGAAGAGTCACTTGAACCCAGGAGGTGGAGGTTGCAGTGAGCTGAGATTACACCACTGCATTCCAGCCTGGGTGATAGAGCGAGACTCTGTCTCAAAAAAAAAAAAAAAAAAATTTAAATAAGTAAGTAGATTTGTAAGGTGCCCTGGAAACAAAGGCAGCAGATTCAGTGCCCTGGGTATCGGACGTGAAGGACTAAGTCCAGAAGTTCAATGAAGTCTTGGCTCTTGGCAGAGGAAAAAGTCTGGTCTTAGGCTGAGTTGAAGGATGGCCCAGGGCCTGGCACAGAGGTGCTCAAAAGTCTAAATCCAGGGAATGAATAATGAGCAAGTGAGAGAATAAAACAGGGCAGGCAAGCAGGATGACGGTGGGCTCTGGGCTTACACTAGCCCACATCCCTAGGGACCCCCAGGCCAGGGGTGAGCCCTGTCCTGAGCCCAAATTCCTGCATGATTTCTTTCTTTCTTTTTTTTTTTTTTTTTTTTTTTTGAGACAGAGTTTCACTCTTGTTGACCAGGCTGGAGTGCAGTGGTACCATCTCAGCTCACCACAACCTCCGCCTCCCGGGTTCAAGCAATTCTCCTGCCTCAGCCTCCTGAGTAGCTGGGATTACAGGCATGCTGCACCACGTCCGGCTAATTTTGTATTTTCAGTAAAGACAGGGTTTCGCCATGTTGGTCAGGCCGGTCTCGAACTCCCGACCTCAGGTGATCCACCCACCTCAGCCTCCCAAAGTGCTGGGATTACAGGCGTGAGCCACTGCACCCGGCCCCTTCATGTTTTCTAACCAAGTACACCCAGTCTGTGATCAGGGACCTGAGTCACCACACACTCAGTCCCACAGGACCTCAAGGCTAAAGGAGAGGGACTAGGAAGCAGGAAGGGGGTGGGTCTCCTGTACAGCCTGAGGCAGGGAAGATGGGCACAAGGATACAAGGTTCTCCAGGTTCTCCATCCATCGCTCCAGCAAGCCAGGAAGGAGTCCAGGGCAGAGCTTGGGCCTGGGGTGGGGGAGGTCTCCCCGGAATGTCCACATCCCTTCCCCACCAGCCGCACCCCAACCCACGAGGCCTGAGCCTCTGGCCGCACCAAGCCATCCACGGGCCTGTAGTAGGCAGCCATGGTGAAGATGATCATGTACAAGCAGTAGACCAAGAAGTTGAAGTAGAAGGTGCGCTTGACGAATCTGTCCCACTTGTCCTGCAGGAGTCGGTTCAGCGGCTCCACCAAGAGCATGTCGTGGCGATTCTAGGGGGAGCGGAGAGAAGTGAGGTTCCCTCCTGCAGCAGGACCTCCTCGCACGCCCACGCCAGCCCCTGGCGCTCCTCACAGCCACATGGCCGCACAATCCTCCGCCCAGGGAGCAGGTGAGACTCAAGGGAGGTCTGAGCCAGCCGGCAGCCAGAGCCTGGGGCTGGTCCCAGCACTGCTGCGGCTCACAGAGGGACCCGCCCTCTTGGCCTCGGTGTTCCCAAAGGTGCAGTGAATGGGGTGAAACCGGACAAGCTCTAAGTACTCACTTAATGGCCCACAGCACCGCCCAACAGTCTATGCCCGTTGTGTCTAATAACTCACTCCCGAGATCCCACAGGAATGGGAAGTAGTTGGCTTAGGCAGAGCCTGGGCATGAGGGGCTGAGGGCAGGCAGGAAAGAGCTTCTGGGTCCTGACTTCTCATTTCCAGCCCTGGGTCAGGCAGGGAACTGGGAGGCCCTTCCTGCAGCAGGAGGGCCCAGGGCCTCATGCCATCTTTACAAGTATGCTTCGGGGCAAATGTCTCGTATCCAGAGATTTTGATAAAGTTCAAATAGGCCAGGAGTGGTGGCTCACGCCTGTAATCCCAACACTTTGGGAGGCCAAGGCAGGTGGATCACCTGAGGTCAGGAGTTCAAGACCAGCCTGGCCAACATGGTGAAACCCCATCTCTACAAAAATACAAAAATTAGCCGGGCGTGGTGGCAGGTGCCTGTAATCCCAGCTACTTGGGAGGCTGAGGCAGGAGAATTGCTTGAACCCCAGGAGGCAGAGGTTGCAGTGAGCTGAGATCACGCCACTGCACTCCAGCCTGGGTGACAGAGCGAGACTTTGTCTCAAAATATTAAATAAAATAAAAATAAGTTCAAGTATCCCTGAGATGGATGAGCCAAAATGAGATCATCCCAGCCTCCCTCAGGCCATCAAGTACAATCCCCAGCCAAGCTTAAGCTCCCTCAAAGAGGTTCCCGATCAGTGTCTTCTTGAACACCTTTGGGGATGGGAAACTCTTACTGCCTCAAGAGGCCTATGGAGAGTCACTAACTGTAGGGAATACCTCTTCTTTGGTCTTCTTTACTTTCTGCTAGTGGTCCTGGTTCTGCCCTAGCGTCCCCAGAACAAGTCCACACTCCTTGTCCCTGACAGCCTTCCGAGACATGAAGGTGTCAGTGGTGGTCCCGGAGCCTCTCCCCCAGGTCAAATACTGCAGTCCTTTTTGAGGTCACCGCCTATCTGGACCACTCCTCTGGGAACACTTGTATCCAGCACTCTGAGTTCAGCACGGTAGCCCAGGTAGGGCAGAGCAGACCAGGCCTCTCCCAGCCCCAGACTCTGCTCCTATAAATGCAACTTCTGGCCTGTGAGACATCGTGCAAGCCCTTCACTGCTGATGGCACAGACTCCAGCCCCCGAGTCTGCCTTGGGAGCTCAGAGCATCACCTTAGGAAGAAGGGACAGGTAAGGTGGCCTTTCCAAACAGCATGGCAGGATGGATTACCCAAAAAGTAACACTGAGACAGTCATTTGGAGCCAAAATATTTAAGTGAGATGCCTACTTCACACCTACACAAAAATAAATTCTTAGCCTGGCACAGTGGTTCACACCGGTAATCCCAGCACTTTGGGAAGCCAGGGAGGTTGGATCACCTGAGATCAGGAGTTCGAGACCAGCCTGACCAACATGGAGAAACCCTGTCTCTACTAAATACAAAAAATTAGCCAGGCGTGGTGGCACATGCCTGTAATCCCAGCTACTTGGGATTCAAGGATAATCGCTTGAACCAGAGAGACGGAGGTTGCAGTGACTCGGGATGACACCATTGCACTCCAGCCTGGGCAGCAAGAGCGAAACTTCGTCTCAAAAAAAAAAAAAAGAAAAAAGAAAAAGAAAAATCTACAAGCCCTGCCATCAAGTGAGAAAAAAAAATGGTTGTTGTACATTGCATATACTCTGATCCCATTTATGTAAACAAAATGAAACTGTACATTTTAGGCTGGGCGCAGTGGCTCGTGCCTGTAATCCCAGAACTTTGGGAGGCCGAGGCGGGCGGATCACCAGAGGTCAGGAGTTTGAGACCAGCTTGACCAACATGGAGAAACCCCATCTCTGCTAAAAATACAAAATTAGCCAGGCATGGTGGCACATGCCTATAGTCCTGGCTACTCGGGAGGCTGAGGCAGGAGAATCGCTTGAAAACCCAGGAGACGGAGGTTGCGGTAAACTGAGATCGCGCCATTGCACTCCAGCCTGGACAACAAGAGCGAAACTCTGTCTCAAAAAAAAAAAAAAAAAAAGAAAAAGAAACTGTACATTTTTACACAGTATAAAAGGTGGGACTTTTGTCTATGTACCTCTGAAATGTTTCTGTTTTTACAGGATGATAATCGTGTATGGTTGCTATGCTTAGGGAAAATTCAGTGGGCATGAATGGGGACATGAGGCTGCAGGGCCTGGGCCCCGGACAGCAGGCTTTCCCTCATGAGAAGCCAGCTGGAGCTGGACCAGGGGCTGGGATTGGGCCTGGGGTGCAGAGGCCCTGAGGCCCTCCCTGGCTGTGCCCCAGCCACTCACAGGGGTCTCGCTGCTGCTGTAGGCGATCACCTCCAGCACCGAGTTCTTCTCGCAGGTGTCGATGCAGGACAGGTCGTACAGCGAGGAGTGCACGGGCCCGTAGGCCCACTCAGTGAACTTCCTGGACAGGTGCCTGCACTCGGGCTCCTGGATCTCCCTCTGGAGAATATAGGCCAAGACCTGTCACCAGGGATCAAGAGCCCATCAGAGGCCAGCCCCAGGCTCAGCCTCAGACAGCACCCCAACAACCAGCTCTGCTTCCCAGTCCAGCTAGTGGCCTCACCCAAGCCCCAGGCGAGTCCCCACCCACTCCTGACCACCATCAAGATTAACCAGCCGGCCGGGCGCAGGTGGCTCACGCCGCCTGTAATCGCAGCACTTTGGGAGGCTGAGGCAGGTGGATCACCTGAGGTCAGGAGTTCGAGACCGGCCTGGCCAACATGGCAAAATCCTGTTTCTACTGAAAATACAAAAAAAAATTAGCCGGGTATGGTGGCGTGTGCCTGTAATTCCAGCTACTTGGGAGGCTGAGGCAGGAGAATCACTTGAACCTGGGAGGCAGAGGTTGCAGTGAGCCAGCCTGGGCAACAACAGTGAAACCCCATCTCAGGAAAAAAAAAAAAAAAAGGTCAACCAGCCGGCTGCCTCAGATACTACCTGTACCATATTAGGCCCACCATTCCCTCACAGCGAGGCCCCAACTCTACCATCTCACCATGAAAGACAGTGGTGGTCCATTCTCGATAACCTCAAGCCAGAAAGAAATAAAGAGAATGCAAGAAATGAGAGCCAGATGGGGTTACTCATGCCTGTAATCCCAGCTACTTGGGAGGCTGAGGTGGGAGGATCACTTGAGGCCAGGAGCTGGAGGCCTGTCACCAGGAGCCACCAGCCTTGTCACCTAAAGCTCCTGCCTGCCATGGAAAAACACCAACAGCTGTTTGCTTTTCTTTTTTTTTTTTTTTTTTTTTTTGAGACAGAGTCTTGCTCTGTCACACAGGCTAGAGTGCAGTGGCGAAATCTCAGCTCACAGCAGCCTCCGCCTCCCAGGTTCAAGCCATTCTCGTGCCTCAGCCTCCTGAGTAGCTGGGATTATAGGCATCTGCCACCATGCTTGGCTGATTTTTGTGTATTTAGTAGAGATGAGGTTTCACCAGGTTGGTCAGGCTGGTCTCGAACTCCTAACCTCAGGTGATCCACCCACGTTGGCCTTCCAAAGTGCTGGGATTACAAGCATGAGTCACCGTGCCTGGCCCAACAGCTTTTCTTCTGTTGCACCTTAGGCGGTCCCACCTCATGGCCCAGCACCCCACCCCGTGTCTTGACGATACTCAGAGCTAGAAATCCAAAATGGCCACGCTGGCCATGCAGCATTCTGCCCTGCGGCTCCCAGTTTCTCAGACTTATTCTAACAGCCCTGCAAGCTGGTGTGACAGAATCAGGGTCCCGCACACACAGATAGTGACGCAGGCTCCCGCAGTGAGTCAGGCAGTCCTCCCCGACACCCCTGTCCCCGCACTGCACCAGCTTGAGCCGAAGCCCCCTCCTACCCCGATCTTCCCGGTCCCAGCGGCCAGGGCCAGCGGCGTCATTCCCTTCTTGTTGGTGAGCTCCTCCAGCTTCAGCGTGGGGTGCAGTTTGGCCCCCAGGATCAGAATCTCATTGTACATGCTCGTCACAAACTTGGTATTGTCGGCCGTGTTGTCAGCCACCTCCACCAGGGCGTGCAGCACCGTGTTGCCCACCGAGTCCCTGGCGCTGATGTCGGCCGGCTGCCAGGAGTTCTGCAGCAGGAACTTCACGATGCCCAGCTGGTTGGTGCACGCGGCCAGGGACAGGGGCAGTTCACCTGCACGAACACAGGGCCAGGCGGGCCTCAGGAGTGAGATCCAGCTGGTCCCTGAACCACCAGCCTCCATCTCCCTCTGTCTCTGCCCAAACCTCCCCTTAGCAAAAGCCGAAGAGATCGGGGTCAGCCACATTGTCTCCCTACCGAAGTAGAATCCAGGCCGCCCTTTGGTTTTCTTAAAGAAGTCCCCATTGGCCGCAGCCTGGACGTCTGCTCCGTTCTCCACCAGGAGGGTCACCAGGGCCATGTTGCGCCTCTCAATGGCGATGTGCAGCGCTGTCTGGCCTGCAGAGGACGTGCACTGTTGGCTTTGTGACCACAGTCCCGTGGGGCTGCCGGGACAGGTGCTGGGTAAGGGCTCTGGGCAGGCAGCAGCTGCTGCAGGAGGAACTGGGCAGAAAGTGCCTGGAGGACCCCCCACTGCAGGAGGCCAGGCCAGGGTCCCCCAAGGGGTCCCAGCAAGGTACTGAGACAGGAGACCCTTGGGAACAGGAAATAACAGGTTGGAAGCCAGAGGAGTCGAAATTGCCCCAGGGGCAAGGAATAGTAGCAGAGAGAAAGGCCAGAGGCTGTGACTTCCAGGGACAGGGACCATCCAGTCAGCAGCAGGAGGCAGGGACATCCCAGGGTCAAGAGAGGAGACATCAGATGGGGGAGGCAGAGACCCCCAGGACCAGGAGAAATCAAGCCAGCAGATGGGGGAGGCAGAGACCCCCAGGACCAGGAGAAATCAAGCCAGCAGATGGGGGAGGCAGAGACCCCCAGGACCAGGAGAAATCAGGCCAGCAGATGGGAGAGGCAGGGACTCCCTAGGATTAGGAGCCACCAAAGCAGTGGCTGGGACAGGGAGTAAGGATCCCAGAGGAGCAAGAAGGCCCAGGGACAACCATGCCCTCCTGGTTCCCAGTGCTGCGGGCTGAGCCGTGCCCGGCCCCGCCACCCTCCTCACCCTTGTAGTAGCTGTCCGTGTAGCTGGCGTTGACAAACTCCTTTAGGCTGCCCGTCTGCCGCGCGATCTCCAGGAGCAGCGGGATGGTGTCGTTCTGCCCGTCATGCAGGTTGAGCATGGCTTTCAGCAGACAGGTCTTCCCTGTCTCAGGGTCTGAAACACAAAGGGAGGGTCAGGGCAGGCCAGGGCTGGGGCCCTCCCCGGAGCCCAGCGCTGGGGCCACCTTTGAACTCATTGTCCGTGAGGTGCTTCTTGCTCTTCTGCAGGAAGAGCAGCAGGCTTTCCAGATCCTGGCAGTTATTCTGAGCAACGGCTTCAAAGATACTCCTGCGGTCATAGAGCCTGAGGGTCCTCTCGGTGCTGGCGGCAACAGAGTCCTGGGACGGCAGCCTGCAGACCAGAAAACACCCTCGTCTCACATCCTGGCCTCCCCTCGGCCCTGAGGCCTTCGGAGCTTGTCGAGGGAACGTGACTAAACCCCAAGGCAAACCAAAAGGGGGAAAAGTGATGTAAAAGCTTCCCCTCGGTCTAATTGACTGTCCAGAAAACCAATATAACAAGGGCAATGGGGAGCACAGGTCCCCATTCTGTCCCCACCCTGTCTACAGACACCATCTAGAAAGTCACCCTCCTACTCCCAGACCACTGGCTTCTCTGCCTGCTCGGAAGCGCGGGAGGCAGGAGGCTGGTGGGGACGGAGGAAGCTGGAGGAGGGGTGTAGACGGCCCCTCTAAGGGAAAAGGTGGCCTCACGCTCCCCAGAAGTCAGCCAGCCTGTGGCCCTCCCTGCCCTGCCTTGCAGCTCACTGGAGCCGTGCTGTGCTCTCTGAAAGCCTCTTGCTCTTGAGCTTTTAGACGTCAAGCCCACGTGGCTGGTAGGCACCGCAGGCGTGGACACCCAGACCCAGCACAGACACCAGCCCCGCTGACTGCGCATCCCACGAGGTCCCACGAGGAAGGACGCTGGACCAGACCGCCCCTAAGGCTCTCCAGCCTCCTGGTTTTGTGACACTTAGCCCAGAAGCCAGACCGCCCTGTGGCATCTCCATGGCCAGCTGGGCTCCTAGCAGGGAGGGGGCCTCCAGACGCAGACTTACCTGGCACCGGCGGGGCCGTCTCCCGGCCTCTGGATGGTGATAACAGGGCTCACTGTGATGGTCGGGCAGGAGGCCAGCTCACTTTCCTCGTGAGGACAATCTACCAGGAAAGCCTCCTCCGAGTCACCCTTCCCAAACAGCCGGGTGCGGCTCTTGGCCGTGGAGAGCTGGGGCTTGGCTGGAGGTGGCCTGGAGTTAGGGTCTCCATCCAGGGGGTCTGGGCAGGCGTCCTGTTGGAGTGGGTCCACAGCCGCCCCCGAGTCTGTGCTGCTCCATTTCTTCATCCTTGCTGGATCCTCTGTGGCCCGGTGTAAAGCCTGCAGCAGCCACCGCACCGGGGTTGACTCCCAACGTAAGGACTGCTTGTCCTTAGACCCCACCTGCCCTCCTCGCCAAGGGCCCTGTGAAGCAGGGTACCCCAAAACCCCAACTGGCTGCTGCCCCCAGCCCCCTAGAACTGAAGTGTTTCCAGGACTGAACCTCGCACCCCAGAGGCCCCAGAGGTGAGCAGGCCTAGCGGCGCCCGGGCAGTCCTGCTGCCACTGACATCGGCCTGGGAGGGTGGACAGGCCTCCGGCTCAGAGCCATCTGTGGTTCTGGGTTAGACCCAGCCCTCCTCCTCTCTGGGCCTCAGGTGCCTCCTCTGCAGACTGAGGTTGATAACCACCGTGCTGCCTCCCTCCCCACACAGAATAAGGGAAACGGCCGGGGTGGCTGTCATGGGCTAAATTCAGGGAGGATCTGTGATGAGGATGGCTCAGCCCAGAAGAGCCAAGCAGACCGTCCCTGGAATAGGGTGAGTGGCAGAGACTGGCACACCCACACTGCACTGAGGGGCCCTGCTGTGCCACGGGTCCACACGCCACCAGCCAGGTGCCCAGCCTGCCTTTGCTCTTCAATCTTGCTGCCACAGCCACTGAGCTTATACGAGATTTTGGATTTTGTGCTTTTCGTCATTTTTATGAATCAGTATCTGTCAAGCATCCTGGCCTTGAATGTTTTGGCTTTTTTTTTTTTTTTTTCTGAGACAGTATCTCACCCTGTCACCCAGGCTGGAGTGCAGTGGGACAATCTCAGCTCACTGCAACCTCCACCTCCCGGGTTCAGGCGATTCTCCTGCCTCAGCCTCCCGAGTAGCTGGGATTACAGGCATCCGCCACCAGGCCTGGCTAATGTTTGTATTTTTAGTAGAGACGGGGAATGTTTAGGCAGTTAGTGATTTGGAGCTGGTGGGTCTTCTAGGCCCAAACACCTAGAGATCCACTGGCCACTGGCAGCAGCACGTGGAGTTGGACACATGAGCTGATGCTATTTTCCACCCCAATCCTGCCCCATCCCCACGCTTCCCCTCCCTCTGGCTGGGCACCCCCACTCCCTGGCACCCAGGGCTGGCCCATACATCCCTCCCACAGCCTCTACTCCCAGCGGGTCTCCACCTAACGGCTTTTTCCTCCTTCTACCCTTGCACAAATCCTACCACCTCCTCTCAGATGCTACTTCCCCTCAGGATCCAGCACTGATGCCGCCTCCTCCATGAAGCCCCCAGATCCCTGCCCTGGTCATGCTCCCCGCCATCCTCCATACAGTGGCCCAGCCCATTGACTGTCCATCCCACACAGCCCACCAGGTGGTCTAGCAATTGCGATCTGTCACTGATTTCTCTCTCCCTTGCCCTGTGACCTCCTCCTGTGCAGGGACCTTGCCTGATCCATCTCCTTATGAAGAAGCTGTACTGGGCTGTGCATAGTGGCTCATGTCTGTAATCCCAGCACTTTGGGAGGCTGAGGCCGGTGGATCACCTGAGGTCAGGTGTTTGAGACCAGCCTGGCCAACATGGTGAAATCCCGTCTCTACTAAAAAAATACAAAAATTAGCCAGGCGTGGCGGCACACACCTATAATCCCCGCTACTCGGGAGGCTGAGGCATGAGAATCGCTTGAACCCGGGAGGTGGAGGTTGCAGCGAGCCGAGACTGTGCCACTCCACTCCAGCCTGGGCGACAGAGTGAAACTCTGTCTCAAAAAAAAAAAAAAAAAAAAAAGAAGCAGCAGCAGCTGCACTGGTCACCTGGTCACGAGTGGGGAAATAAGAGCAATCAGACCCTTCTAATTCCCATTTCCAAAGGAAGTTAGGGAGTTATGGATCTGGGCTTCAGAACATAGTTGGTTTACAGCCACAGAAGGAATGAGAGGCTTCTCAAGTCCTGCATTTTCTTTTTTTAAAATATAGAATCAGGCAATCTCCCAAGCCAGAATAGCTCAGGGAGACTCCCAAGTCCCTCAAGTGAAAATTCAGGCAGTGAAACTCCAGAGCACACGGCTGGGTTGTGGCTGTAAACCAACTATGTTCTGAAGCCCAGATCCATAAAAACGTGGAGGAAGCCTCACCGCCCCAGAGGCTGTGAACAGGACAGACGGCTGGCTGCTGGCCATCTCCCTGCCTGCCTGTTGATCCACTTTCAACAGACCTGAGCCCATCTCTGACTCACCCATCAGACAGATCCCCTGCAGCAGGAGTGTTCCCAGCCACAGAAAGCTGATTCCCTCATCTGATCACTCAATACCCATCTACCGAATCCTCCTCCTCAGAGTCCAGCCCTGTGCTGGGGGCGCAGAGAGGAGTCAGCCCCCCGCTGACACAGAAACCAGGTACTGGCTGGGCTGAGGGACTGCAGGAGGGGGCAGGGTGCTGAAGAGGGTTCCATGGAGTTGGTGATGGATGAGCTGAGCCTGGAAAGGGAACAGAGGTGGGCTGGGGCTGGGAGACACACAGGGAAGCCGTTGAAGAAGAGGAAGTCAGTGGATGGGAAGACAGGCAGCCGGCTCAGAACCAGATGGCCGTCAGCCTTAACTCCAAGGAACTGAGAGCCGACATGGTTGCATGGACGGTGGGAAGCCACGCGTAGCTTTGGAAGCTGGGGGCCAGTGCTAGTCTGTGCTTTCTGAAGATAACACCCCGTCAAGGATGGTTCACAGGTCGGGGAGCCTGGCAGTGCTTAAAAGGCACCAGAAGCGAATGAGAATCAGAATCACTGATGCGTCTAAGCACATGCACAGAGCAAACATGGTTCTCAGGACTTGCCTTTCTTCACCCACTTAATTCCCACAACATCCCTAAGAGGGAAATAGTTCACCGATGAGGAGACTGAGGCACAGAGCAGTTACAGCACGCCCCCGAAGTCACACAGTCAGAGGCAGAACCCGGACTTGACCCCACGCAGGCTGGCTCCTGAGCATCTCCAGTACTCCACCACCACGCTGGAGGTCTGGGGCTGTTTCTCAGCTGTTCAACTCAGACCCAGACTCCACCGCAGGGCCTGGGGGCCGATCAGAATAGGGCCTCTCACCCTCGGGGCGAGGCATAAGAAAATGCAGGGGCTAGACCTGAACCTGAAACACCCTCCCACTCAATCAGGCAGCTCAGGAACCCCAAAATGCAGTGTGAATAAGACCCAGGCCAGACCTACGCCTGGCTGTCCCAGGGATGTCTGTGGTCTCCAAGAATAAGCTAAGAATAAGAAAAGGGGCTGCCTTTAGGAGATATACCTAATGTAAATGATGAGTTAATGGGTGCAGCACACCAACGTGGCACCTGTGTACATAGGTAACAGGCCTGCACGTTGTACACATGTACCCTAGAACTTAAAGTATAATAATAAAAAAAAAAAAAGAATAGGGGGCTGCTTGTTAGGCAGCCTAGTAAGAGAGCACCTGTTAGCCGGAGCCTCCCGTGAACCTTTCAGCAACGTTCTTTGTTAATGGCGTTGCCTCTTCCTCTGACCAGTCCCAGTCCAGTCAAATCCAGCCAACAGGAGGCAGCCCGGATTGTGATCATTCAGTCAGTCGACGAACGCTGAGTCTATACTGCACACTTTGCACCTGATTCCCTACTGCAAACCAAGCTTCTTCCAGGGAACGGGGTGGGACAGGAACTGAGGGGCCATGTGCCCTGGGCTGGGCCGGGGAATAGGGTCAGGACAGTCCTCCACTGCCAGGCCTGGAGTGTACTACTCTGCACCTGAGCCCGTGGTGACGCACCTGTCACCGCAAAACATTCTACAGTGATTGGCGGAACTTCTACCATGATTTAGGCCAACAAGTGTTGACTGTGTGATGGAGATGGTGATTCTGGTTTACACAAGATTCACAAACTCATCCATCTGGACTAAAGGACAATTCTAAAACAATCGATTCTGCCCCCAGAGACCTGGTTTGATCTCTGAGTCTTTCTCAACTCCAAAGCCAGAAAGGACACTGCCCACCATCTGGAGAAAGAATCCCTTCTCTCCCCAATGCAGGTGAGACAACCTGAGGTGTGGCTTCCCTGCTCCCCTCTCTGCCCAAAGCATCCATCCATCCATCCAAGTTCTTGGGAGCACCTCTGCTCACCACTGGGGACTCTCTGGAAGCTGGGAGAACGCTGGCCCAGGACCCAGCCGCATTATTCTCAATAGTCCCTTCTCTCAAAGAGAGGCAGTAGGCTGCGGGCTTCCCAACCCCGGCGTGAAGAACAAAGAGACAGGACAGCAGCACAAGCACCCAGCGCGCCTGCTTCCCAGCCCTGCACTCGTCCACCCCACAGAGAGGGCGACAGGCCGAAAACCTCCGGCCACACACCAGCAACCTCAGCAGCAGCTGCAGCCTCCTCCCCCGAGGACGGCCGGTGCAGGAGCAAAAAGAACAAACCCCGGTAACAACAACCTCCACTCTCACCTCCCAGGTGCTTCCGAGGAACCAGGCTGAGGGCACCCCAAGTTCACTTCAGCCTCACGACCACCTTTGAGGCAGCCACTGTTACCACCCCCCCATTTTCAGACGAGGTAACTGGGGCACAGAGAGGCGAGGGGAACTGCCCACAGTGGCACAGCTGGAAAGTGGCAGGGCCCAGCTTCTGGCCACTCACTATGCCATCCTAAAAGCTAATGTCTCTGTTGGCCATCAGACAAAGAAAGGGACTCACCGCTAGACGCAGGCACACCCCAGGCCCATGGCTGCTCGTGAGCTCGAAGGCGGTTGCTACTCGAAGGGAGAGCTGGGCTCGTGTGGGAGAAGAGCAGCCTCCCTGCCTCCGGGAGGTCCCGGGCCCGGCCCTGGCAGCAGCTGCCCTGCACTGGCAGGAGTGGGCTGTAGGCGCCCTTCAGCACTCAAGGAAAAAACGCTTCCAGCGATGCAAGCAGCTGCCTTTGCTGCGGCTCTGATTCCCAGAGGATCCCAAAGCTTTTCCCATCATTTTTGCCCTTTTTCAGAAACCACTTAGCCACTGCCCCTCCTCCAGCCATGCCAGGGCTGCAGAGCACTTACCAGAGGCAGCCAGAGCTGCAGCCCCAGCTCTCAGGGAAGGAGAAGGAGGGCGCTGCTCGGCCTCCCAAACCGGTGGCTCCTGCGCCCGGAGGTCTGGGACACGGCTCCACAAATGCACCTTCACAGCCAGCGACGTCAAAACCAGCGTCCCGCAACTGTTCCACTTTCAAACTAAAGAAGGAATGGACGGTCGTGCCGCCTGCCACACAGTTCTGGCCTGGCATTAGGGACTTGTTTAAGAGTCTGAGCAACCCTGAACCAGTCCCCGACTCCCTTAGGACTCTCATTCCTGGATCCCCAAGCCTGGAGTAGGGGTTGGGGTCTAGGGAGGCTTCTGGGTCAGCCAGAGCTGGGTTCCAGCCTTTCTTCTCAATGGGGGTTCCTCAGGGAACCACAAAGCACAAAAACACAAATAACTATGAGTGTCTAGTTCCCTTTTTTTTTTTTTGAGACAGAGTCTCGCTCTGTCGCCCAGGCTGGAGTGCAGTGGCCGGATCTCAGCTCACTGCAACCTCCGCCTCCCGGGTTCACGCCATTCTCCTGCCTCAGCCTCCCAAATAGCTGGGATTACAGGCACCTGCCATTGCGCCCAGCTAATTGTATTTTTAGTAGAGACGGGGTTTCGCCATGTTGGCCAGGCTGGTCTTGAACTCCTGACCTCATCCACCTGCCTCGGCCTCCCAAAGTGCTGGGATTCCAGGCATGAGCCACCGCACCTGGCCATGAGTGTCTATTTTCTCACTTTACTTCGTAACACCCTAAATGCACAGGAAAGAAGACCTACATGAGAGAAACGCACAGGAGAGAGTCACATACAGCAGATAACTAGAACAATAGATTTCATTCTCTCCCAGACCCTGGCTGAGAAAAGCAGCGAGGTCTAGGTATGCATCCAGGCTGCGGCCCAAATGCCCTGCAAAAACTGTCACAGCAGCTGCCCATGGGATGCCAACAAGCCATGGGGCAGGCCCAGCCTGGAATGAGCAGCCACTGCCAGAGAGGCCCTTGCAGCCCTGCCTGGGGTCACTTGAAAGTTCTGACACCTGAGTCAAGGCATTGAAGTATGGCCACCCCATCAATTCTGCACAACGGATGACAAAGAACTTTTCCCAAACCCGCTCTCGCAGGCCGCCTAGCAAGCCTGGGCAGTGGGAGGGCAGAGACTGTCATACCCACTTTACAGGTGAGAAATGTGTGACGCTGGGCAATCAGACAACTGATAATTAGATAATCGCCCAGGTCGCACTGTTGGTCGAGGCCTAAAAGCCAGGCCCGTCCCAACATGCCACACTCCACCATACCCCTTGCTTAGTCACCTTTTTTTATTTTTATTTTTTTGAGACGGACTCTTACTCTGTCTCCCAGGCTGGACTGCAGTGGCGCGATCTCAGATCACTGCAACCTCCGCCTCCCGAGTTCAAGCAACTCTCCTGCCTCAGCCTCCCAAGTAGCTGGGATTACAAGCATACGCCACCACGCCTGGCTAATTTTGTAGTTTTAGTAGCGACAGGGTTTCTCCATGATGGTCAGGCTGGTCTCGAACTCCTGACCTCAAGTGATCCACCTGCCTCGGCCTCCCAAAGTGCTGGGATTATAGGCGTGAGCCACCACGCCTGGCCGCTTAGACACCTGTTTATGCTATGTGTGTCATGTTAGCTTCAATTAATATGAACCTTAAAATTCATTCTTGTTTATAAATTGTGGCTAAAGGCCAGGCACAGCGGCTCATGCCTGTGATCCCAGGACTTTGGGAGGCCCAGGTGGGCGGATCACCTGAGGTCGGGAGTTCGAGACCAGCCTGACCATCATGGAGAAACCCCGTTGCTACTAAAACTACAAAATTAGCCAGGCGTGGTGGCGCGTGCCTGTAATCCCAACTACTCGGGAGGCTGAGGCAGGAGAATCGCTTGAACCTGGGAAGCAGAAGTTGCAATGAGCCGAGATTGCATCACTGCACTCCAGCCTGGGCAACAAGAGTGAAACTCTGTCTCAAATATATATATATAATAAATTGTGGCAAAATCTATATATAACAAAATTTACCACATTAACCATTTTTAATGGTACAGTTCAGTGGCATTGAGTGCATTCACATTGTTGTACAACCATTGGCATCATCCATGCACAGAACTTTTTCATCATCCCAAACTGAAACCCTGCACCCATTAAATGCGAACTCCCCTGCCTGACCCCAACCCCCTAACGACCACCATTCAACTTCCTGTCTTTATTATTTGTTTTTATTTTATTTTTTTAGATAGAGTCTTGCTCTGTCACCCAAGCTGGAGTGGAGTGGTACAATCTCGACTCACTGCAGCCTCTGCCACTGGGTTCAAGCGATCCTCCTACCTCAGCCTCCTGAGTAGCTGGGATTACAGGTGCACGCCACCAGGCCCGACTAATTTTTGTGTTTTTAGTAGAGAAGGGGTTTCACCATGTTGGTTAGGCTGGTCTTGAACTCCTGACCTCAGGTGATCTGCCGGCCTTGACTTCCCAAACTGTGGGATTACAAGTGTGAGCCACCACGCCCCACCTCATATTAACCTTTTTTTTTTTTTTTTTTTGAGACGGAGTCTCGCTCTGTTGCCCAGGCTGGAGTGGAGTGGCGTGATCTCAGCTCACTGCAGCCTCTGCCTCCCGGGTTCAAGCAATTCTCTGCCTCAGCCTCCTGAGTAGCTGGGATTACAGGTGCTCGCCACCAATTCTGGCTAATTTTTTGTATTTTTAGTAGAGATGGGGTTTCACCATCTTGGCCAGGCTGGGCTTGAACTCCTGACTTTGTGATCCACCCGCCTAGGCCTCCCAAAGTGCTGGGATTACAGGCATGAGCCACCCCGCCTGGTCTTCCTTCCCTTTTAAGGCTAATAATATTCCACTGGGGTGTGGGGTGGATGGACCACATTCTGCTCAGCCATTCACCAGCTGATGAACGCTTGGCTTGCTTTCACCTTTGGCCATAGTGACTATCACCAGCTGATGAACGCTTGGCCATAGTGACCAGTGCTGCCATAAACATGGGCGTGCAAATATCTGGTCCTGTCCCTGCTTTCCATTCTTTTGGGCACATATAGACCCAGAAGTGGCATCTGTCATGCATCAAAGACTCAGCAGTGGTGACCTCTCAACTCTCTAGCCCTCTGGGATCATTTCCTTCTAACAACGTGGGACAGAGCAATGGCCGGGAAAGCGGAGGGTCGCACTTCTCCAGAACCATTGCCTTAGCCTCCAAAGTGATTTCTGCCTCCAATAAAGACAGCACGGAGCCGGGCGCAGTGGCTCAAGCCTGTAATCCTAGCACTTTGGGAGGCAGATGTGGGCAGATCTCAGGAGTTCGAGACCAGCCTGGCCAACATAGTGGAACCCTGTCTCTACTAAAAATGCAAAAAAAAATAGCTGTGTGTGGTGGTGGGTGCCTGTAGTCCCAGCTACTTAGGAGACTGAGGCACAAGAATCACTTGAACCGGAGAGGCAGAGGTTGCAGTGAGCTGAGATCACACCATTGCACTCCAGCTTAGGCTACAGAATAAGACTCCATCTCAAAAAAAAAAAAAAGACAGCACCATCTCCAGTGAACACAGCACACGTCACTAAATGTGTCCCTTGTTAACAGAGCCCTTGGTGCTAACAGTGTCACCGGAGTCTACAGGGCACCATGCCTGCTCGGAGGCCTTCAGGGGAAGTCCCAGCCTGCCTCCTGCCCTGGCCGCTCCTGCCGGGACTCCTTGGCTGCTCTCCTCCTCTTGCCGTTCCCCACACACGGGGATCCCAGGACCCCGTCCGCAGCCTTATCTTCTCCTGCTCCACCACTGTCCTTGGAGACCTTCGCCCGACCCCTTCCAATCACCTGTCTCACGTGTCCAAGTCAGCGACTGCTGGACTCCAGAGTCCACCCAGCCCTCTCCCCTGAGCTCCATCCCTGCCTCCCTGAGTCTGCAGGTGAAGCCCACGAGCCCCTCCCCCTGGCATATCCCACGATGGGCTCCTCTTCCTTCCACATTCACTCCCCACCCCCCGCAGCAGTCCCTGCCGGGAAAGCCACCAACTTCCTTCTGGCCACCAAACCTGGTGCCCTTTGTGACCTCCAACCTCCCCTTCTTGGCCCTCTCTGGGCTGTTTCTGTGGCTTCCGTCCATCCCTCCTCTACCTGGAAACCCCTTCTCACCTGAACGGCCAGAAGTGCCTCCTTTCCCTGGTCCAACCTCCCACAACCCCTCACCTCCAGATCAACAGTCCTGGAAGCTCATCCTGATCAGGCCCCCTGGCCTCTCAGACGTCCCCGCTGCGGAGCCAAGCCCCACCCCTGCACCCTGAGCCCGCAGACCCAGTCTCCTCTCCCACCGTGACCCACCTTCTATCACCTGGGCACACCCCTTCCCAGCCACACTAAATGTGCTGACTCTACCCTTTCCCCCACCCTCCTCCATCCCAGTACCCCATTTAACCCATCTTCAGGTGCACGGTGAGCCCTAGGGATGCTCAAATCCCACCTCCTCCCGAAGTCCTCCCTCCTCAAGGGCCCCAGCATAAAGAGCTCATTTCTCACTTTTAAAAAATTTTTTTTAAGAGGTGGGATCTTGCATTGTCACCCAGGCTGGAGTGCAGGGACGCACAATCATAGCTCACTGCAGCCTCAACCTCCTGGACTCAAAGGATCCTCCTGCCTCAGCCTCCCAAGTAGCTGGGACTACAGGTGTGCACCACCGCGCCTGGCTAATTTTTTTTTCTTTTTTGTAGCAACAGAGTCTTGCTGTCTTGCCCAGGCTGGTCTCAAACGAGTTCACGTGATTCCCCCACCTCAGTCTCCCAACATGCTGGGATTATAAACGTGAGCTACTGCACCCGTCTCCAGAAGTGCTCACTTCTAAATGCCTACAGAAACATCAACCAATGCCCTTCCTATGGCAATGGGCACCGTACATGCCTGTGACCACAGTGATGACAACAGTAATGGCTGTGAATATGTGCTGAGTGCGTATCACGTCCTGGGTGTTGGCACGAGCACTTGATCTGCACTCTCTCATCAGGCCCTCACTAAGAGTTCACGAGCTGAGTACAATTTTGTCCCCGTTTTACTGATACGGAAAGAAGCACAGACAGACAGACAGGCTACAAACCTGCCGAAGGACAGTGACAGCTCTACTCGTCTCATCTGGAGCTTTCTAAATCTTGTATTGACATGTCACGTCATGATTTTCTTGTGTCTTGCTTTGCAGATTTAAGCGGCTCCAGGGTGAGATAAATAAGGTTCTCGTGCCTGCACTCCCTTCTCTGAACCTAGCCTGCGCCTTGCTCAAAGCAGCACTCAGGAAACGTTTGTTGGCGTGGCTTTTGGCTTTATCTGAACAGCACCTTCGCTGAGTGGTTCTACTAAAACTGTCGACACGGTGGCGGGGACGAGACCTCAGGGCTGGCCATCGCTGCCATCAGTGTGGTTTTCTGGGTCATCATTTGAAACAGGATGTTCTTGCATTTCTGTAATGATGTACTCATTAAAACTCCTTGTGAGTGGAGAAGTTTTAATGACTTCTGGGAGGGCGGGTGTTTTTCTAAGTTCAGGTTTGATGGGAGCGAGAGGCAGCTCAGGAAAGCATCTGCGGACACGCCAGCAGGTGCTGGGCCGAGTCTGGAATGACAGATGCTAAACACCGCCAACCTCGCTAATGGCAGCCGTTTTCTTAGTGTTACCACCAGGGGGCACATTGACTTAAGCTGAGCTCTTGACACTGGCCACATCAGAAACCCATTTCTTTTCTTCACCCACCTGGGTTCCTCTCAAGATTTGAGCCCCCGCCGGGCTCGGTGGCTCACACCTGTAATCCCAGCACTTTGGGAGGCCGAGGCAGGTGGATCACTTGAGGTCGGGAGCTCGAGACCAGCCTGGCCAACATGGAGAAACCCCGTCTCTACTAAAAATACAAAATTAGCCGCGCGTGGTGGCACGTGCCTGGAATCCCAGCTACTCGGGAGGCTGAGGCAGGAGAATCACTGGAACCCGGGAGACAGAGACTGCGGTGAGCCAAGATCACGCCATTGCATTCCAGCCTGGGCAACAAGAGCAAAACTCCGTCTCAAAAAATAAAAATTTAAATTTAAACAAAAGGAAAAATACCCTCTTTTCTGCATTTGGTCTCTGTGTTCGTGTCACCGGGTGCCCACGAGTCTAAAAGACAAGCTCCCGTGGAGGGCAGGGGTCTGTGAGAGGGTCAGCACCCTCCAGAAATGGCTGGAGCTTGAAGTCTGAGCCGGGGAGGGGTCGGACACCCAGTCAGCACAGAATGTTGGAGCCGCAGGGCTGTGTCCCAGGGCAGGAACTGGGAACAAGAGGGATGAGGGCCAATGGAGGGTCAGAAGGTGGGCAGAACCTGGACCTGGGATGGAAGAGGCCCACGAGTGCCAGATGCCGGCTGTAGGGACCCATGTGTGCTAGAGGCCGGCTGTATGGACTTGGGCTGGTAGCTGAACCTCTGGGTCTGCTTCTTCCTCCTCAAAATTACAGCCAAGAACACCTGCCCTACCTGCTTCACGGGGCTTTTCTGGGATTAGTCAGGACAGTGGGTGTGAATGGGCTCTGAGCCGGGTAAAGCTTCAGGCCGGCCTGAGAGATGATGGCTCTCATCTTCATTATTTCAGCCTGAGGACCACATCTGCTGACTGCTGAGCTGCATCCGGCCATTAGCTCGAAGTTATGACTAATTGTTTTTTAATGAAAAAAACAAGGTTTGCTTAATGTTTGATGAGTCACGCAAGAGAGCATCTCTGTATCAGGACTATCTCACTTTCAAAGACGTGGCCTGTCCATCTACCCGTGGTTGACGGGAGAAGCCAGGTGGGACCCTCTCTCCTGAGGGCCCGCCATGTGCTATGCAAATCCCCTAGCAGAGCAGTAGGGTCAACAGAGTGGTCTCTGTGCTCAAGGAGCCCGGGATGGACAGGAAAGGAAGATCTGCATGGGCTCTGTCTGACACTAGGCAGGGCGGGGCACCCTGTAATAGGCACAGGCCAGGGGTTGTGGGGCCAACAGGCTGTGCCAACAACAGATGCCGAGCCGGGTCCTGGCCTCCTCTGCAGTTGTAATCTGATGGCATATGTGTCACCAGGGAGGCCCTGTGCAGCGGGCATATGGCATTCAGGCTGGGACTTGGACAAGGAGAATGATTCTGCCCCACAAGGACATTCCAAACATGGGCCTTGGCATGAGCTAAGGTGCAGGAGGACAAGACAGAGGACACCTAGACACCTGCTCTCAAGGAGCTTTCAGTCTACTTCAGAAGAAGAGAAAAGTAGCCGGGCACGGTGGCTCACGCCTGTAATCCCAGCACTTTGGGAGGCTGAGGCGGGCAGATCACCTGAGGTCAGGAGTTTGAGACCAGCCTGACCAACATGGAGAAACCCCGTCTCTATTAAAAATACAAAAATTAGCTGGGTGTGGTGGCGCGAACCTGTAATCCCAGCTATTCAGGAGGCTGAGGCAGGAGAATCGCTTGAACCCAGGAGGCAGAGGTTGCAGTGAGCCGAGATTGCACCATTGCACTCCAGCCTGGGCAACAGAGAGACTTTCAAAAAGTCTCAAAAAAAAAAAAAAAAAAAAAAAAAAAGAGAAGAAGAAGAGAGAAACAGAGAACATGAAAGTCACATACACATGATGTGGACGGGGTCAAGGGCCAGAGGCAGGGAGTGTATGGCAGCAGAAAAGCAGTGACTGGTGTGCTGGAGTCCCCTCCCCTGCCCTGAACTGGGCCTGGCCCACCGTCTCTCCAGACTGTTTTACAGCCTCCTGCCTCCTGGAACGCCTGTCCTCCAATCCAGCGTCCACACTGTCAGCTACACTCCAAAGGCCCCGATCCTCCACATCCCACTGTCTACAGGAGACAATCCAAACCCCTCAGCCTGGCATGCAAGACCCCCCACAGTCTGCCCAGTTCCTATAAACATCCTTTCATTCACCCTATGACCAAGTTACACCAATTTGTCACACCCTGGACATGACCATCATTTTAATGTAAATACGTTTACCTAGCCTGACCCCTCTGCCTAGATGCTAAAGAGAATGGGCTCACTCTGGGGTTTGAGTCTTAGCACTGTGATCTCAGGTAAGTTACTTAACTTTTTTGTGTATCTGTTTGTCCATCTGTGAAATGGGGATACTGCTACCCACCTTCTAGATTAACTGAGGCCGGACGCGCTGCCTCACGCCTATAATCCCAGCACTTTGGGAGGCCGAGGTGGGTGGATCACTTGAGGCCAGAAGTTCAAGACCAGCCTCGGCAACATGGCAAAACCCCTTCTCTATCAAAAATACAAAAAATTACCGGGCGAGGTGGTGTACACCTGCAATCCCAGCTACTCGGAAGGATGAGGCACGAGAATCGCTGGAACCCAGGAGGCGGAGGTTGCAGTGAGCAGAGATCGCACCACTGAACTCCAGCCTGGGCGACAGAGTGAGACCTCCAACAAAAAAAAAAAAAAAAAAAAAAAAAGATTAAATGAATTCAAACAAGTAGAGTTTAGATCAGACCCCAGTACATGGAAGGTACTCAAAAAAATGTGAACTGTCGTCAGCAACAATGGGTGGAAACCCTTGGAGGTTTAGCTCAATGTCACTTGTATCAAGAATGAATTTCTCCCTCTGGGCATAGAGGTGCTGTCATTGTGTGTGTCTTCGTTTTTTCCTAGCGTCTGTTTATGTAACCAACCGTGGGTATTTTTCCATGGCCTCATGATAGAAATTCAAAAGGGGGCAGTCCCTCAGAGAACACTAGGCTACTACTGGGCGCTCAGAAAACGCGGCTGCCTGGGCCTGTGCTGGGTGCACGGGAGACCTCCCAGGTGCAGGCTACTGAGGCTGCTCTGCTGTGGTGACAACCCCCAAATCTCAAAGGCTTCAAACATCAAAGGTTTATTTATTTATATTGATTGACTGATTGATTGATTGATTGATTTTAGAGACGGAGTCTCACTCTGTTGCCCAGGCTGGGGTACAGTGGCGCGATCTCTGCTCACTGCAACCTCTGCCTTCCAGGCTCAAGCGATTCCCCCTGCCTCAGCCTCCCAAGTAACTGGGATTACAGGTGCCTATCACCACACCCGGCTAATTTTTTTGTATTTTTAGTAGAGACGGGGTTTCACCATGTTGACCAGGCCGGTCTCGAACTCCTGACCTCAAGTGATCCACCCGCTTCAGCCTCCCAAAGTGCTGGGTTTACAGGCGTGAGCTGCCGCGCCCAGCCCAAAGGTTTCTTTCTCTGTCCCACTGTGTGTCCCTTGCTGGTTGGTGAGGGCTCTACATCATGCTGTCCTCACTCAGGGACCCAGGCTGACAGAGCTGCCACTCTCTGGGGCACCGCCAGTCACTTGTGACAAACGATAGGGAGTGTGGGAAATAGCTCACTGGCTCCTAAAGACTTCTGCCCAGGAGTGACAGGTATTCCCTGTGCACGTCCCACTGGCCGAAGCGGATCAGGAGGGAAGGTGCAGCCCTGCCGTGGGCTCATAGCATCGGGAGACTGACGGCCAGCACAGGAGGCCGGCTCACCACTTCAGAAGACTGCTGGCCTCAAACCACTTACTGGCACCTCCTGGGAAGGAGGGCGGGTTGTGCACACGGTTGTGACTTTAGGCAGCTGCACTCAGCCCTCACCCAGACAGAGGCTCCAGGCCTCAGGCAACGGAAGTAGCAGGAGCAGCCCTGTTCATTGACAAACTGGGACCCTCCAAGGCTCGGTCCTCAGAGGCAGAGTGGACGCGCAGACTGGGAAGGGGACAGAGAGTTCCGGGGCCACGCCAAGCACAAGGCTGGACTGCCTGAGCCTGTCAGATGTCCATCCGGTTCCTAACCTTACATTCGCAGACGCCATCCACTGCATGGTGGGCAGGTGAAAAAGGCCTGCCGCCCTGAGATCAGAGGGCCTGGCTCCTCCCAACAGACAGAGGACTCTGGTATACTCAGCCTACCCTTCTCTCTCATGCGGCCTTCCTCAGGGCTCCAGTGACGACATCTTAAACTCATTCAGCTGAAAGAAAAATTACGGTAGCAGGCCAGGCGCGGTGGCTCATGCCTGTAATTCCAGCACTTTGGGAGGCCGAGGCGGGTATATCACCTGAGGTCAGGAGCTCAAGACCAGCCTGGCCAACATGGTGAAACCCCATCTCTACTAAAAATAGAAAAATTAGATGGGCGTGGTGGTGCATGCCTGTAATCCCAGCTACTTGGGAGGCTGAGGCACAAGAATTGCTTGAACCCGGGAGGCACAGGTTGCAATGAGCAGAGATCGCACCACTGCACTCCAGCCTGGGCAACAGAGTGAGACTCCGTCTAAAAGAAAAAAAAAAATGACAGTAACCCCTTGTCATTCACATGGGGTATGTCCAAGAACCCCCATGGATGCCTGAAACCAAAGCTAGTATTGGATCCTGTATATGCCATGTTTTTTCTATATATACATATCTGTAATGTAATTTAGTTTATAAATTAGGCACAGTAAGAGATTAACTACAACAATAAGGTAGAACAATTTTTTTTTTTTTTTTGAGACAGAGTCTCGCTCTGTCACCCAGGCTAGAGTGCAGTGGCGCGATCTCAGCTCACTGCAACCTCTGCCTCCCGAGCTCAAGTGATTCTCCTGCCTCAGGCTCATGAGTAGCTGGGATTACAGCACCCGCCACCATGCCCAGCTAATTTTTATATTTCCAGTAGAGACGGGGTTTCACCACTTTGGCCAGGTTGGTTTCAAACTCCTGACGTCAGGTGATCCACCTGCCTCGGCCTCCTACAGTGCTAGGATTACAGGCATGAGCCACTGCACCCAGCCAAAGTAGAACAGTTTTAACAATATACTGTAATAAAAGTTATCACACACTGTAATCGTAACTTTTTGCAGTTCCAGGTGTGACAGCAAAACTGGCATGAGGCCGGGGTCAGTGGCTCCCACCTGCAATCCTAGTACTTTGGGAGGCTGATGTGGGCAGATCACCTGAAGTCAGGAGTTCGAGACCAGCCTGGCCAACATGGTGAAACCCCATCTCTACTAAAACTACAAAAAAATGAGCCGGGAGTGGTGGCAGGAGCCTGTAGTCTCAGCTACTCAGAAGGGTGAGGCAAGGGAATCGCTTGAACATGGGAGGCAGTTCAGTGAGCCGAGATTGCGCCACTGCACTCCAGCCTGGGCAACAGAGTGTGAGACTGTGTCTCAAAAAAAAAAAAAGGCAAAAAAAACTAGCATGAATTTTTCTTTACAATTTCACAGATAGATTCAGCGTATGACTGTTTTGTTCCCATCTTTTCACTTAAAGGAAGCACCTTAGGGTTTCTCTTTGGCATATCCGAATAGCCAGCATCACTACTCAGGTGCTTTGGGACCCTTATGAAGTAAGAGTGACGGGAACACAAGCACTGTGATACCAGGACGGGCCATCTGATGACCAAGTGACTGACCGGAGTGGGGAGCGTCTACGGTGTGGACATGGGGGAAACAGGGACAGTTCACATCCCGGACGGCACGGCAGAGACCATCACACTGCTCAGCACCACGCACAGTGGAAAACTTGGGGAACTGTTTCAGGAATTTTCCATTTAATATGGGCTTTAGTATCTGACATTTGCCCAGCATGATCAGGCATTTGCTCTCATCTCAGAGCTTCCAGATAATCGCATAATTTGTAAAATGACATTTATAAAGAGACGATATGTTTCATACCTGTCGTGGATACCGAGAGAGAGAGAGAGACTACGACTGCCTCCCAAACTCGTGGTTGCCTGGGTGCCTCTGGGCCAGGCCTGCCTGAGCCTGGGCTCCTGTGGGGGTCTGGGAGTAGATGCAGCGATGGTGGCCCCCTCCTGGAAACCACCCCACAGCCATCCCTACCAATCACAGGAAGGCTCACGATGCTCTGGGGTCCCTGCAGGGACGCTGACTCAAATAGATGTTTCTGCTGAGCCAGGAACAGACAGTGGGCCAGCGAAGCCCACGCCACGCGAAAGGAGAGCCTAGGTCTATGGGACACAGAGTTCTCTTTGAATGAACTACCTGCCCCATCTGGCAGGAGTCGGCCTGGCTGCATCCCCTCCCATGAACGCTTCTGGAACGTGCAGGGGCAAAACCACTGCTGCACAGACATGCTCCTGGCAAGGGTCCTGCTGGTGCCTTGTCAGGTTCTGGAGTGGTGTGAGCCACACAGCATCGGTCCCCCTTGCTGCTCGGGCCATCCGCCTCTCCTTCTCTGCAACCTGCCTTCCAGGCAGTTGTGCCCTGAAGACCTGGGCAGCCCGGGTGCAGCAAGCTCTCCTGGGGCTGAGTACACGCAGCAAGAAGGCCGGCACGCAGCCCCGCATCGTCCTCTGAGCCAGCCTGCTGCATCGTGCTTGGGTTACTCCCTGACCCAGCTGAGCACCTGCGGCCAGGGGGAGGATGAGACTAGGAAAGGGGCCTCCGGTCACATGGTTCAGTGCAGGAGAGAAGAACTGTTCCAGAAGTCCATATGACCCGAGTCTGAGCTTCAGGTCTCCAAAAACAATAATCGAAAGCTGGGCATGGGGCAGGTCTTCTTTTCTTACTTAGGGCCACAGTCACTGGACTTTCTGGTGTCTGAAGTACACACTGATCTGCTCTCTGTCTACAAGTGAACCACACAGGAGTCTGCTGACCAGGAGGCTGGGTTACTGTGCTCTCACGCTCTCTCTCTCCCACACTGACATTTGTAAAGAGCTCCCAGGCGGGTCTCTTTCAGAAGGCACTCATTTGGGATCTGGCTGACGGCTCCTGGCTGCCTTATTAGAGTATGTTCTGAAGGGAAGTTCTTGGCCGAGATGGAACCTCACAACAAGCACGGCTTAAAAGCTGTCCACTGAACTGTCCAGGGAAAGGATGACCCACAGATGGTGTCAGGAACGTTAACCAGGTAACATTCGCAGCAGTCCTTTGGCGAAAGAGTTTGCTGTCTTAAGAGTCCTTCTGGTTGAGGTGTCTCCGGAGCACGACCAGGGCTGCCCCGACAGCTGCGTCCACATCCTGCCCAAAGGACACGGGCAAAGGGAAAGCCCTCTGCACCTCCTGCTTCAGCACCTCGTTCCTGGACAACGCACTCCCACTGCCCATCACCCGCTCCACGCCCCACTCCCGGAGCTGCTGAATCGGAAGCATGGAGTGCAGGTTCTGAACAATGCCTCGGCACAGAGCCCGGGTCACGTGCCCCAGGGAGAGGTCAGAGGAGGAGATGCTGGTCACGGAGGCCAGCTGGTCCGGCAGGTGCCTCTCCCCCAGCACTGTTGGGGTGATGGTCAGATGGGTATCTCTCTGCTGCACAGCTGCCTGGATCATGCGTGAATACACGGTGGATTCTTCAACCTCCAGGCCTGCCAGAGACAGAGAGATCTGTGTGAGGCTGAGATGGTACAGAATTCCCACAGGGCGGGAACAGCGCTACTTGCTGCTTCTCCTCCCGCTGCGGCTGGTGGTTCTGGGCTCAGGGACTTCTATAGCCAGGCTAGCTGTACTCTGCCCTGGATCCCCACCCGCTGTCTCACTGCAGACCCCAGCCAGACAGCAGGGTGAGATCTCGTAAGTGCTGCTGTGAGCCCTAACCTTAACCCAGGCTTCTTAACCAAGGGGACCAAGTGCATATACTGATTAATAACTATCATTGGCTGGGCGCAGTGGCTCACACCTGTAATCCCAGCACTTTGGGAGGACGAGGCGGGCGGATCACCTGAGGTCAGGAGTTCGAGACCAGCCTGGCCAACATGGTGGAACCCCGACTCTACTAAAAGTACAAAAATTAGCCGGGCGTGGTGGCAGGCACCTGTAATCCCAGCTACTCAGGAGGCTGAGGCAGGAGAATCGCTTGAACCAGGGAGGCAGAGGTTGCAGTGAGTGGAGCTTGCACCACTGCACTCCAGCCTGGGCGACAAGAGCAAGACTCCATCTAAAAAAAAAAAAAAAAAAAAGCTATCATCATGGATGTTATTAGAGTCATTAGCAGCATCAGAAATCCCAGGATCCAGGACCGATCACTGTCTGGGCCACCCTTGTTATGTGCACAGGACACCTGAAAGCCAAGGAGGAAGGATGAGTTGACCATCCTACAACTTGCTTTTCAGTGTCAAGCCAGAATCCCAGTCGGACTTTTCTCCCTGACACCATGTTAGCTCTGCGTTCGTTTTTGTTTTGTTTTGTTTTTATCTGAGACTCACTCTGTCGCCCAGGCTGGAGTGCAGTGGCACGTATCCTATCGGCTCACTATAACCTCTGCCTGCCGGGTTCAAGCGATTCTCCAGCCTCAGCCTCCCAGGTAGCTGGGATTACAAGCCTACACCACCACACCCAGCTAATTTTGGTATTTTTAGTACAGACGAAATTTGTACTAAAGCTCTCGATCTCACGTGATCTACCCGCCTCAGCCTCCCAAAGTACTGGGGTTACAGGTGTGAGCCACCACGCCCAGCCAGTTCTGCATTCTTAAAACAAACAAATGAAAAAAAAAAAAGGGCCAAGCGCAGTGGCTCACGCCTGTAATCCCAGCACTTTGGGAGGTCAAGACAGGCAGATCACTTGAAGTCAGGAGTTCCAGACCAGCCTGCACAACATGGTAAAACCCCGTCTCTACTAAAAATACAAAAATTCGCCAGGTATGGCACTGTGTGCCTGTAGTCCCAGCTATTTGGGATACTGAGGCATAAGAATCGCTTGAACCCAGATGGCAGAGCTTGCAGTGAGCTGAGATGGTGCCACCGCACTCCAGTCTGGATGACAGTGCAAGACTTAGTCAAAAAAAAAAAAAAAAGCCTTTGCTTTCAATACACTTTGACCTTAGAATCACTTTTGATCTCTAACCTAGCATTACCTGAGGGAAAGCAAACATCGCCTTGATAAGAAGAAAGTTATCAACATCGGGGTTTCTTGAGAGCACTGTGGGCCCATCTCCACACTTTCTGATTTAACTGGAGTGGGTTGCAGGCTGAGGGCTGGAATTTGTAAACACTTGTGGGTGATTCTTATACACAGCCAGGCTGGGGAGCCCCCGACCTAGACCTACGGCTTCTCCAGCCTGAACGTACAGATGAGTCACTCAGGGATCTTTTTTTTTTTTTTTTTGAGATGGAGTCTCACTCTGTCACCCAGGCTGGAATGCAGTGGCATGATCTCAGCTCACTGCAACCTCTGCCTTCCGGGTTCAAGGGATTCTTCTGCGTCAACCACCCGAGTAGCTGAGACTACAGGCGCCATGCCACCACGCCAGGCTAATTTTTGTATTTTTTAGTAGAGACAGGGTTTCACCATATTGGCCAGGCTGGTCTTGAACTCCTGACTTCATGATCCGCCCTCCTCGGCCTTCCAAAGTGTTGGGATTACAGGTGTGAGCCACTGCGCCCGGCCAGGGATCTTTTTAACACATCGCTTGGACGCAGATTGCCTAGGGCTGACCCTAAGGTTCTGCATTTGTTAAAAGCTCCCAGAGGAAGCTGTACTGTAGGCCCTGTGCTGTGGACCAGGCTTTCTGAGGAGAAAGTTCTAGAGCAGTGCTTATGAACACTCCAGGCCTCAGAATCACCTGAGGAACTTTTATATAACATCATGCTCAAGGCCCACACCCAGTCCAATAAATCAGAATTTATGGGTGTGGGACCAGGACGCAATGCTATTTTTAAACTCCACAATACTTCCCGGGTGTGGTCACTGCTGAGACCCATCAATCTAGAGAGTCACCAAGGAGTCACCGTGGGAACATTGAACCTCTGCAAATGCAGGGGTGCAGGGGTGCAATCTCAGCCCCACTGCAACCTCCGCATCCCAGGTTCAAGCGACTCTCCTGCCTCAGCCTCCCAAGTAGCTGGAATTACAGGCGTGGGCCACCACACCTGGCTACCTTTTGTATTTTTAGTAGAGATGGGGTTTCACTATGTTGGCCAGGCTGGTCTTGAACTCCTGACCTCAGGTGATCTGCCCGCCTCAGCCTCCCAAAGTGCTGGGATGACAGGCGTGAGCCACCGCGCCTGGCTGTTTTATTTTTTAAATCATGTTCTTGTCTTTCTTTAGTAAAAGTTCAGGAAAAAAGGTTTTTGGTTTTTTTTTTTTACAGACAGGGTCTTGCTTGTTGCCCCGGCTAGACTTGAACAACTTTGAGCTCAAGCGATCCTTCCGCCTCGGCCTCTTGAGTAGCTGGGATTACAGCCACGTGTCACCATGCACAGCACCAAAAACAGTTGTAAAGGAAGGTTAAAACATACTCAAGGTCAGGCCGGGCGCGGTGGCTCAAGCCTGTAATCCCAGCACTTTGGGAGGCCGAGACGGGCGGATCACGAGGTCAGGAGTTCGAGACCATCCTGGCTAACACGGTGAAACCCCGTCTCTACTAAAAAATACAAAAAACTAGCCGGGCGAGGTGGCAGGCGCCTGTAGTCCCGGCTACTGGGGAGGCTGAGGCAGGAGAATGGCGTGAAAACCCGGGAGGCGGAGCTTGCAGTGAGCTGAGATCCGGCCACTGCACTCCACCCTGGGCGACACAGTGAGACTCCGTCTCAAAAAAAAAAACAAAAACATATCAAGGTCTTCTTCCTCTCTGGGAAATACTTGGGCCATGACCCAAGCCTTGGGGTACCTGAAGGAAGGTGAATCCCAGCTGGAGGCCTGGAAGAGAGGCCTGGCCTCTAGCAGAGTGTCTGCATCCTCAGCTCCCGCTAATCTATTAGTGAGGACTCATGGAGGCCAAAGCTGCTACGAGCTGTTGAGTTAATTCTAACCCATGGACTTAAGACCACAAGACACTGGAGCTGGGGGAAGGCGCTTGCCAAGGCCGAGACTCAGGGACACAGCTGGGAACCAAGGCCCCTCTCCTGGGTTCCACCCCGCACCGTGCTTCTCTGAGAAATGTCTACGTCGGACCGGGCGTGGTGGCTCACACCTGTAATCCCAGCACTTTGGGAGGCCGAGGCAGGCAGATCACCTGAGGTCAGGAGATCGAGACCATTCTGGCTAAGACGGTGAAAACCCGTCTCTACTAAAAATACAAAAAATTAGCTGGATATGGTGGCAGTTGCCTGTAGTATCTGCTACTTGGGAGGCTGAGGCAGGAGAATGGTGTAAACTCGGGAGGTGGAACTTGCAGTGAGCCAAGATCGCACTACTGCCCTCCAGCGAGACTCCATCTCAAAAAAAAAAAAAAGAAAAGAAAAAGAAATGCCTACATCAGGCCAGGCACGGTGGCTCACGCCTGTAATCCCAGCACTTTGGGAGGCTGAGGCGGGTGGATCACCCGAGGTCAGGAGTTCGAGATCAGCCTGGCCAACATGGTGAAACCAAGTCTCTCCTAAAAATACAAAAACTTGCCAGGCGTGGTGGCGGGCACCTGTAATCCCAGCTACTTGGAAGGCTGAGTCAGGAGAATCCCTTGAACCCAGGTGGCAGAGCTTGCAGTGAGCCAAGATCGCGCTATTGCACTCCAGCCTGGGTGACAGAGTGAGACTCCGTCTCAAAAAAAAAAAAGAAGAAAAGAAGAAGAAACGTTTGCATCGCACTTCCTATGGGCCAGTCTTCTCAGGATATAAGTGCATTGTAAGTGAAATACGCACCATTTTAAGTTGAGGAGCATCTGTCTATGGAGAGCAGAGAAAACCTCATAAATTCTACCCCAGGAATAAGAGAAGGGAGCAGGAGGGGAAAAGGGGGAGCAGGGAGGGCGGGGGAAAGCTGGGGAGACTGTTAGGAAGGTTCACAGTCAAGCTTGAGGGAAGGGTGCCTGACCCAAAGAAAAGAGTAGGTGATGGCAGCTCAGAGGACAAGAAGAAAAGAGGCTGCAAGCTCAGATCCCAAAGGATGGGAGAAATTTGGCAGGACCTGGTGGGGTCTGAGACCTGAAACCGCACATGAAGCTCCAAGATCCTGCCGGGTAGAAAGGACAGGCAGAGAACACAGCGTTGTGTGGACCGCACCTTACCTAGATCTGCCATCCACTGAACCAGCATGTGGACGAACGTGGCCAGCACATTGCCGCCGTTGAGTGACGCGGCCACCCCCAGGTAGGTCCTGTCGAAGTATGGGAAGTAGGCGACTGGCGCCGTAGGGTCTGGAGTCTGTCCGGGCTGGAATCCCGAAGGCATGGAGGCTGCCAGCTGAACCGAGGTGCTAATGTTGAGAACTGGGGTCCAGAGAAAGCAGAACTTAGGCCTGTGGGGCTAACTCAGAGGTCACGAGTCACAGTTTGGCAGTAAGAGAGGGTGGCCTGTCAGGCTAATTCAGAGGTCATGAGTCATAGTTCGGCAGTGAGAGAGGGTGGGGTTTTAAAAATATGTCCAGGGTAGTTAGAAGGGCAAGGTGTTGAAGAGATGTTGATCAAATGATTTTTTTTTTCTTTTTCTTTTTTTTTTTTTTTTGAGACAGGGTCTCGCTCTGTCACCCAGGCTGGAGTGCAATGGTACGATCTCGGCTCACCGCCTCCCAGGTTCAAGCAATTTGCCTCAGCCTCTCGAGTAGCTGGGACTACAGGTGTGAGCCACCACGCCCGGCTAATTTTTGTATTTTTAGTAGAGATGGGGTTTCACCATCTTGGCCAGACTGGTCTCGAACTCCTGGCCTCATGATCCACTCACCTTGGCCTCCCAAAGTGCTGGATGACAGGCGTGAGCAACCGCGCCCGGCCAATACACCTCCTTTCAAGAGGTAGAACCTGATTCCCCTCCTCGTGAAAAAGGGGCTGGACTTAGTGACTCACTTCTAGTGAACAAAATAAAGCACAAGAGACAGTGTGTGACTTCAGAGGCTAAGTCATAAAAGGCACTGCGGCTCCTGACCCGGTCACGCTGTCTTGTGGATCACTTGCTCTCGGGGAAGGCAGGTGCCACGTCGTGAGCAGCCCTGTGGAGAGCCTCACGTTCCAGGGAACTGAGGCCTTCTGCCAACAGCATCACACATGGGCTCGGGGGCAGATCCTCCAGGCTCAATCAAGCCTTTGGAAGACTGCAGCTCCAGTGTGAATGCAACTTCACAAGAGATGTTGAGCCAGGCCATCCCGCCCCACTCAGAATCCTGACCCTCAGAAACTGTCCAAAATAATAAACGCCTGTTGTTTTAGGCTACTATGTATCAGGGTAATTTGTTACACAGCGAAAGAAAACTATGACAGGGTAAGACCTCAGACCAAGGGCTTTATCCTCTGGAGAGGGTTCATTCATTGGCAGGGAGTACCACGCTTGCTATTTCCAAAGTATTCTCTCTTTTATGTTGTGGCTTTTGTTTTTGTTTTTGTTTTTGAGACAGAGTTTCATTCTGTCGCCCAGGCTGGAGTGCAATGGTGCAATCTCGGCTCACTGCAACCTCTGTCTCCTGGTTCAAGTGACTCTCCTGCCTCAGCCTCCTGAGTAGCTGGGATTACAGGCACATGCCACCACACCCGGCTAATTTTTTGTATTTTTAGTAGAGACGGGGTTTCACCATGTTGGCCAGGCTGGTCTCGAACTCCTGACCTCAGGTGATATACCCGCCTCGGCCTCCAAAAGTGCTGGGATTATAGGCCTGAGCCACCACGCCCGGCCCCAAAGTATTCTCTTCACACCTTCCCTGTCACCAGCAGCGGGAAATCCCCTGGGCCCAGCACAGAGTGGATGAGTTTCTCCTCTAATTCCAGGCCAGAGCTTGGGGGCTGTTCCAGAAGTGCCTTCTCCATTTCCCATGAGACCGAGCTAAAAAGCCTGCTCGTCCCAATCTGTTTATGGGCCAGAGTTCAGCATCCAATTTTCCCACCCACTCAGGGGGTCAAAAGCAAAGAGAGCAAAAAGAAGCCTCAGGAAGCCAATACTTTGCTTTCTGCCACGTCAAGCTTCCCACCGTGACTACAAACTGGAAGTAACATGCCCTCTACCGTCCCCTCGGCTGGAGGCGACAACACTTTTGTTTCGTTCACTCTCGCTTACATTTTGTAGCATTTATCAGTGCTGTTTGAAAAAATTCCAGCGGCTGGGCACAGTGGCTCATGCCTGTAATCCCAGCACTTTGGGAGGACGAGGTGGGTGGATTGCCTGAGGTCAGGAGTTCAAGACCAGCCTGACCAATGTGGTGAAACCCCATGTCTACTAAAAATACAAAAATTAGCCGGGCATGGTGGTGCACACCTGTAATCCCAGGTACTTGGGAGGCTGAGGCAGGAGAATTGCCTGAACCCAGGAGGCGGCGGTTACGGTGAGCCGAGATCGCACCACTGCACTCCAGACTGGGTGATGGAAAGGAAAGGAAAAAGGAGAAAGGAAAAAGGAAAAAGGAAAAAGGAGAGGAGAGGAGAGGAGAGGAAAGGAAAGGAAAGGGGAAAAGGAAAAGGAAAGGAAAGGAAAGGAAAGGAAAGGAAAGAAGGGGAAAAAGAAAAGAAAAGAAAAGAAGGGGAAAAAGATAAAACTCTAATCAGGAGGCCATTAGACAAAGGTGGCTCTAGTACTGTGAATTCCTATGTGAACAAACCAAACCCCAATGTAAACAGTAAAATGAAACTGGAAACTACACCAGTCAGAAACCACCAACGAACCTCTCACTCGGAATTGTCCACTCTCACCAGTCAGAATTATCTTCTGTGTCTGGCTTCTGCAAACACCTTATGAAAGTCTTCGCTCGTGCCCCTCTCGGTGGTGTACTAGCCGCCTGCTCTCTAGTGCTACCCTGATTCATGAATCACTGAATGCTCAAATAAACTTCTTAAAATGTAAAGGTACTTAAGTTTTTCTTTTCCTTTTTTTTTTTTGAGACAGAGTCTCACTCTGTCACCCGGGCTGGAATGCGGTGGTGTGATCTCAGCTCACCGCAACTTCTGCCTTCCAGGTTCAAGCAATTCTCCTGTCTCAGCCTCCTGAGTATCTGGGATTACAGGCGTGTGCCACTACATCCAGCTAATTTTTGTATTTTTGGTAGAGATGAGGTTTCATCACGTTGGCCAGGCTGGTCTCGAACTCCTTGCCTCAAGTGATCTGCCTGCCTCAGCCTCCCAAAGTGCTGGGATTACAGGCGTGAGCCACCGTGTCCAGCCAAGTTTTTCTTTAATCAGATCTGGTGGCGTAAGTGGGATCTGAAGCCACCCACCTCGTGATGACCTCTGGGAGCAACAAGCAAATGGGCATAAGTATCCACTGAGCCTCTGCGCTCACTGCTTCTTACTGCACATTTGCAGGCCGTCACCAGTAAGCCCTCTTGGACATATGAACTCCACAAGTTGTGTTAAGTTCACATAGTTACTTCGACATTTTTTGTTTGTTTGTTTGTTTTTGTTTTTGTTTTTGTTTTTGTTTTTTTTGAGACAGAGTCTCGCTCTGTCGCCCAGGCTGGAGTGCAGTGGTCAGATCTCAGCTCACTGCAAGCTCCGCCTCCCGGGTTCACGCCATTCTCCTGCCTCAGCCTCCCGAGTAGCTGGGACTACAGGCGCCCGCCACCTCGCCCGGCTAGTTTTTTGTATTTTTTAGTAGAGACGGGGTTTCACCGTGTTAGCCAGGATGGTCTCGATCTCCTGACCTTGTGATCCGCCCGCCTCGGCCTCCCAAAGTGCTGGGATTACAGGCTTGAGCCACCACGCCCGGCCTACTTGGACATTTTTAAATGGGTCCTGAAGGGAAGCTTCAGGTGTCCGATTGGGTCAGACAGAAACTAAATTGGGTTTAGTAAAAGACCTCCAGTAGAAAAGGTTCCAGGAAGACAGAAAATAATGGGTTTATTTAAATTCGGGGAGTCTGAGACTCCATCTCAGAACATTTGCTTTTCTAGATAAATGAGTGAATCTTACCAAAACTAATTTAGAATTTTGGTGGCCACAGTAAGGAAGTTTTAACCTAAACAAACAAAAAAATTCCAAACGCCTCAGAAACAATGACATATGTTTTTGATTGGCAGGTAAAGGTTTCTAATCTCTCTTTCTTTCTACCTTCCTCTCCCTACGCTGAATCTGCTGACATTTTTGCTTGTTTACCTCCTACCCCAAAGTCAAAAAAAGATGAAAAAAAGAGAACTAGATTACTGTTTATAAAGTCAGGCTCTCAAATTAACTAGCTCTGCTTTTTAAGCATTCTCATGCCTTGGTCAAAATCTTGAGCTCAGAGCAAAAATGAAAGGTATCCCTGTTTGGCATAGAAAATGCTTTGTCTGCCCTATTGAAATTGTTTTCTTTGTCTTGCTTCTGCAAATACTTTATGAAAATTTCCCCTCTTGCCTCTTCTGACAGAGTGCTAACAGTCTGGTGCTACCCTGATTCACAAATCACTGAATCTTCAAATAAACTCTTTGTTTGTTTGTTTGTTTTTGAGACAGAGTCTCACTCTGTTGCCCAGGTTGGAGTGCATTGGCACAATCTCAGCTCACAGCAACCTCTGCCTCCTAGATTCAAGCAATTCTCTGCCTCAGCCTCCCGAGTAGCTGGGATTACAGGTGCCCGCCACCAATTCTGGCTAATTTTTTGTATTTTTAGTAGAGATGGGGTTTCACCATGTTGGCCAGGCTGGTCTTGAACTCCTGACCTCGTGACCACCTGCCTCAGTCTCCCAAAGTGCTGGGATTACAGGCGTGAGCCACTGCAACCAGCCGAATAAGCTTTTTAAAATTTAAATGTACTTGTTTTTCTTCTATCCAACATTCAATCCTTTTTTAGCTATGTGTATATGCCACATTTTAAAAATTCATTCATGGCCGGGCGCGGTGCTCACACCTATAATCCCAGAACTTTGGGAGGCCGAGGCGGGCAGATCACAAGATCAAGAGATCAAGACCATCCTGGTCAACATGGTGAAACCCCATCTCTACTAAAAATACAAAAATTAGCTGGGCATGGTGGTGCACGCCTGTAGTCCCAGCTACTTGGGAGACTGAGGCAGGAGAATCACTTGAACTCGGGAGGCGGAGGTTGCAGTGAGCCAAGATTGTGCCACTGCACTCCAGCCTAGGTGACAGAGCAAGACTCCGTCTCAAAAAAAAAAAAAATTAATTCATTAGTTGATAGACATTTAGGTGGTTTCTACTTTTTGGCTATTATAAATAATGCTTCTGTGAACATCTGTGTACGAGTTTTTGTGTGGACATCATTTATTTTCAGTTCTCCTGGGTGTATTTCTAGGAGCAGAATTGCTGGGTCCTGTTGGTAACTCCATGTAACATTTGAGGATTACCAGCTGTTTTCCAAAGAGGCTGTACCTTTTTACAATCCCACTAGCATGTTCTCACCCTTTTTTTCAAGTTTAAATCATTTTGTATTTAAGCACTGATTTTACAAAACATAGTATATAAAGGCAAACTAAATTTACATAATTTAAATTGTTATTTTTCTTTTTTTTTTTCCTCTAGAGGTAATGCCTTAAGAACAACTCAATTTGTTCACATAAATTGCCTTCACCCTTCATTGCAGTAATACGTTATAAGATTTTACATGTACTTTGGAAGAAATCACACAGAAAAAGCTGCTTTTTCAATAAACGTGGGCAGCTTCACATTTCTTTTGGTCAGTCCACCACAGTCATGTGAGGTGAGAGTTATCTGGACCTTGTTTTATACATTGAACCATCATCTTCTCTGCTTGTATGGCAACTCGAGACCTAAAGCCAAATGCCCGATTAAAAATTTGGAAGGAGAGGCTGGGCACAATGGTTCACGCCTGTAATCCCAGCACTTTGGGAGGCTGAGGCGGGCAGATCACGAGGTGAAGAGATTGAGACCATCCTGGCCAACATGGTGAAACCCCATCTCTACTAAAAATACAAAAATTAGCTAGGAGTGGTGGCACATGCCTGTAGTCCCATCTACTCGGGAGGATGAGGCAGGAGAATCGCTTGAACCCGGGAGGCGAAGGTTGCAGTGAGCCAAAATCGTGCCACTGCACTCCAGCCTGAGAGACAGAGTGAGACTCCATGTCAAAAAAAAAAAAAAAGTTGGAAGGAGAATGCTTTGTAGATAGCATCTCTCTCTCACTCAATTCCGACCATCCTGCTGCTTTCAGATTGAGCATAGCTTGGTTCCCCTCCTCTGCTGTCAACCCGTGAGTACCTGACAACATGGCCACCAGCCCTGGGCTCTGGCCTCGCAGCACCACCAAGCACCACGTCGCCCCACGTTCTCACATTTTTAAATGGTTGAAAAGAAATTAAAAGAAGAATTTTTCATGACACATGAAAAGTATATGGCATTCCTATTTCAGTGTCTATGAACAATGTTTTACTGGAACACAGCGACACCTGTTCATTCACATATTGTCTAGGGCTGGTTTCGAACTCCTGCAGCAGAGCTGAGCAGTTACAACACAGACTGCATGATCCACAAAGCCGAAAATATTTACAGAAAATATGTTCTGCCCTTTAGAGAAAAAGGGCCAACCCCTGCCCTAGACATGGCTGCCTCTACCCTTACCATGAATACAGAAAATATTCTGCACTTTCTTGTTTTGTTTTGAGACGGAGTCTCGCTCTGTCGCCCAGGCTGGAGTGCAGTGGCATGATCTCGGCTCACTGCAATCTCTGCCTCCCGGGTTCCAGCAATTCTCTGCCTCAGCCTCCCGAGTAGCTGGGACTATGGACACCCACCACCATGCCTGGCTAATTTTTGTACTTTTAGTAGAGATAGGGTTTCAGCATCTTGGCCAGGCTGGTCTTGAACTCCTGACCTTGTGATCCGCCCGCCTTAGCCTCCCAAAGTGCTGGGATGGCAGGCGTGAGCCACCGCGCCTGTCCTATTCTGCACTTCTAATCAGATCTGACATCACTTCTACTGACAAACACACAGTAACCAAAACCTTCATCAGCTCATCTGTTTTCTTGGGCCTGTAGTCACATAGAAACCAGACAGCTGGAAAGAGCCATTTCCCTCACCTGACCCCATAGCGGGTCAGCACAGATGGTCGGTGCTCAGGGACAGAATTTGCCCTGCTGGCCTGTAAGCTCCCTCAGTAGAGGATTTTACCTGCAAGGAAGAGGGTGCTTTTCACCTTTACAGAATAATGATCTCCGGCAGCATGCCGAGACTGTTCAGCTCCGCACGCCTGCAGACTCGCACGGAGTTGGTGCTTACCAGGCAGGCGACAGTGTAAGTCTGAGGACAGAACAAAAGAAACACTTACCTGCATCTGTCCTCTGGGCCATGCAGGAATAGACAGAGGCCTGTAAATCACCCAAGGCCACTCCCACCTCCGTCCCCTCTGGGATTTCCAACCACATGTGGGAAGTTCTGCCCGCCACACTGCCAGGCTCGGCGATGTCCGGGAGTAGGTGGACGGGAAAACCCGAGCTCCTCAGTCTGTAAAACAAAAGTGGACACCTACATGGACCCACACTTAGGCTTCTGGAGTTTAAGGGATCCTTCCTTCCTTCCTTTCCGCCTCCCTCCCTCCCTTCCCTCCCTCCCTCCCTTCCTTCCCTTCCTTCCCTCCGTCTCTCCACTCCTTTCCTCCCTGCCTTCCTTCCCTTCCCTCCTTCCCTCCTTCCCTCTTTCCCTCCCTCCCTCCCTCCATTCCTTCCCTCCCTCCCTTCCCTTCCCTCCCTCCCTTCCCTCTCTTCCTCCCTTCCTTCCCTCCCTTCCTTCCTCCCTTCCCCGCTTCCTTCCTCCCTCCTTTCCTTCCTTCCTTCCTTTTCTTTCCTTCTTTCTTTCTTTTTTACTTATTTATTTTTTTGAGACAGAGTCTTGCTCTGTTGCCCAGACTGGAGTGCAGTGGCACCATCTTGGCTCACTGCAACCTCTGCCTCCCAGGTTCAAGCAATTCTCCTGCCTCAGCCTCCCTAGTAGCTGGGATTACAGGCGCACACAACCATGCCCGGCTACTTTTTGTATTTTTAGTAGAGAAGGGGTTTCGCCATGTTGGCCAGGCTGGTCTTGAACTCCTGACCTCACATGATTCACCCGCTTCAGCCTCCCAAAGTTCTGGGATTACAGGCGTGAACCACTGCACCCAGCTCCTTCTTTTTTTCAGACAGGGTCTCGCTCTGTGACCCAGGCTGGAGTGGAGTGGTGTGATCACTGCTCGCTGTAACCTCAACTTCCCAGGCTCAAGCAATTCTCCCGCCTCAGCCTCCCAAGCAGGCGTACTCCCCCACACCCAGCTGCTTTCTTTTTTGTTGTTTGTTTGTTTCCAGGAAACTCTGCACAGGAAAGTGCTATAGGACACACGTGGCCGAGAGGGGACAGAATTCAGAGCCGTCACAGGCAGCTTCTCTGGCTTTTTTAAAACCATGAGCTTAGGCTTTGTCAGTAGAGGACACTGGTTTTCATAAGCTTAGGATTCACCTTCCAGGAAAGAAAACAAACAACATAAGCAGCCGTGATCAAGTCCAGCCTCCCCTGTTTGAAGGGAACTCAAAAACTCTGCGAACGGAGGCAGCCGGAGGTTCGGCACCATTACGGTTGGTTAGCACAGTCCAAACCAAAGTCAAACGCAGCAAGCTCCTGAATATCAAATGCGTTCGTCACTCAGCGTTAGTGAATGGGGGCTGTCAATTGCACACAACATGCTGGGAAGTCCTTTACCTGAACTACCAGGTGCTTTTTGTTTTATTTCAGAGCTCAGAATTTGGGCCCTGAAGGAAGTGAACTTACAGGGCACTGGATTTCTGTACCTGAAAAGGCAAATGATTGTTTAAAAGAACTTAAAAGGCATCCTTCAAGCCTACTATCTCTAGTTCTTTTTTCTTTTTTTGGAGACAGAGTCTCGCTCTGTCCCCCAGGTGGGAGTACAGTGGTGCAATCTCGGCTCAATGCAACATCCGCCTCCTGGGTTCAAGTGATTCTCCTGCCTCAGCCTCTGGAGTAGCTGGGACTACAGGCACCTGCCACCATGCCCAGTTCATTTTTGTATTTTTAGTAGAGATGGGGTTTCACCATGTTGCCCAGGCTGGTCTCGAACTCGTGACCTCGAGTGATCCACACGCCTCAGCCTCCCAAAATGCTGGGATTACAGGCGTGAGCCACTGTGCTTGGCCCTCTAAGTTTAAGTATTAAAGAGTGAAAGCTGTACTCTGAAACCTACAGACTGGGCCCACGGTCACAGAGAAGGGACAGCCCACCCGGGGTCTGGGGGGCTGCGGAGGAGGATAGCATGGCTGAAGCCCCTACCCCAGGGCTCAGGGCTGCGCTTACACTTGGCCCACCCATGCCCCATGACTGGGACAGGCTGGGGGCACTGGACCCTGACCCTGGCCTCTGGGAACCCTCCACCACTCCCAGGTGGGAAAGCTCCCACTGAAGCATCGGCTCTGGGGTTGCCCTTCGGATTGGAGCAGGAGGAACAGCCTGCAAGGATGTGATACTCACATCTCCACATTCCAGCTTTGGCTCTGCGTGTTGAAATAGCCCCAGCTAGCAGCGTTCTGGTCGGACATCAGGGGTCTCGGCAAGCCACACAGCATGGCAACCACATAGTCATGGATGGTACCGGCTGCGTCGTAGGACTTCAGGAACTCCGGGCTGTTTTTCATACCAAAAACAACTCAACATGGTACAACATGAACTCGGAAGCATGTGCCGCATCTAGCAGCAGGCGGCGGGGACCAGCTGTGCCATGGCCAGGTGGCAGCCACAACCCCACATGCTATGGCTCAAGTCCAGCTGGGTCCCTGGGATTAGGACCTTCCAGCTGCCCCAAGCAAAGCCAGCCTAAGTCAGCCCCAGGGGAAGGGCCTCAGAGGAGGAAGTGTCAAGCCTGGGAAAGCAGACATCGGCCTCCGCAGCAGCCTCGCAGGCCTGAACACACTGCAAACTCTCCCCGTGACCCTCGGCAAGTCACTTGCCCTCTCTGTCCCTTCCTTTTCCCATCTGGGTGGGAACTGGATAACCAATAGAGAGCCCTCTGCAAAAGGATGCGGTTCTAGACCCAATCTAGGTCCAGGCCATGCTCCCTCTTGTCCTGCCAAGACACGCTCACTGCAGCAGAGCCCAGCAGGCGGGGCGATGCTGACGCAGCCCCGGCCCATTCTCATTCTCCCAGAAACCCGGCCCCCAAGTCAAAGTGCAGTTGCCCGTACCAATGTTTCAAAAGCCAGAAGATAGTTGCACAGCCAAAGCCCGTGGCCACACTGAGATGAGACTTCGGCTGGGGTAGAGAGGCCAGGAATTCGCTGCTGCATCGGCCATCCTGCCACGTGACCAAGTGGCTAACAGCTTGGGGCTCGAACACAGGGGCGATCCCTCCCTCTATCCATTCACAGCCTGGAACAAAAGAGATGGCCAAAAATGAAGAAAAGAGCGACTAGGCATGGCGCGGCCTTGATACCACTCTGCTGGTGAGTGACAAAATACGTGCGAATGGTCCCATGATAAAGCCTGGCGCACCACCTGTGGGTCCTGATGGCACTGGCTTTAGTGCTTGCCTCTACCACATAATGACTGTGGGACCCTGGGCATGTCACATACTCCCTCTGTTTGCCACACTTCTCTGTTTCTTTTTATTCTTTTTTGAAGTTGATATCACATCTCCCCACATCCCATAAGAGAAGATGTTTGGCACAATCTCAAGTCCCCTGGTCTCTGTCCCTCCAACCCTCATCATGACAACATTATCTAGGCTTCCTGCTACTTGATTATCAGTAAATTTTCTCTTTTCCTTAGGTCTTAGCTGATTTTTATTTTATTTTATTTTATTTTATTTTTGAGACAGAGTCTCACTGTGTCCCCCAGGCTGGAATGCAGTGGCACAATCTCGGCTCACTGCAACCTCCATCTCCCAGGTTCAAGCAGTTCTCGTGCCTCAGCCTCCCGAGTAGCTGAGACTACAGGCCCAAGCCACCACGCCCAGCTAATTTTTTTTTTTTTTTTTTTTTTTTTGAGACAGAGTCTCGCTTTGTCGCCCAGGCTGGAGTGCAGTGGCCGGATCTCAGCTCACTGCAAGCTCCGCCTCCCGGGTTTACGCCATTCTCCTGTCTCAGCCTCCCAAGTAGCTGGGACTACAAGTGCCCGTCACCTTGCCCAGCTGGTGTTTTGTATTTTTTTAGTAGAGATGGGGTTTCACCGTGTTAGCCAGGATGGTCTCGGTCTCCTGACCTCGTGATCCGCCCGTCTCGGCCTCCCAAAGTGCTGGGATTACAGGCTTGAGCCACCGCGCCCGGCCCCAGCTAATTTTTTTGATTTTTTAGTAGAGACAAGGTTTCATCATGCTGCCCAGGCTGGTCTCCAACTCCTGAGCTCAGGCAATCCACCCGCCTCAGCCTTCCAAACTGCTAGGATTACAGGCATGAGCCACCACGCCTGGCCCTGACTGATTTTTAGACGTCCAAATTTACTAAAAAAAAATCTGACCATGAGATTTTTTTCATTTGTGCCTTGTGACATCCTCTGGATTTCTCTCTGCTCTGATTCAGAGATGTCACCCAAGGCCATTTTCAGCGTCAGTCTTTCCAGGCAGTGTCTGAAGACCCAGATAACTCCAGGTATTTTTCATGTTCCCATCTTTGAACGCCAGTTTGATCCGTTACAACAGTCTGGTTCTGAGTTCCTTCCCTTCCATGCTTAAAAGCACTTTTTGTGGTTGACTGTCGCAAATTCTTCACTACTCCTCCCACTAAGAGGTGGCATCTGAATCCTCTTTCCTTGAATATAGAATCACCTTGGTGACGTGCTTGACCAGGAGAATGTGGAGGCAGTGACATCTTGGGACTCCCAAGGCTAGGTCATAAGAAGCACTGCAGCTCCCACCCAAGCCTCTTACATAACTCTCTCTGGGGCAATCAGCCTCCAGATAAGAAGTGCAACTACACCAAGGCCGCCATGCTGAGGAGAGCATGGGCAAAGAGCAGCCGGCATACCGTTTCCAGGTGAGCCCAGCCTCCAGCCTTCCCCACCAAGGTACCAGGCACTGAGTAAAGCCACCATGACTCCCCGACCAATCTGTCCACCAGATGAACACTGAAGCAACCTCCACCATCTCCATGTACGAGCAGCAGTGGGCTAAGCCTTGCCCAATCCCTGACCCAAAAAATCATGAGATGATAAATGCTTGTTGCTTTCAGTCACTAGGTTGGAGGTAGTTTGTTATGCCGCAATAGGTCATCAAAATACTACTCCTGGTCAGGCGCGGTGGCTCACGCCTATAATCCCAGCACTTTGGGAGGCCGAGGCAGGCGGATCATCTGAGGTCAGGAGTTCAAGACCAGCCTGGGTAACATGGAGAAACCTCATCTCTACAAAAAATACAAAAATTAGCCAGGCATGATGGCGCATGCCTGTAATCCCAGCTACTCGGGAGACTGAGACAGGAGAATCGCTTGAACCCGGGAGGCGGAGGTTGCAGTGAGCCGAGATCACACCACTGCACTCCAGCCTGGGCGACAGAGTGAGATTCCATCTCAGAAAAACAAAACAAACAAAAAAATACTACTCCATTGTCTTTTCACATGGAGTGTTGCTGTTGAAAAAAATCTAATGTCAATCTGACCCTTATTCTTTCATATGAGATCTGATCTTTTGCTCTGCAAGCTTTTAGAATTCTGTCTTTGAAATCCTTAAATGTTCGCTAGAATATATCTAGCTGGGCGTTGTCTTTATCTCCTCTATGACATTCTATGGGCCCTTTCAGGCTGGGGTGTTCCATCTTATTTTGCCAATTATAGGAAATTTTTCTCCATTATTTCTTCAAAGATTTCCTCCTCTCCATTTTTATTTTTCCCTTTCCGGTCTCCTATTATTTAGATGCTAGTGCTTCTATTTGTATCCTCAATATCTGTTACCTCGTCAGACGCAGTGGCTCACACCTGTAATCCCAGCACTTTGGGAGGCTGAAGTAGGTGGATCACTTGAGGTCAGGAGTTCAAGACTAGCCTGGTGAACTAACATGGTGAAACTCCTTCTCTACTAAAATATCAAAAAAAAAAATAGCCGGGCTTGGTGGCGGGCACCTGTAGTCACAACTACTTAGGAGGCTGAGGCAGGAGAATGGCGTGAACCTGGGAGGCAGAGCTTGCAGTGAGCCGAGATCGCACCACTGCACTCCAGCCTGGGCAACACAGCAATACTCCATCCCCCAAAAAAAAAAAAAAAATTAGCCAGGCATGGTGGCAGGTGTCTGTAATAACAGTTACTCAGGAGGGGAGATTTAGGCAGGAGAATCATTTGCATCCGGGAGGCAGAGGTTGCAGTGAACCCAGGTCGCACCATGTACTCCAGCCTGGGCGACAAGAGCAAGACTCCATCTCAAAAAAAATAAAAACAAAAATAAATACCAGTTTTCCACTCCCTTTGCCAACTCTCGACATTACTGAACATTTTGATTTCTTACCATCTGATGGGTGGAGAGTGTTGCATTGTTGTTTTCATCTGCACTGCTCTAATTACTAACGATGCTGAACATCTTTGCAGATGTGTACTAGCCATTTGTATTTCCTCTTCTAGGAGTAACCTGTTGGTATCCTTCACCCGTTTTTCCACAGGGCTGCTTGTTCTCTCTTAGTTACTGGTTCTTTGCATGTACTGACCTGTCCTTTGTCCACTATTCACTACCAGATATTTTCTCCCTGTCTGCTGCTCGCCTTTTAGCTTTCTTTTATGATCCTGGTTTCTCTTCTGCTTTTACTGAGCCTGAAAATGGAGTCTGGAAACCGGCGTAACCACAGGCCTTTCAGAAGACACTAATCGCTCCCTCTCCTCCCCTCCGGCTCGCTCGGGGTGCCCTCACTGAAGCACTTAGCTCTCTGCTCAAGTTACTCCTGCCCGTCTGTGTTGACTGTTTTGGAAGGTAGAGGCTTCGTTCCTTCATTTCTATCTCTCCCCCAGGGCCTAGCAAAGGGCTTTATATGCTGTAGGTAGGGAAACCAAACTGAATTAAGGCTGCCATTAAAATCGGCAAGACTGGATCCCAAATGTGATTTCACTTGACTCCACTAAGCAGGTCACTGAACTGTGGCTTTCCTCCTTCCCAGAAACAGAAAACAAACCCAGGAGGCATGTGGGCTGGCTCGATAAAATATGAAGCAGCTCTTTCCAACGATGTGGCTGATGGTTTGTGTGGTTGTTAGAGAGCCCAGGAGACAGGCAGAAAGGAAGGCATGTGATCGGACCACAATCATCAGCTCTCTGCTGTCCTCTTTGGAAAGGGTTTTCGTATTAAAAGACATTTATTCTCATTAATGCAAAATTAAGGAGTTTTAAAAGCTTTTACAATCTAGACTCCCTCTGAGAGGTTAGCCTTGACACCCTAATCGCCTTGTACTCCCGCCACTGCTTGGTGCCAAGCAGCTCCCATGGTCCCAGCGAGCCCGACGATAGGCGGACAGGAGGGAGGAAGGGGAGGAGGAGGAGTCTGCATCGGCTCCTACGATTGCCCGGCCCCATCCTGGGGGTGATTAAAGGGTACATCACTAAATGCCAGTCCCACTGACAGGCGAGTCACCATGCACTTCAGGGCACTCTAAATTGCTGACTCTCCATGCAGAAAGGGATGAATCCAATGTTCAAATCCTCGTAACTACAGCCCCCAAAGTAGCCATCATCTTCCGCTTAAAATGTTCATCTGCAGTAAAATGTTGATTTTGTTGAAGCCGAGTGATGCGTATATGTTGGTTTATAGCACTATTCTCCCTATTTTTGTTTGTCTAAATTAAATCTTTTGTAATTTCTTTTTTTTTTTGAGACAGAGTCTTGCTCTGTCACCCAGGTTGGAGTGCAGTGGCGTGATCTCGGCTCACTGCAACCTCTGCCTCCCGGGTTCAAGTGATTCTCCTGCCTCAGTCTCTCGAGTAGCTGGGATTATAGGTACACACCACCACACCCAGCTAATTTTTGTATTTTCAGTAGAGATGGGGTTTCACCATGTTGGCCAGGCTGGTCTCTAATTCCTGACCTCGTGATCTGCCCGCCTCAGCCTCCCAAGGTGCTGGGATTACAGGCGTGAGCCATCGTGCCTGGCCAATACAATTTCTTTTAAAGTTTGATTTCTTGTTGTTGTTTTCTGAGACAGGCTCTTGCTCTGTAGCCCAGGCTGGAGTACAGTGGAGCAATCACAACTCACGGCAGCCTCAACCTCGAGGGCTCCAGTGATCCTCTCACCTCAGCCTCCCAAGTAGCTGGGACTACAAACGTGCTGCACCACACCCAACTTATTTTCACATCTTTTGTAGACACGGAGTCCCACTATGTTGCCCAGGCTAGTCTTGAACTCCTGGCCTTAAGCAATACTCCTCCTGCCTCGGCCTCCCAAAGTGTTGGGATTTACAGGCGTGAGCCACCACTCCTGGCCTTAAAAAGTTTTTTTAATGCCTGCCATAACAGGGAGCGCCCAACTTCCTACAGGAGTCTCATCCTTCTTTGGACATTCTGCTGGGAAGTCTCTCGCTAAGCCACTGTGTCCCCCTGCAGCTCTGGTCCTTCACCAAAAACAACCCTGCCAGGCCTTTAGAAGCTCCTTGAGGCCAGGCGCAGTGGCTCACGCCTGTAATCCCAGCACTCTGGGAGGCCGAGGCGGGAGGATCACGAGGTCAGGAGATCGAGACCATCCTGGCTAACATGGTGAAACCCCGTCTCTACTAAAAATACAAAAAATTAGCTGGGCGAGGTGGCAGGCGCCTGTAGTCCCAGCCAGTCGGGAGGCTGAGGCAGGAGAATGGCGTGAACCCGGGAGGCGGAGCTTGCAGTGAGCGGAGATCGTGCCACTGCACCCCAGCCTGGGCGATGACAGAGCGAGACTCCGTTCAAAATAAATAAATAAATGAATAAATAATAAGTAAATAAAGCTCCTTGAACAGACTTGGATTCAAAAGTGGGGTTCACTTGCTGAAATATGACCCTGAGCATATTATTCTAACCTCTCTGAACCTCAGCCTCTCACCTGCACAATGGGGACAACAGTGTAACCTACGTGACCAGGTTGTTGGGAATATCCAATGAGATCATGCAACTGATGTCCTCAGCCAGGCACCAGGCATGTGAAGTGCTCATTGTGGTTTTACTGTCTTAGTTCTCCTCCTCAAGGCCAAATAGAACAGGTTACCCACCTCTGTACTGTGGCAGACCTTCATAAGACAACCAACTAGAAATGCTTAGCAACTGAACCCATAAAAAGGATATGTCGGCCGGGCATGGTGGCTCACACCTGTCATCCCAGCACTTTGGGAGGCTGAGGCAGGTGGATCATTTGAGGTCAGGAGTTCAAGTCCATCCTGACCAACGAGGTGAAACCCCATCTCTACTAAAAGTACAAAAATTAGCTGGGCGTGGTGGCAGGCGCCTGTAGTCCCAGCTACTCTGGAGGCTGAGGCAGGAGGATCACTTGAACCCAGGAGGCAGAGGTTGCAGTGAGCTGAGTTTGTGCCATTGCACTCCAGCCTGGGCAACAAGAGTGAAACTCCATCTTAAAAAAAAATATATATATATATATATGGCCAGGCACGGTGGCTCACGCCTGTAATCGCAGCACTTTTGGAGGCCGAGGCAGGTGGATCACGAGGTCAAAGGATCAGGACCATCCTGGCCAACATGGTGAAACCTCATCTCTACTAAAAATACAAAATTAGCTGGGCGTGGTGGTGTGCGCCTGTAGTCCCAGCTACTCGGGAGGCTGAGGCAGGAGAATCTCTTGAAAACGGGAGGCGGAGGTTGCAGTGAGCCGAGATCGCACCACTGCACTCCAGCCTGGGCAACAAGAGCGAAATTCCATCTCAAAAAAAAAAAAAAAGGCCAGGCGCGGTGGCTCAAGCCTGTAATCCCAGCACTTTGGGAGGCCGAGACGGGCGGATCACGAGGTCAGGAGATCGAGACCATCCTGGCTAACATGGTGAAACCCCGTCTCTACTAAAAAATACAAAAAACTAGCCGGGCGTGGTGGCGGGCGCCTGTAGTCCCAGCTACTTGGGAGGCTGAGGCAGGAGAATGGCGTGAACCCGGGAGGCGGAGCTTGCAGTGAGCTGAGATCCGGCCACTGCACTCCAGCCCGGGTGACAGCGCGAGACTCCGCCTCAAAAAACAAAAACAACAACAACAAAAAAAAGATATGCCTTGGAATTTTCAAAATCACAAATATGTAAACGACGACAAATGTGCCCCAATTCAAAAGCGTGCCCTCTGTGTCCTGGCATCTCCCGCGGCTACAGCCAATCTCTTGGTTGTCTGCACTAAGGTTCTGAGATACCGACACGGTAAAGAGAACGCTGTGGAAAAGGCACTCCGCTGAATCCTTCCGGAGAATCCAAGAAAACGCTCTCTTCCCTCTTCGTGGATCCCTCTTCGTGGATAACGTGCTGATGACGTGGGAGTGGGCAGTCCCCTTGTTCACCTCACATTGGTACAAAGAGAATGTCCACCCACGCAGGAGGCAGCCCGTGTTCGTCCGTTCCAAGAAACAAGATCCTATTCCCAGTGCAGGATAACCCGACCCTTCTCAGAAAGCCGTGCGGCCCCGCTCTCGTGCGGCCCTGCTCTCGTTCTGGAAGTGACTGCTACCAGCCTGAGACCGTCCCCGAGCCCAGCATACCTTGGCCTGTTTTCCAAAACACGACTCCATGCATCTGGCCCGACACCCCGATGCCCACGACGCTCCGGAGGTGCTGCCGGGGAAGGGCAGCAAGGCACTCGTGCAGGGCCTGGAGGATTCTGCTCACATCCTGCTCCCGCCCCTGGAAGCAGAAGAGAACACACTGGGCAGGGGCAGACACACCGGCAGGGGGAGGCGCAGGCCTCCCAGGATGTCCTGGAGCAGGAATGTGGTGGGCAGCGTCCACTCCCCAACTTCACAGTTGAGGTGCTGCTGCCGGTGAGTTGCAGCAAACTGCCCAGGCCTGCCCTCCACTGGGGTCAGACTCAGCTGAGAACAGCATTCTCTGTGCTATCAACAGAAGAAACAAGGCAAGGCACAGTGGTTCAAGCCTATAATCCCAGCACTTTGGGAGGCCGAGATGGGCGGATTACCTGAGATCAGGAGTTCGAGACCAGCCTGGCCAACCAACACGATGAAACCCCGTCTCTACTAAAAATACAAAAAATTAGCCGGGTGTGGTGGCGCACACCTGTAGTCCCAGCTACTCAGGAGACTGAGGCAAGAGCATCGGTTGAATCTGGGAGGCGGAGGTTGCAGTGAGCCGAGATCGTGCCATGGCACTCCAGCCTGGGCGACAGGGCGAGACTCCATCTCAAAAAAAAAAAAAAAAAAACAGAGGAATCCACAGAAAGCTCAGAAGAGAAAAAGGGGAAGAGAGTTGTGGCTCACCCCCCAATAAATGTCAGCTCTCTGAGGAACTAGCAAAGCTAAGATCTTAGACAGGCGTTCGAAGGCTGAGTTCTCAGATGTCTTGCTTCCCCTCCAGGGAGAGCTGTCTTTCCCTCCTCGGAAACCTTTCACCTGCCCCTGTCCGCCTGCGGCCTTGGTCAGGAGCAGCTCTTGGCTCCTAACAAGCAGGAACAAAGGAAGAGAAAGAAGGGAGGAGAGGAGGGGTAGGATGGGGCAAGGAGTTCAGAGGAAGCACAGCCTTTTCCTCGGGAGTAGCCCCATAGCCCAGCAAGGATTCCACAGGCAAGAGAGACCACAGCCAAGAGGAAGTGGAAGACAAGGGGCACAGAGGAGCCAGGTGGCTACGCAGGATCCCCAGAAGGAGGAAAGAAGAGCAGGGTGGGGACATGGGGGTGGTGGGGAGGAAGGAGGGTTCTGGGAAGAGACATTTGTTTATACCCTCACTGTCCAATACCAAAATCGTTAGCCACATGTGGCTAGTCTGAATTGAGATGTAAATAGAAAACACGCATCAGACTACAATCTAGTATGACAAAAAATATACACTATCTCATTTAATCCTTTTTTAAAAACCCATGGCCACGTGGAGTCTATGTTGCCCAGGCTGGTCTCAAATTTCTAGGATCAAGTGATCCTCCTGCCTCAACCTTCCCTGTAGCTGAGATTATAGGCGTGAGCTGCATATGGCTGCATAGGCTGGAGTGCAGTGGCGTAATCTTGGCTCACTGCAACCTCCGCCTCCCAGGTTCAAGCGATTCTCCTGCTTTAGCCTCCTGAGTAGCTGGGATTACAGGCTCAAACCAGCTAATTTTTGTATTTTTAGTAGAGAGGCAGTTTCGCCATGTTGGCCAGGCTGGTCTCCAACTCCTAACCTCAGGGATTCGCCTGCCTCGGCCTCCCAAAATGCTGGGATTACAGGTGTGAGCCACCACACCCAGCCTTGATTATCATACATCAAAATGATAATGTGTTAGATACACTGGGTTAAATAAAATATGCAATTAAAATTAATTTCATTTGTTTCCTTTTATTTCTTTTAATAGGGCAGCTAGAAATTTGAAAAGGCCACGCCTGGCTCCATTTGTAGAAGTTACATTTCTTTTTTTTGTGAGACAGAGTCTCACTTTGTCACCAGGCTGGAGTGCAATGGCACGATCTCAGCTCACTGCAACTTCTGCCTCCCGAGTTCAAGCAATTCTCCTGCCTCAGCCTCCCAAGTAGCTGGGATTACAGGCACGCGTCGCCACGCCCAGCTAATTTTTGTATTTTTAGCAGAGACGGGGTTTCACCATATTGGCCAGGCTGGTCTTGAACTCCTGACCTCAAGTGATCCGCCCACCTCAGCCTCCCAAAGTGCTGGGATTACAGGCGTCAGCCACCGCGCCCGGCCGCAGATATGACTATAGATCACTGGTTCCTACTCGGGGTGGTTTTATCACCCACAGAACACTTGGCAACATGGAGACATTTTTGGTTGTCACATCTGGGGAAGAGGGGCAAGCGTGGCCGGCATCTAGTAGGCCAGAGATGCTGCTAAACATTCTACAACGCGCAGGACACCCCTCACCACAACAAAAACTGTGCAGCCCAAAATGTCAGCGGCGCCAAGGTTGAGAAACCCTCTGCTACACAGACTAAATCACAGCAGCGCTGTTTGTCCCAGAGCACGATTCATATGTGGTGTGGGGGGGGGTCATGACTGGCCTCCGCTAAGCACTTCATTAGACAGGTGTGGCACACCGGGTAGGCCTGAAAGCACAGAACAGCCCGCTGAAAGCTGGGGAGGGAGTGCAGAAAAGTTTTCAAGAAGTGGCCATGCCAGGCGGGGTGGCTCACACCTGTAATCCCAGCACTTTGGGAAACCGAGGCAGGCAGATCAGTTGAGGTCAGGAGTTTGAGACCAGCCTTGCCAACATGGTGAAACCCCCTCTCTACTAAAAATACAAAAAAATTCGCCAAGCGTGGTGGCGCGCACCTGTAATCCCAGCTACTCAGGAGGCTGAGGCACGAGAATCACTTGAACCCGGGAGGCAGAGGTCGCAGTGAGCAGAGATCGCACCACTGCACTCCAGCCTGGGTGACACAGCGAGACCCTGTCAAAAAAAAAAAAAAAAAAGTTGCCCTATTTCAAGAGAAAGGGGCACTTTCTGAGCCTACTCTCCCCTAACCCCAGCTCTCCTGCTCACCCCACCAGGGTCAGAACCATCTCTGCCTCCAATTCATAGTCCTTTAAGTAAGAATCCTTTTAATATGCCCTAATGCCCCAACCAAACTAATCTTGAAAGCTTCTATGTAGATACAAAGTGCTCCTGAAATCCCTATCCTCAGAAATGCTTCTGAGCCAAATGGACCCTGAACCCTAAACAACCGTGTCCATGCATGTGGCAAGAGCTTGTGAAACACAAAACTGGGCCGGGCGCAGTGGCTCACACCTGCAATCCTAGCACTTTGGGAGGCTCAACTGGGCGGATCACTTGAGGTCAGGAGTTCGAGACCAGCCTGGCCAACATGGCGAAACCCTGTCTCTACTAAAAATATAAAAATTAGCCGGGCGTGGTGGCTCACACCTGTAGTCCCAGCTACCCAGGAGGCTGAAGCTGGAGAATCACTTGAACCGGGAGGTGGAGGTTGCAGTGAGCCAAGATTACGCCACTGCACTCCAGCCTAGGCAACAGAGTGAGACTCGGTCTCAAAAAAAAAAAAAAAAAAGAAAAGAAAAAGAAAGCTCTTGGGAGTGGATATTGGCTCAGAAAACCAAGGTTTGTGGCTGAAAGGGGCCTCAGGGGCTGCCTATTTCAACTCAGAGAACAAGCTGAGGCCCAGGAAAAAGTCATGTGAGGTTACACAGAAAGTCCCTTGCTATTAATTTCTATTGCTAATTAGCTGAGCAGCGGTTTCACTCCCTTTTAGGGATTAGCGAGTCCAGCTCTGAAGATTAACATCTTTTCTTAACCCACCTACATCTCCAACAGAGCCCATGATCCTGAAATTGTCCATTTCTACCTTGTAGCTTTCACAAGCCAGTAGTTGTAGTGCATAATTATCAATCCTCACCCTTTTGAAACTTAGATTTTCAAGACTTTTTTTAAGAAATGTCTATATGCTCTCAAGGTCTTTTTCCTGCGGGATAGCTCTCAGCCTTTGAGGCTGGGGGTCTTTGGCTGACCAGGTTCCTTTTTCTTTCTTCTTTTTTTTTTTTTTTTTGTCTTCAGAGACAGAGTTTTGTCTTTTTGCCGCGGGCCTGGAGTAACACCATCTCTGGCTCACATGGCTCCGTACTCCCGAGTTCACCATTCTGCCTCCAGCTCGGTAACTGGGACTACAGCGCCGCGCCTCCACACCGGCTAATTTCCCTGTATTTTAGTAAGAACCGAGGTTCACCCGTGTTATCCAGGATGGTCTCCCGTCTCTGACCTCTCGTGATCGACATCTCGGCCTCCCAAGTGCTGGATTCCTGAAATGACACCGCCCGCTTAGCCCTTTATGTTCACAGTAGAGACCACTTTTCTCCATGTTGGTCGGGCTGGTCTCGAACACCCAACCTCATGTGATCCGCCACCTTGGCCTCCCACAGTGCTGGGATTCGCAGTGACAGCGAGGCCCGGCTGAATGAACAAGGGTTTCTTGGTCCGCATTCTGCTTCTGTGGAATGAGCCAGGAGCCAGTTAGGCCTGATATGGCATCTGGTTTCCGGAGGAAAAACTCAGACTCTGCCCTGGGCAACAAACTGAATCCTGAACTTGAGGTCACAGGGCAGGTGCGGGAGCAGCAAAGAGTGGTCATTCCATACCTGGGGCGGTTCCTCCACTGAGTCCAGGGGACACAGGGCACAGGGCCAAGTGCAAGGCCCCCAGAGGAGGCCAGAGAGTCTGGGTGGAGGGTGGGGGGGGGGATCCGGTCCCAGCAGGTGGGAAGGATTCCGGACCTAAGGGATCATGAGCACAGCTGCTGCAGGCAGAGGGGCCCCTGGAGAAGCTGGGGACAAGCTGCAATAGACACTTCCTTGAGGGAAGGGGCTGTCAGGGAGGCCTCCTGGGGTGGAAGAGGGTGGTCAGGAGGCTCCTGGAGGCGGCGCTGCCCCGGGGCGCTACCTCACCTGGGGCACGGCCCCCGCGCTCTCGACCGCCGCCTCTGCCCGCGCAGCGCGGGTACAACTCGCCAGCACCACGAACCCGGATGGTTCGTTGGGCGCGGCCCTCAGCAGAGCTGCCTTCACAGACGTGGTGCCCAGGTCAATGCCGAGGGTGATCGGCCGCGAAGCCATTATCTCCCCGACCCGCGCAGCTCCGGTCTGCAGCCGGCGGCCCCACACATCCGCGGCTTTCACTCGGGAGGGCGGGGCAGGGGCGGGGAGTCGCCTGCCAATCTTTCAGCCACATGGAGGTTTCTCGCCTTCCAATTGGTCGGGAAAGGCGAGCCAATCTTTCAGCTACACGGAGGTTTCTCGTCTTCCCATTGGCCGGGGTAGGCGGGTTTCCACGCAACCCTTGCGGCGGGCCCTAGCTATAGGCGGAGAGGCGGCAGAAGGCGGGACCTAAAGGGGGCCCCGCCCCGCAGGGCTCTGGTTTCCGCCCAGTGGAGAGCTGTCTGAGCTCCGCTCACCAAAGGAACCGGGAAACGCTGGCGGCTCCAAGAGCTTCTGTGTCACTGGCAGCGGCCTCATCCTCCCTCACGCCGAAGCCCCGATCCCTGCGCCCCAACCCAGCTGCGCTTTCTCCGGCCAAGACGCGTGGAAACTACAACTCCCAGAGTGCATCTCGCCGAGATCGGACCCCAGTCAGGTGGCAGAGGTCAGGTGACAGCGGACCCGCCTCTCCCAAAGTCTAGCCGGGCCGGGGAACGCGGTGCATTCCAGACCGGCACCTGGCGAGGCTCCTGCGTCCCCTGAGGGCGGTTCCCCGAGCTGGGGGGCTCCGGTGAGAGCGGGCGCAGCCTCCCGTTTCCCAGGCGGGCCCCTTGAGGCACAGCAGGTCAGCGGGGCAGCCTGCCGGGGGTCCAGCGCCCTCAGCCGCGCCGGGATCCTTTCCCCGCCACCAGTGCTGGCCTCGCGACACCGGACAACCCCGGGGTGGAAGGGCCCGAGCGCTGGTCAGCGGAGGCAGGGACAGCGGGCTGCCGGGGTGGGTGCCGTTCCCAGCCCCTTCCCTTCTGCTCAGTTGCCGCCTGGGTCTCGGTTGGGGAATTTGCAGATTGCTTTAGAGACGGTGAGAGGACCTTTGCGAGAGCGCCGGTTGACGTGCCAAGTTCGGGGCTCCGGGGGACTGAGCAGCAAGAGACCCCACCTTCCCCTCCGGGTTTTCACTCAGGGCTAAGGGAGGACTCCTGAGCCCTGCCTCTTCCAGTAACATTGAGGAGGATAACTGTGCTTTGTGAGAGCTCGCTACGCGCCCTAAGCAACAGAGGTAACCACTTTATATCCTTGTTTCTCAACCTCCTTATTCCTACCCACCCCTCTCCCATAAAATTTAATACCACTAGTACACTGGGTATTTGTTTATGTGACCACAAACCATTGTAATAGCTAGATTTTTTTCCCACCACCACCTCCCCCCACCACCCCAAGCCATTTTTTTTTTTTTTTTTGAGATAGTCTCCAGCCTCTGTCGCCCAGGACTGGAGTGTGGTGGCGCCATCTCAACTCACTGCAACCTCCGCCTTCCGGGTTCAAGTGATTCTCCTACCTCAGCCTCCCAAGTAGCTAGGACTACAGGCCCGAGCCACTATGCCCAGCTAATTTTTGTATTTTTAGTAGAGACGGGGATTCACCATGTTGGCCAGGCTAGTCTCGAACTCCTGACCTCAGGTGATCTGCCCACCTTGGCCTCCCAAAGTGCTGGGATGACAGGCGTGAGCCACCACGCCCAGCCTACCCCCAGCCAATTTTAGTCCAACTTGACAATGCATGCTTTACATCTCCTCATTTAAGTCCTATGAAGTAGTTACCACCGTCCCTGTTTGGCACCACACGGTCACATAAGTAATAAACGCGAACCCAGGTTCAAACCTGTCTCCAGTGTACACAGCCCTTACCACTATTTGTATACCCTCTCCAAAAGCAGGAGACCCAGGGAGTTCCAGGTCGTAGAACAGAGGACAGGACCAACTCATACCTGGCAGAGAGGAGCTGCCACAGGAGACCCATAGCCCCAGGTTGCTCCTGGGAAGGGACTGAATGGGTGAAACAACATGTGACATCTGAATGAGGCCTGGACAATTGTTAGAACTTACATAGTAAGGGCACACCAGACAGAGCCCATTGTCAAGAGATACTTCATTTCTATCTTGTAGCTTTCACAAGCCACTAGTTTTATGTAATTATCAATCTGTTTTGTTTGTTTGTTTGTTTGTTTTTGAGATGGAGTTTCACTCTTATCACCCAGGCTGGAGTGTAATGGTGCAACCTCGGCTCACTGCAACCTCCGCCTCCCGGGTTTAAGCGATTCTCCTGCCTCAGCCTCCCAAGTAGCTGGGACTACAGGCACATGCCACCATGCCCAGCTAATTTTCGGATTTTTAGTAGAGACGTGGTTTTGCCATGTTGGCCAGTCTGGTCTCGAACTCCTGACCTCAAGTGATCCAACTGCCTCTGCCTTCCAAAGTGCTAGGATTATAGGCATGAGCCACTGCGCTCAGCCTCATCTGATGTTTTTTAACATTTTAGTTGACTTACCTCTCAATGTCGTTTTGTCTCTGCTGGCATCATTCCTCCAGGTGTCTCAGCCTTTGAGGCTTGGGGATATTTGCTGACCAAGTCTGTGAGTTCGAGAAGCTGGTTAGGCCTGATTCTGCATCTAATTTCTGGAGAAAAACCACTCTGCCCGGGGCAACAAACTGAATCCCGAACTTGAGGTCACAGGGCAGGTATGAGGAGCGGAGAGCAGCAAGAGTGAGAGGGAGGCCTGTGGTCATTCCATACACACAGGAGGGCAGTTCTTCAAAGGTCAGAGCACAGGGATCCAGCGCCAAGGGCAAGGCCCCCAGGGGAGGCCAGAGCGTGGGTGAGGCGTCATTCCTGGCTAGTGGGAAGGGTCTCAGATGAGGCAGAGCTGCAGCAGCCGAAGCGAGAACCCTGGAGGAGACAGGGGCCAACAGAGGTCAGACAGCTGGAGCGGCCGGGGGGCTTCTATGTAAGGGAGTTGTCAGGAGATGCTGGAGGCCTTGGGGAAACTGAAATCAGAGTAGGAACAGGGATCTCTCCATATAGACCTTACCCAGTGCTCCCCACAGTTTGCAGGAGCCCCAGGAGGCTGTCAGCGTGAGAGGACCTGAGCACTGTGTACTGAGGCAGCGTAGAGACCAAGCTACAGAAATCCATGCCAGCCTGCTTGCTCTTGACCCACAGTTCACCTGCTGTGTGTTGGCGTTACAGGAATGCAGCTCCCCATCTTCCACACTAAACCGAGGAGTTGCTCTGGGGCTCATCCCTCCCCGAGTCCTCCTTGTGAATGACCCCAGCCAGTCCTGAAATAGTGACACTTGTCAAATAAAGTCTTGACAGACATGGTGGCTCACACCTGTAACCCCAGCACTTTGGGAGGCTGAGGCAGGCAGATCGTTTGAGGTCAGGAGTTCCAGACCAGCCTGGCCAACGTGGCGAAACACCGTCTCTACTAAAAATACAAAAGTTAGCTGGGCATGGTGGCGAGCACCTGTAATCCCAGCTGCCCAGGAGGCTGAGGCAGGAGAATTGCTTGAACCCAGCAGGGGAGGTTTCAGTGAACTGAGTTCGCACCACTGCACTCCAGCCTGGGCAACAGAGCAAGACTCTGTCTCAAAAAAAAAAAAATTTTGTAATATGTATATTTAAAAAAAATTTTTTTTTTAAGTCTTAAGGGTCAATTGGTGTCATCAGCCCTTAGACTCTTATCCCAGGACAGTAAAGGAAACTAATTTCCTTGAGGTTTGTAGGTTCACAATGTCGAATATCTGACCAGTTTTAACTTCTGGAGAAAAAGAATCTCAGGCCAGTAAAATTGCATCCTTTCTTTCTGCTAAGTTTTTGCTAAAAGCAGTTGAAGAGGGAAAAATTCTGGTCTTTGTTCACTTCCACAGGGGGACACTTTACACAACCCATTTGGCTCCCCGAGCCTGTTTCCCCGTATATCAAAGGAAGATAAGGCCTCTCTGGGTGGCCCTCTGAGGCTGTGATGCAAAGCCCTGAGGTCAGAGCTGCCAATTGGGAGTCCTTTATGAGCCATCCATGCTCCGGAGGGCAGATCGTCTACAGGGAGCTGAGCTGATTCAACATTCACCTGAAAGTCTCTCACTATTTTTCTTCCTAGTTCTGAGAAATCGGGAAACATGATAAGGAATTGGCTGGCTATTTTTATCCTTTTTCCCCTGAAGCTCATAGAGAAATGTGGTAAGTTTAGAAATGACATGTCAACATTGTAAAGAGGGAAATGGTGGCTAGAGGAAGTAGTCGTCTGATCTGTTTGTTGCCAAGGGTTTAGTATCAGTCAGACCACGTGTCTCTGTTTGCCCCTCAGCCATGTGACCCCTGGGGTGGTGGAGCGGACCCAGGTCTGGGATCCAGGTGTTTGGCAAAGAGCCAGATAGTTCCACAAATAATTGGCCTTCTGCCCTGGTATCTCTGTGCCTTTCCTGTATCAAAGTGAACAGTTGGTTCTTAAAGTCAGACTATGCAGCTGATTCTCAAAGTCAAACTGTAGAGCCCCAACAACCTGGGATAATATCTTAAAGACTGGCTTAGGCTGGAGCAGTGGCTCTTCACGCCTATAATCCCAGAGCTTTGGGAGGCCAAGGCAGGAAGATCTGTTGAGGCCAGGAGTTTGAGACCAACCTGGGCAACGTAGTGAAACCCCATCTCTATTAAAAAATAATTTTTAAAACTTAGCTGTGTGCAGTGGCTCGTGCCTATAGTCCTAGCTACTTGGGAAGCTGAGGCAGGAAGATCACCTGAGCCCAGGAGGTCAAGACTACAATGAGTTATGATCACACCACTTCACTCCGGCCTGGGCAACAGAGTGAGACCCTGACTTGAAAAAAAAAAAGGCCGTGTGTGGTGGCTCATACCTGTAATCCCAGCACTTTGGGAGGCCAAGGTGGGCGGATCACAAGGTCAGGAGATTGAGACCATCCTGGCCAACATGGTGAAACCTCATCTCTACTAAAAAAAAAAAAAATACAAAAATTAGCTGGGCATGATGGCGGGCGCCTGTAGTCCCAACTACTCAGGAGGCCGAGGCAGGAGAATTGCTTGAACCCAGAAGCCAGAGGTTGCAGTGAGCTAAGACTGCGCCACTGCACTGCAGCCTGGCGACAGAGCAAGACTCTGTCCCACTTCTGAAAAAAAAGAATAATGGCTTATGTCCCTGCCTGTGGACCTCACAGAGAGAGTCCTGGGTCCTGGGAAATAGCGGGGAAGCAGAAGAGGTGGCCACCCTGTTGTACCTGGTTCTGCCAGGCACAGGTCATCTGAGGAGTCTGCCCAGCATCCCCTTGTAAGATGAGAAAACCTGTCCCTTAGAGAGGGGCTGAGGAACAAGGTACAACGCCCCGCAGGGCTAGGGGTCACTTGGAACACAGGCTGGGATGGAGTTTACACGTCCTTGTAGGAGGACTGACCTTCAGCACAGGCCTCTTTGAGACCCGTGCCCTTCGAGCAATTCTCCTACTGCCCAAAACATCTCTGGAATTCCTTCCATAAAGAGCCGTGTTTAGCACTTCCAGGGTGCCGGGCCCATTCATTTCATCCTCTGCTTGCCTGTTGGGTCAAATACAAAAATCAGATACGTTTTTTGTTTGTTTTTTGTTTTGAGACAGAGTCTCACTCTGTCACTGGGGCTGGTGTGCAGTGGCACGATCTCAGCCCACCGCAACCTCCACCTCCCGAGTTCAAGCAATTCTCCTGCCTCAGCCTCCTGAGTAGCTGGGACTACAGGCGCCCGCAACTACGCCCAGCTATTTTTTTGTATTTTTAGTAGAGACGGGGTTTCACCATGTTGGCCAGGCTGGTTTCGAGCTCCTGACCTCGTGGTTCACCTGCCTCGGCCTCCCAAAGTCCTGGGATTACAGGCATGAGCCGCCGTGCCTGGCCCAGATATATCTTGAATTCCCATTTCAAGTGAACCTTGACAAACCACACAAATCCTGCAGAGGTCTCCCCAGAGCCTAGCACCACTGCAGTTATCTGGCCTCTTGCATCTCTGAGGAAACAGTGGTCACGTGATCATCTCTTCCAGGTTTGTTAAACAATCAGCAATGTTTGTTTGTAGTCACACCTTGTGGATAAGCAATTTCGGGGCAAGGCAGGTCTTTCAGACCCTGGAGCCTGGTGTTTTGAAACCCTTTCCCCGCCCTCCAGGGTCAGACTTTGTGAGACTGAGGCTGGAGCGTGTGTGTGTGCCCAGGCGTGTGTGTGCATGCGCGAGTACGTGTGGCCGGGCGTGTGCGTCTTGTATGAGAAATAAATAATGGCACGAACTGTATTATTACGTCACCAGGCGTGTGTGTGTGCGTGTGATGCGTGGCGGCGGCGATATGCGTGGCCTAGGCGTGTGTAATCGCACCGCATAGTACATGTGGCCAGGCGTGTGCATGGTCCCAGGCGTGTGTGTGCGTGTGAGTACGTGTGGCCAGAAGCGTTAATCAGATCCGAGCGTGTAATGGCAAATGCGTGAGAATACGTGTGGCCAGGCATGTCGTGGCCCTGGGCGTGTGTGTGCCTGTGGCAGTACATGTAATGAGCATGTGCATGGTCCCGGCGTGTGTGTAATAGCGTAGCGGCGTGGTACATGTGGCCAGGCGTTATTATTGTGGTCCGGCGTGTGTGTGTGTCCCGTGATGCATTGGCCAGTGTCGTGGTCCCCAGATGTGTGTAATGAATGCTGGCGTGTGATGCGTGTGGCCAGGCATGTGGCCGTAGTGCAGAAGCGTGTGTGTGCATGGCAGATGCACGTGTGGCCAGGTATGCGTGAATTGGCGTGTGTGTCTTGTGGCGTGATGCATCATGGCCAGGCGTGTGCAGCGCCGGTCATTCACACGCCGCTTTAAGCGCCATTAGTAAAGCTAATACACTCCCTTAAGAGAAAAACAGAAAATCCAGCTACCACCACTCCAGTTACCCAGAGGGGAAACAGGCCCAGAGAAGGTAGAAGGCTTCCCCAAAGTCACACAGCTAGAAGGTAACAAAGCTGGGACCTGCACAGGATCCCCGCTGCATGAGGTCACTTTGCCTCCTTTCCTGAATGCCATTAGAAAAGAAGAATGGGCCAGGCGCTGTAGCTTATGCCTGTAATCCCAGCACTTTGGGAGGCCAAGGTGGGTGAATCTCTTGAGGTCAGGAGTTGGAGACCAGCCTGGCCAACATGGTGAAACCCCATCTCTACTAAAAATACAAAATTAGCTGGACAGGGTGGCGTGCGCCTGTAAGCCCAGCTACTCAGGAGGCTGAGGTAGGAGAATCGCTTTAACCCAGGATGCAGAGGTTGCAGTGAGCTGAGATCACACCATTGCACTCCAGCCTGGGCCACAGAGCAGTTCCCCATCTCAAAAAGAAAAAAGGAAAGAAGAATGGAAGCCACCATAAAATCAAGTCACTGGAATTGAATCTCCAACCTCATTCTGCCCTTGCTGTTTCTTTCTTCTCTTTGCTTTGGGTAGTAATTATTAAGGACCACGGAGGAAATGATTGGCCTTCAGAGTTGTCTGTCTCTGACTTCTCTGGGTGGAATCTTGAGGCAGTGCAGCCTCGTGGCAAGAACCTGGGCTTTGGACTGGACAGGCCTAAGTTTGAATCCTGCCCTCACCATTTTCAAGCTGTGTGGGCAAGAAACCTTTCCTCTTAGAATGCTCAGTTTCCGGAAATGTAAAATAGGAATAATAATGCCTACCTCTCACTTTTGTAATAATTCGAAAATGGGTGCTAGGAGTATAGCAGAGTACCTGGTATTGGGTAGGCGCAGAGTGGGAGAGAGGCCTATAAGAATCAATTTTAAAAACCTGGCCGAGCATGGTGGCTCATACCTGTAATGCCAACACTTTGGGAGGCCAAAGAGGGAGGATCACTTGAGCACAGGAGTTTGACACCACCAAGCAACATAGTGAGACACCGTCTCTACAAAAAAAAAAAAAAAAAAAAAAAAAAATTTCTTGAAATGGATTCTCGCTCAGTCACACAGACTGGAGTGCAATGTGGCATGATCTCAGTTCACTGCAACCTCTGCCTCCCGGGTTCAAGCGATTCTAGTGCCTCAGCCTCCCAAGTAGCTGGGATTACAGGCGTGCGTGCCACCACACCCGGCTAATTTTTGTATTTTCAGTAGAGACAGCGTTTAGCCCACATTGGCCAGGCTATGCCGAGACTCCTAACCTCAAGTGATCACACTTACCTCAGCCTCCCAAAGTGCTGGGATCACAGGCGTGAGCCACCTCACCTGGCCAAAATTTTTTTTTTTTTTTTAGGGGTAGAGTGCCGGCTCTGTCACACCAGGCTGGAGTGCAGTGGCAGGATCTCAGCTCACTGCAAGCTCCAGCCTCCGGGGATTTCCTTCTCACCCAGCCTCCCGAGTAGCTGGGACTACAGAAGCCACCACCTACGCCAGCTAGTTTTGCAGCCCATTTTTAGTAGAGGCGGGGTTTCACGGTTAGCCAGGATGGCCTCGATCTCCTGACCTCGTGATCCAGCCCGTCGGCCTCCTAAAGTGCTGGGATTACAGGCTTGAGCCACAGCGCCCGGCCAAAAATTTTTTTAAGTAGCTGGGCATGGGGGCGCATGCCTATGGTCCTAGCTGCTGAGGTAAGAGGCGGCAGCGGTGAGCAGATCACTTGCAGTGAGCCATGATCACTCTCTTTAGGAGGAACTCAGGATGGTGTCACGACTCATTTTGTAATTCTGATACAATGTTAAGATTTTAGACTTATGGGGCCAGCTTCCTAACCGCCTCCCACCTTGGGCTAAAAATGTCCTGCAGTTAGCATGTGATAATAATAATAATAGTAACAATTATTAACATCTGGGCTTTGTGGAGAACATGTTACAAGCATTGCTACATTTTATCTTCACAATGACTTGGTGAGATAGGTCTTGGTATTCCCCCCATTGTACAGATAAGGAAATGGAGGCTCAGAGAGGGTAAGCACCTTATCCATGGTCACACAGCTAGGAAGTTTCAGAGCCAGAATGCAACTGTGTGACTTTGAAGCCCAATATCTGAGTTGCTGAGCACCTCAGTTTTCTGTGGTGCTAAAGAAGGAGGAAATAAACATTCTCTGGTCTGGTTCTTGGAGAGTTCACAAACTCCTATTTTGTTTTATTTTATTTTATTTTTATTTTGTTGAGACAGAGTCTCACTCTGTCACCCAGGCTGGAGTGCAGTGGCGCAATCTCATCTCACTGCAACCTCCGCCTCTGGGTTCAAGTGATTCTCCTGCCTCAGCCTCCCGAATAGCTGGGACTACAGGGACCTGCCATCACGCCCAGCTAATTTTTTGTATTTTTAGTAGAGGTGGGGTTTCACTGTGTTAGCCAGGATGGTCTCGATCTCCTGACCTCGTGATCCACCCGCCTCGGCCTCCCAAAGTACGGGGATTACAGGCGTGAGCCACCGCGCCCGGCCTAATTTTTTGTCTTTTTGGTAGAGACGGGGTTTCACTGTATTGGCCAGTCTGGTCTCCAACTCCTGACCTCAGGTGATCCACCCACCTCGGCCTCCCAAAGTGCTAAGATTACAGATGTGAGCCACTGTGCCCGGCCCTCAGCCTCCTATGTTATAATGCAAAGATTGCAGGAGCTCTGTGGCCACGTAGATCTCCCACTCACCTTGACCTCCACTACCTCCGGCAGAGCCCTAGGGATCCAGAGTCTGGCTGGCCGCCTGGCATCACTTTCAGCACCCTGTCCTGAGCAGTGGCTGGTTCTGGGACTTGCTTATCTGGCATGGTCCTCAGCTCTAGGCAGAACTGAACTGGCGGTACAGGAAGTCCCAGCTACGCAAGCCCAGAAGAAAGCCTCGGAATGTCCTCAGAACAATGAGCCTGAAAAAGAAAGGCAGAGTCGCCACAGCAGCTGGGCTTCTGCAAGGGCCAGGGGACATCCTGTTCTGAGGAGCCCAGCCAGCCAGCAGGGGACTGGAGATTGTGGACTGTGGGGACCTGCAGACTTGGGACAGAGCTTCCATCTGCATTCACATATGCTGAGTATGGAGAAGGCAGCTCTCAGGGTCTGAGAGGCTCCAGGTAGCAGAGCCTGGCCTGGGAGGACAAGCTTCAGGCTGTGATCTCCTTAGAGGAGATGAGGCTACAGAGGAAGAGAAACTACCAGGGAGGAGTATTGAGGCAGAGAATCAGAGGTCGAATTGGGTAACTTTAAGTTTCCTTCCGGGCCAGATGCGGTGACTCACGCCAGTAATCCCAGCACTTTGGGAGGCCGAGGCAGGCGGATCACCTGAGGTCAGGAGTTCAAGACCAGCCTGGCCAACATGGTGAAACCTTGTCTCTACTAAAAATGCAAACATTAGCCAGATGTGGCACCGCATGCCTGTAATTCCAGCTACTTGGAAGGCTGAGACAGGAGAATCACGAACCCGGGAGGCGGAGGTTGCAGTGAGCAAAGATCATGCCACTGCACTCCAGCCTGGACGACAGAGCAAGACTCTGTCTCAGAAAAAAAAAAAAGTTTCCTTCCAACCCAAGCATCTAAAATTTCAGATCTCAATTCATCTCCCTTTGAGGGGTCTGAGTGAGGGCATCTGGGTGGGGGAACCAGGGCTGCTGGAAGCCTTTGAGGGGTCTGAGTGACGGGGTCTAGGTGGGGGAACCAGGGCTGCTAGCAGCCTTTGAGGGGTCTGAGTGACAGGGTCTGGGTGGGGGAACCAGGGGATGCTGAGTGACGGGGTCTGGGTGGGGGAACCAGGGATGCTGGCCGTTGCAAGGATCCCCCTCATCACAGTCAGGCACCTGCTTCCCCGCCAGCCTGGATTCATGATCATGACCCCTAGGCTGTATATAACCCTGAAGGTAGTCAGGCAGGGGAGGTGAGATGGACAGGTGTGGCATGGGGCTTCCAGCACCCCTGGGAGCAGAGGTTGGGACGGGGCTGCCCAAAGAATACAGGAAACACACAAAGAGAGGCTTACTCAGTCCAGTGCTCTGGGCTAGTTGGTCTTGCAAGAGGGTGGGTTGGTTGGTTGGTTTTGAGACAGAGTCTTGCTCTGTTGCCCAGGCTGGAGCACAGTGGCACGATCTCAGCTCACTGCAACCTCCACCTCCCGAGTTCAAGCAATTCTCCTGCCTCAGCCTCCGCAGTAGCTGGGACTACAGGTGCGCGCCACCACACCCAGCTAATTTTTTCTGTTTTTAGTAGAGACAGTTTCACCATGTTGGCCAGGCTGGTCTTGATCTCCTGACCTTGTGGTCCACCCACCTCATCAGCCTCCCAAAGTGCTGGGATTACAGGCGTGAGCCACCGCGCCTGACCAGTCTTCTTTCTTATTTTAAGAAAATATTTTATAGAGACAGAATCTCTCTATGTTGCTCAGGCTGGTCTCCAACTCCTGGGCTCCAGCGATCCTCCCGCCTTGGCCTCCCAAAGTGCTGGGTTTACAAGTGTGAACCACCATGCCCGGCCCCAAGATGGTTTTCTAAGACCCTAAGACCCAGACCTGCTTCCTCCCTCATCCAGGGGGCCTGTTTGTCAACTTGATTCTGAGTTCACAGCATAATGCCAAGAAGAAATCCCTGAGAGTGAAACAACTATTCACGCTTCTTCCTCCAGTCCCCACAGATAGCCCCAGGAAGGGGACCAGTACCAGGGTGAGCTGGGTTAGGAAGGGGACCAGTACCGGGGTGAGCTGGGTTAGGAAGGAGCCGACCAGTACCGGGGTGAGCTGGGTTAGGAAGCAACCGACCAGTACCAGGGTGAGCTGGGTTAGGAAGGAGCCGACCAGTACCGGGGTGAGCTGGGTTAGGAAGGAACCCCAGAGGGCTCTTTAGAAACCCGTTAGCTGGGCCCATGTGTCTCTCAGAGGGCAGGAAAGGGGCTGGCCCAGGTCTTCAGGGCCATTTTGACTTCATGAACAGAAGAGACAGACCCCTGTCCTTTCCATCTGAAGAGGAGGTTCAGGGCTGCCTTTTGTGCTCCCATATCATGCTTGAATTCCCCTGTAATGATTTTTGGACTCCATGGTTCTCTAACGATCTCTGGGTAGCTCAGCCACAGACTCTCAGAGCCTGTCATCGCAGGGGGATGAGGACGCTCTGGCGTTTCCTGCTCAGGCCTGTCTTCCTCCATCTCTGTCTCTGGCAGCAGGTGGGAAAGGAACCTAACCAGGGTCTGTGTTTGGAGTCCCATCACAGACCAGGGCTCATCAGAGAGTCAGAACTCAGGAGCTCAGATGTCAGGGGTTTCGGCCCAGTTTCCTGTCGCAGGCCCGAGCTCTGACCCAGTGCCTCACGTCATTGATTTGGGTCCTTCCAGAGTCAACCGTCAGCCTTACCGTTCCTCCCGTTGTAAAGCTGGAAAACGGCAGCTCGACCAACGTCAGCATCGCCGTGCGGTAAGTTCCCGGGCCTGGTGCTGTGCTCAGCTCCGCTCAGGCCCTGCAGCTGGGTCAGTCTGTTCAGATTCCTGATGCGCTGCTCCTGCCTCTTACCTGTAAGACAAGCCATAGAGAAAGGGATGGTGCTAGCCCTGGGCTGCAGGGTGGGATTGCAAAGGCTGACCCCCACTCTGAATCCTCACTTCCCCTGGGAGGAGAAGGAAGGGGTGCTTCTCCCAGACACGTGGGTCTTTTACCCGCATGGGAAGAGTCCTGTGTGACCGGCAGTGGAGGCCAGATTTCAAAGCGATTCTAAGACTAAATATTTGAAGAGAGCCCCAAAGGTCAAGGGGCAGGGGCCTGAGCTGCTGGTTGATGCTTCTGAGGTTGCTCTCAGAAGCAGAATTGGCCGCGTCGGGTGAATGCCACTCACGCTGGGCCTTGTCTGGGAGTCTTACTTGCTGCCATCTGCTGGCTTAGGCACAAGCGTTGCGACCTAGTCCAGTCTGTGCCAGGGAGGCTCCCTCTGCCTTCTCTGCTCTTAGCTGCTTTGTCCTGCCCTTGCCTCCCGGCCATGAGGATTCCCTGATGAAGAAGACCTGGAGCCCTCTCCTTCTCTCTACGCCTCTCCCCCTTCCTCGCCTCTCCTGCGAGATCTGGCCTGAAACCAAAGCGTTGGTTCCAAGGCCGCTAGCAGGCCCACCATTCTACTCCCAGCTCCTCTGTCTCTGCACACCCTCCCCCTGCAAATCTTACAAGTCATGTCTTACCACAACTCTCCAGGCCCCTGCAGCGGCCTCCCACTGCCTTTCAAATTAACTCCAGGCCTCTAAACCCAGAGCCAGGGCCCGGGAGGTGGCTTCCGGCCAGCACGTCTGCCTTCTCCCGTCAGATGCCTCTCCTAGCTTTCCAGGCCCAGACTGCTCCCTCCTTGTTCCCTGCCTGAGCCCTCTCCTCCTTCAGTCCAATTCTGGCCCTCACAGAAGGCCGTGCTCAGACCGGACAACCTTGGGGAAGCCTTTCCTACTGGAGCAGGGAGCCGTGGTCCTGGGCCTCCAGATGCCTCCTTTGTCATTCACACCCAGTTTGCTTTCTTCTCTGTTCTCACCCTACCCTGAAGGGACGAACACCTGGTCTCCTGATTAAGGCAGAAAAGCCTACGGAGCAGGGGTTCCACCTGGCTACCCATCAAGGTGGAGCACATAACATTTCCTAAGCCTAATTGCTTGAGAGTTTAAGGCCAGATTTGAAATCCAGAGGGGTGGTTGAGATCTCACTGTGTCCAGCTTCTCAGCAGTAATTAGACTCTTGTCCTCCACAGGCCACCATTAAATGCAACCCTGGTGATCACTTTTGAAATCACATTTCGTTCCAAAAATATTACTATCCTTGAGCTCCCCGAAGAAGTAAGTAACCAATCTTAACGGATGGGTAGGGAAATGCTAGGTAACAGAACACATTTGAATTAAGAACTGGTGGAACTAGGTCTCCTAGGCGGCCCCTGTTCCATCAACCTACAAATCTGTGATTATGGCTTTGTTGGTCTCTTTGGGGATGAGTATCATATGCCATTAGATGGAATTAAGAAGGTGATAGTAAGGAACCTGAGGCAAAAATCGTTCTGGGAATGTAAAAGTTCTTAGGATTTTCAGCTGGGAGTGGTGACTCACGCCTGTAATCCCAGCACTTTAGGAGGCCAAGGTGGGCGGATTACATGAGGTAGGAAGTTCGAGACCAGCCTGGTCAACATGGTGAAACCCCATCTCTACTAAAGTAAACATAAAAATTAGCCAGGCATGGTGGTACGCGCCTGTAATCCAAGCCACTCAGGAGGCTGAGGCAGGAGGATCACTTGAACCCAGGAGGCGGAGGTTGGAGTGAGCCGAGATGACCCCCCTGCACTCCAGTCTGGGCGACAGAGCGAGACTCCGTCTCAAAAAAAAAGTTCTTGCCGGGCGCGGTGGCTCAAGCCTGTAATCCCAGCACTTTGGGAGGCCGAGACGGGCGGATCACGAGGTCAGGAGATCGAGACCATCCTGGCTGACACGGTGAAACCCCGTCTCTACTAAAAAATACGAAAACTTAGCCGGGCGAGGTGGCGGGCGCCTGTAGTCCCAGCTACTCGGGAGGCTGAGGCAGGAGAATGTCGTAAACCCGGGAGGTGGAGCTTGCAGTGAGCTGAGATCTGGCCACTGCACTCCAGCCTGGGCGACAGAGCGAGACTCCGTCTCAAAAAAAAAAAAAAAAAAAAAAAAAAAGTTCTTACAATTTTCTAAGGCCTGGCTACTCAAAGGGCATTCTGGGACCTGCAGAACTGGGCTTCCTTAGGAACACAGCATCTCAGGCCCCGTCCCAAACCTACTGATTGAAAGTCAGCACACTAGCAAGATCCCACATGGTGTGAGTCCACATTAAGGTTTGTGAAGCCTCATTCTGAGACACCATTGGTTGGGTGTCATTTCCAAAAACCAGTGCCAGCGGCCGTGGGATCTAACAGTGATCATCACCCATAGCTTTATGCATGTATCTATTTGTGTGCACCCTGCTTCCACCTTACTGAGAATTTGAGCCAGCTGCTATTCAATTAGATAAAAAGCATCCATAGAGGAGGTGGTAAATAAGGGTTTAAAAAACAAGATGGGCCAGGCGTGGCGGCTCAAGCCTGTCATCCCAGCACTTTGGGAGGCCAAGGCGGGCAGATCACGAGGTCAGGAGATCGAGACCATCCTGGCTAACACAGTGAAACCCCGTCTCCACTAAAAAATACAAAAAACTAGCCGGGCGGGGTGGCGGGCGCCTGTAGTCCCAGCTACTTGGGAGGCTCAGGCAGGAGAATGGCATAAACCCAGGAGGCGGAGCTTGCAGTGAGCTGAGATCCGGTCACTGCACTCCAGCCTGGGCGACAGAGTGAGACTCCGTCTCAAAAAAAAAAAAAAAAAAAGATGAATGCACGTTCACTCAGGGTGAGTAACTTCTGGAGAGCTATTGTACAACATGGCGATACCGTTAATGATCATGTATTACTGCATGCCTGAAAACTGCTAAGAGATTAGATCCTAAATGTTCCCACCACAGCTGGGTGCAGTGGCTTGCACCTAGAGTCCTAGCTACTCATGTTCTTAACAAAAAAAAAAAAAAAAGGTAAGTATATGAGATGATGGATATATTAATGAGCTTGATTTAATCATTTCACAATGTATGCATGTATCAAAGCACGTTGTATCCTGCAAATCTATACACTTTTTATTTGTCAATGATACCTTAATAAAGCTGGTGGAAGCGGGAGGAGAAGAATGCAGGGATGAGATCAGTAGCCATGAGGCACATCCAGATGGGCTGCAAATCAGCTCTGAGCCCCCTAGGAAGCAAACAGGAATGAAACACGATCAGTCTCAAGCATGTGGGAATCTGTGATCTGAAAAATATAGCATCGCTGGCTGCAGAGACGTGCACCTGGAGTCCCAGCTACTTGGGAGGCTGAGGCAGGAGAATCACTTGAGCCCAGGAGCTCACGGCTGCAGTGAGCCACGATTGTACCACTGCCCTCCAGCCTGGGTGTTGGGAGCAAGACTCTGTCTCTAAAAAATTAAAAATAAAAGTAAAATGTTGAAAAATAACAGCATTGGCCGGGCGCGGTAGCTCACGCCTGTAATCCCAGCACTTTGGGAGGCCGAGGCGGGCGGATCACGAGGTCAGGAGATCGAGACCATCCTGGCTAACACGGTGAAACCCCGTCTCTACTAAAAAATACAAAAAATTAGCCGGGCGTGGTGGCGGGCACCTGTAGTCCCAGCTACTCGGGAGGCTGAGGCGGGAGAAGGGCGTGAACCCGGGAGGTGGAGCTTGCAGTGAGCCGAGACTGCGCCACTGCACTCCAGCCTGGGTGACAGAGCGAGACTCCATCTCCAAAAAAAAGAAAAATAACAGCATTGCTGAGAGAGAGGTATCAGAGTGTCCAGCTAAGGGGATCCTGCCTGAGAGGGAGATCCCCCCGCTGGTGAGCACCTTGATAGGCAGTGCCATTTCCCATACCTCCTCTCTTGCCCGGGGTGTGAGCCCAGCATGGGTTCTGACAGCACAGCCCTCTGAGCCACAGATTACATTCAGACTCTGGGAGGAACAGATGCTGATTGCTTCGTTTAGGGCCAAACATCTAAGTCAAAGTGTCATCTTTTTATTTTTATGTATTCATTTATTTTTTAATTTTATTTATTTATTTAGAGACAGAGCTTCACTCTTTTGCCCAGGTTGGAGTAAAGTGGCGCAGTCTCAGCTCACTGCACCCTCCACCTCCTGGGTTCAAGCGATTCTCCTGCCTTAGCCTCCCAAGTAGCTGGGATTATAGGCGCCCACCACCATGCCCGGCTAATTTTTCTATTTTTAGTAGAGACGAGGTTTCACCATGTTGGCTAGGCTGGTCTTGAACTCCTGACCCCAGGTGATCCACCCGCCACAGCCTCCTAAAGTGCTGGGAATACAGGTGTCAGCCACTGCGCCCAGCCATTGATTGATTGATTGATTGAGATAGAGTCTCACTTTGTAGCCCAGGCTGGAGTGCAATGGCGTGATCTCAGCTCACTGCAACCTCCGCCTCCTGAGTTCAATTATCCTGCCCTAGCCTCCCAAGTACCTGGGATTACAGGCACACACCACCACGCCCGGCTAATTTTTGTATTTTTAGTAGAGATGGGGTTTCACCATGTTCGCCAAGCTGGTCTTGAACTCCTGGCCTCAGGCGATCCGCCCACCTCGGCCTCCCAAAGTGCTGGGATTACAGGCATGAGCCACCGCTCCTGGCCAAAGTGTCCTCTTTTTAAAATCAGGGAAAGTCTTAAGCAAAAGAAACCTGTCATCAAACAAGCCTGGGCTGTAGGAGTCCTTGAACCTGGAGCACAAACAGATCCAGCAAATCCATGTGTCAGTCAGGGTAGCGGTGACCCCTGGGGCCAGGGGAGGTTGGAGGAAGCAAGCGGGGCTTCCGAGGACTTGGGAATGTTTCATTTTTCGTCTGGAAGCTGGATCCATTCAGTCTGTAGACATTTCATCAAGCTATGATGTGTGTACTTTTCTACCTACATGTCACAGTTCAGTTTTTTAAAAAGTCTTCAACAGTGAGAGGCTGGGCGCAGCGGCTCACATCTGTCATGCCAGCACTTTGGGAGGCTGAGGCAGGTGGATCGTTTGAGGTCAGGAGTTCAAGACCAGCCTGGCCAACATGGTGAAACCCATCTCTGCTAAAAATACAAAAATTAGCCGAGTGGTAGTGGTGTGCGCCTATAATCCCAGCTACTCAGGAGGCTGAGGCAGGAGAATCACTTGAGCCCGGGAGGCGGAGGTTGCAGAGAGCTGAGATCATGCTGCTGCACTCTAGTATGGATGACAGAATGAGACCCTGTCTCAAAAAAAAAAAAAGAAAAGAAAAGAAAAGTCTTTAACAATGAGAGTCAAACCATTGGTGTGAGAGGGAATTTATGGGCACCCACCTACCTTTTCAGGCTCCTGCCTCACTTGCCCTTCCCCACCCACCTCTCACCACTCCCCTCCACTACCTGTGATACTGGAAGCCTCTGGTTAGAACATGGGAGTTGGGTGGTCTAGGAGCCAGGCCTGCGAGCCTTGGGTAAGTCACTTCACCCCGACATAGCACCATTTCCTTATTTGCAGCCATACGGTGAGTAATGTCTACTTGATAGCCCTGTGAAGATCAAAAGCACTAGCAAGTATAAAATGTCTAGGATTGGCCGGGCGCGGTGGCTCACGCCTGTCATCCCAGCACTTCGGGAAGCCGAGGCAGGCAGATCACTCGAGGTTGGGAGTTCAAGACCAGCCTGGCCAGCATGATGAAACCCGGTCTCTACTAAAAATACAAAAATTAGCCAAGAGTGGTGGCAGGTGCCTGTAATCCCAGCTACTTGGGGGGCTGAGGCAGGAAAATCACTTGAACCCGGGAGGCAGATGTTGCAGTGAGCCGAGATTACGCCATTGCAGTCCAGCCTGGGTGACATGAGTGAAACTCCACCTAAAAAAATAAAAAATAAAAAAATGTCTAAGATCGTCCCTGACACACAGAAAGCACTCAGAGAAAGGCAGCGATTATCATTTCATTGTATCAGTCAATCGACCGATTTTCTCCCTTCCTAGTTCCAGAAGGGATTTAGTGGCCACTTAACAAATCTCCAGGCAACACTGGAAGGAATATCTGTTAAAAATAAGAAAAGTGGCCGGGCGCGGCGGCTCACGCCTGTCATCCCAGCACTTTGGGAGGCCAAGGTGGGAGGATCAGGAGGTCAGGAGATCGAGACCATCCTGGCTAACACAGTGAAACCCCGTCTCTACTAAAAATACAAAAAACTAGCCGGGCGTGGTGGCGGGCGCCTGTAGTCCCAGCTACTCATGAGGCTGAGGCAGGAGAATGCCGTGAACCCGGGAGGCGGAGCTTGCAGTGAGCAGAGATCACGCCACTGCACTCCAGCCTGGGCGACAGAGCGAGACTGCGTCTCAAAAATAAATAAATAAATAAATAAATAAATAAATAAATAAGAAAAAGTGAGTGGCAGGAAAATAAAAGAGCCAGGAGTGGCATGTGTTATGAAGATGTAGCTTGCAACACATGGACCATAAGTTGGATTCGAGGCTTTGCTGCAGCCGCTATACCATTTCCATTGTTCTGCCAAACCCCTGATTTCTGGTGCTAAGAACAAGAAGGCAGTGCTTCAAGGGTCCTCATTAAGAAGCCACTGCAGGGTGCGGTAGAGTGCCTGCAGTCCCAGCTACTCAGGAGGCTGAGGCAGGAGGATCACTTGAGCCCAGGAGTTGGAGTAATCACTGAGCTACAGACGCATCACTGCACTCCAGCCTGAGCTACAGAGCAAGGCCTGCCTCTTAAAAATAAGAAGGCCGGGCACAGTGGCTCATACCTGTAATCCCAGCACTTTGGGAGGCTGAAGCGGGTGAATCACCTGAGGTCGGAAGTTCGAGACCAGCCTGGCCAACGTGGCGAAACCCCATCTCTAGTGAAAATACAAAAATTGAGCCAGGCGTGGTTGTGGGCACCTGTAATCCCAACTACTTGGGAGGCTGAGGCAGGAGAATCACTTGAACCCTGGAGGCGGAGGTTGCAGTGAGCTGAGGTGGTGCCACTGCACTCCAGACTGGCAACAGAGTGAGACTCTGTCTCAAAAAATATATAAGAAGCAGCAGCCACAGCAGTCTAATGAGCCAGATCCTCACGGCACCTGCAGTATGGGTGGAGTATTATCCAGGGAGCACAGAAGCTGGGGACCAGGGGAGACAGTTTGGTTCAGTAAGGATATCCTCCCACTCCCCACCACTCCAAGAGGATGTAAGAGTCTCAGGAAAGGCTGGGCGTGGTGACTCTCACACCTGTAATTCCAGCACTTTGGGAGGCTGAGGTGGGTGGATCACCTGAGGTCGGGAGTTTGAGACCAGGCTGACTAACATGGTGAAACCCCATCTCTACTAAAAATACTAAAATTAGCCCGACATGGTGGCACACGCCGGTAGTCCCAGCTACTTGGGAGGCTGAGGCGGGAGAATCAGTTGATCCCGGGAGGCGGAGGTTGCAGTAAACTGAGATCGCGCCATTGCACTCCAGCCTGGGCAACGAGAGCGAAACTCCATCTCAGGAAAAAGGAAAAAAAAAAAAAGATGGCCGGGCGCGGTGGCTCAAGCCTGTAATCCCAGCACTTTGGGAGGCCGAGACGGGCGGATCCCGAGGTCAGGAGATCGAGACCATCCTGGCTAATATGGTGAAACCCCGCCTCTACTAAAAAAAATACAAAAAACCAGCCGGGCGCGGAGGCGGGCGCCTGTAGTCGCAGCTCCTGGGGAGGCTACTCGGGAGGCTGAGGCAGGAGAATGGCGTGAACCCGGGAGGCGGAGCTTGCAATGAGCTGAGATCTGGCCACTGCACTCCAGCCTGGGCGACAGAGCAAGACTCCGTCTCAAAAAAAAAAAAAAAAAAAGAGTCTCAGCAGGAATGCTTGGGAGACCAGATGCTGCAGGCAGGCCTCCAGGGACTTTTTCCTGAAGCAGAGCATTTGCCAAACATTGGGCAGCAGCAAGGGTGAAAACGTCCTCTTTGCCAAGTGTCTCGTGTATGTGCCTCTTCTGCTCCGTCACTTGGCAGCCAGGTTGGCACAGGGCACGCATGGTTTTGTGGACGCTGAGGAGCCTAGTGATGGTGGAAGCAGAAGTGATGGTATTGTAGTAAAGCAGTGGCCCAGCTTGCTGTGCACCAGGCTCTGTGCTGTCCGCTTTCTGGACATCCTGTCAGTCATGGCAGCCCTGAAACGTAGACACTTTTGTTAACTCATTTTACAGATGAGCAAACTGAGATCAGAGCTTGAATAACTTGCCCAAGGTGACGTGCCCAGTGAGAGGACAAGAGCCATCCCTCCTTCCCTCAGAGATAAGCCAGGGGAGGGCATGAGGACAAGTCCATAGCTCTGCTCAGAAAGTCTCACCCAGGCCAGGTGCAGTGGCTCATGCCCATAATCCCAGCACTTTGGGAGGCCAAGGTGGGCAGATCACCTGAGGTCAGGAGTTCCAGACCAGCCTGGCCAACATGGTGAAAGTCTGTCTCTACTAAAAATACAAAACTTAGCTGGGCATGGTGGCGTGCACCTGTAATCCCAGCTACTTGGGACTCAGGAGCCTAAGGCAGGAGAGTCACTTGAACTCGGGAGGCAGAGGTTGCAGTGAGTCGAGATCGCCCCACTGCACTCCAGCCTGGGTGACAAAGTGAGACTCTGCCTCAAAAAATAAAAAAAGAACAAAAGAAAGTCTTACTCAGGCCAGGCGCGGTGGCTCACGTCTGTAATCCCAGCACTTTGGGAGGCCGAGGCGGGTGGATTGCTTGAGCCCAGGAGTTTGAGACCAGCCTGGGCAGCATGGCGAACAGGAGGTTCAAGTTGGCTGGTGGGTGCTGCAGCGTCTCTCCTTTTGCTTAGTAAGCTCGTGGAAGGTGGGGCTGTGGGTGATGCGTCCCTCCATTCCCTAGCGTGTAGCATGGAGCTAGATGCCAGCGGTGCCCTCAGTAACCGTACATGGCATCGGATTGAACCTCAGTCTTCCTAACAGGTGGTGGTGCCTCCCGGAGTGACAAATTCCTCTTTTCAAGTGACATCTCAAAATGTTGGACAAGTTACTGTTTATCTCCATGGAAATCACTCCAATCAGACCGGGTAGGCTGGCCTCAGCGCGTGCGGGCCTCACATGACAAGAAGGGGGCCGTCCTGGGCGCGTGGAAGTCTCCTTCGGAAGCCCAGCCTCAGCTCATCCCGGCCCCCAAACTCCTTTGCAGCCCGAGGATACGCTTTCTCGTGATCCGCAGCAACGCCATTAGCATCGTAAACCAGGTGATCGGCTGGATCTACTTTGTGGCCTGGTCCATCTCCTTCTACCCTCAGGTGATCATGAATTGGAGGCGGAAAAGGTAACCCCCTGGGCCGTACGTGCAGGCTGTCTTGGGGCCACTAGGAGCAGGGCGTTCCAGCAAGGCTGCCGATGGCGCAGCCTCCGACGTCCCCTCTACCCTTCTGTCTGCCTGCCCTTTCCAGAAAGTTGTCCCAATGCGAAGTTGTCCCAATGCGAAGTTGTCCCAATGCGAAGGCTCAGGGAGCCTGGGTCAGACTCCCATGCTGGGCATTTCATCCTTTGCCCAGCTCAGCCCCTCCCTGAGAAAGCAACAAAATGGGGCTCCTTAGTTTAGTGGAGAATGGGCAGGGGAGGGGGGAAGTCCACTGTGAATCTGCTCTGCACTGGGTCCACCTGGCCCTGGAGGATTGCGGTGTCAAGTCCTGTAGACTCGGCCTTCGGGACGAAGCAGTCCCACCTCGACTTGCAAGGACCCAAGCCACGTGGGCCTCCTGGGGGGATGGCAAGCAGACAGCCAGGAGGGAGCCTCTCCTCCGGAGGCCTCCCCGACTCCCCTCTGGAGCCAGGACTTGAGGAGCAGAGAGATCTTAGGCAGGGGAGGAAGGGAGGAGGGAAGTAGCTCTTGAGAGGGCAGGGATTGGGTAGCATCCGTGGTGGGAGCAGGAGGGACCTAAGGACAGTGCCCTGCTTGAGACGGGTCGAGTCCTCCTTCCCCATGGCCTGGGAGCCCTGTCCCTCCCATTCTCCACAGTAGTGCCAGTCCTCACCCCCAGCCCTGCCCTGCCCCTCCACCCCCGCCAGTCCTCACCCCCTGCCCTGCCCCTCCACCCCCGCCAGTCCTCACCCCTGCCCTGTCTTGCCCCTCCACCCCCTGCAGCGTCATTGGTCTGAGCTTCGACTTTGTGGCTCTGAACCTGACGGGCTTCGTGGCCTACAGTGTATTCAACATCGGCCTCCTGTGGGTGCCCTACATCAAGGTACGGCCTTGCCTGTCCCACATCTCTGCCCACGTGGCGTGGTGGCCTGGCTGCCCCTCACCACCCAGCTTCTCCCACCCACCAAACAGGAGCAGTTTCTCCTCAAATACCCCAATGGCGTGAACCCCGTGAACAGCAACGACGTCTTCTTCAGCCTGCACGCGGTCGTCCTCACTCTGATCATCATCGTGCAGTGCTGCCTGTATGAGGTGAGACCAGGCCTGGCCCCCCACAGGCCGCCCCAGCCAACACCCACCACCCCGCCTCACCTTTGACAGAAGACGTGGCAGAGCCTGGGAAAGGAAGTGGGTGTGTTCATTCAGCCCAGTCCTGTGCTGGGCAGAGAAGACGCCCGTGAGTCCAGGCCCTCAGAGCCCGCCAAGTCTGGGGTGAGGGACTCAGGGAGAGGCGGTGGCTGGACTCAGGCTGAGAGCTGTGCACAGAGGAGCTCAGACAGCTCACGGAGGAGCGCAAGGCCCTGAGCCCCGCCAGGGAGGAGGGGGGAGGGCGGCAGAAGATGCTTGGTTGAGTTCCAAGGATGAGTGAAGTCCCTGTGGAGGAGGGGAGGAGCCAGGGTGGGCTCCCGGAGGGGTCAGGTCACAGAGGCCAAGGGGCATTTGAGAGGGACCCTGAGCAGGTGGGTGCAGCTGGGCTTAGGGTGCCAGGAGGGGCAGGTTCCTGAGCAGTCAGGAGAGGGCCCGCGTGCAGGCAGAGGCACCGGTATTCAGCCTTGTTGCTGGAGGCCATGGGTGTCAGCAGGGCAGGGCCCCGCCAGGGCTGGGTCCGGAGGCCCCTGATGTGCCAGCTTTGCTCTCCCTTCTCTCAGGGCGTTCCCTTCACGCTGGGAGGCAGCCGGGGCTGGCCGGCCACCCGCATGATCCCTCTAGGCTTTCTTAGCTGTCGGTGTGACGCGAGAGCGAAGGAGGCCCATGTTGGGCCCGTGTTCAGGGAAAGGCAAGGCGAGGGGACAGATTCCTGAGATGCTCAGGCTGCCGCCGGGTCGTGGGACGAGTCAGTACCTGGCTGGGAGAGGCACCAGGCCACCAGAGGTCGGAGCCCACGTCTCCGAGTGAGTGCTGAGAGGCGCCCAGTTCTGCCAAGTAGGAACGAAGCAGACGGAGCTTGAGAGTCCCAGCGGCCTGAACAGGAGGCCCTGGTGATGAGAAGGTGTGGCTGGTGCCAGGGATGTCACCCCAGCCCAGGTGTGATGCTTTCTGTGGCCCGGATGTTCCCCTGCCACGACCCCAGTGCAGTCCCCACCTCGCAGGGGCTCCTTCAAGGCCAGGGTCCAGCCTCCGTGCCCTTCTCCAAGCCCGCCCTATCCGGGGCCGCCCATGCTGAGCCCCAGCCTGGCCTCTGTGTGGGTCCACATCTCCGCCCTTCTGTCGCCCCCAGCGCGGTGGCCAGCGTGTGTCCTGGCCTGCCATCAGCTTCCTGGTGCTCGCGTGGCTCTTCGCACTTGTCACCATGATCGTGGCTGCCGTGGGGGTGACCACGTGGCTGCAGTTTCTCTTCTGCTTCTCCTATATCAAGCTCGCGGTCACGCTGGTCAAGTATTTTCCACAGGTACTTCCAGGGCCCTGTTCACATGGCCGGTGGCAGGAGAGGCGAGAGGTACAGGGCCCAGGCCCTGCTCCTGTGGGGCAGCTCCGGCCGGGGCGAGGAAACAGGACGCAAAGCCACAGGGAGCCCGGGAGCCCAGGAAGAGCAGCGCGGTGGGGAAGCCAGCCTACCGCTCTTCCCCTGGGCTGGAGTCACACGAGATCGTTAGCAGAGGCCCCGGGACCCCATGCTCCCTTAAGCATCAGGCGTTGTGGGGGTGGTTCCCCTTCTCCACACCCCAGCCTTTCCTGATGCCTTTGGCTCTGCCCCACCACTGCCTCCATTTCCACAGCAAGGGGCAGCCGCCACAGCAGGAGACTCTGGAGAGGTGAGGTGGGAGGAGGGAGCACCTTCCTGCGCAGAGCTCAGCCCCTGCTACGAGCGAGCACAGCAGGTCCTCTTCAGATCCGGGGACTCAGGGTCCAGCACATCTTGCCCTATGGCCTGGGACAGGGTTGGGGCTGAAGTTGCTGCACCCGGGGATCTAGGGCCTCATTTAACTCACCCCATTCCCAAAGGGAGGAGCCCTGTCCCAGTGTCCCCAGCCCTGAGAGCCTTGTGTTCTGTGAGCTCGGGAGGGCCCGCGTTCTGACTGGGAGGCAGGGCTGGACTCAGGCTGAGCAGGACTGAGTTCTGTGGACAAGGAGCCCGGGTGTTCCGGGCCAGGCCAGCCTGCACAAAGGCTGGGGTGGGACACGGGGAGGTAGTGAGGGGACATGGCTGGTTGAACAGTATTGAGCATGTTGAAGCTGGGAAGCTGGGGTCAGGTCCCAGGAGCTGGGGAGGGTTTCCAAGGAGGGGAAGGTTTGGGGAAGTGGGCCCCAGTCCCTGAGGGTGGGAGGGCTTGGGGCCAAGAAACCAGGCAGGCAGGAGCCCAGGTTGGAGATGTTTGGAACTGTCCAGGACTGGAGAGGCAGGAGCAAGGACGGAAGAGGGTGAGCCAGGACACAAGACAGGGACCAACCGGAGCCTGACTGGGAGACCACCAGAGAGGCCAGGACCTCCCTCATGGCGGGAAGGAAAGGTCACAGCAGTCAGAGGACCCACAGGGCTCTGCGGCGTGGGAGGACGTGGGGCACAGGCAGTCAGACTGGAGCGCCTCCCCGCAGACCCACCCCCCAGACCCCAGAAGCCTCGGCCAGGCCTGCAAGGGGAGTAAACCCCCTCTACAGACGGGGAAACCAAGGCTAGGAGAACTGTCACTTGCCCAAGACAGCAAGCTCTGGTGACGGAGCCGGGATTCCAAACCACAAGTCCCACTCCCACCCAGTCCCTAAGCACATGAAGTCCCAGCCGAGTTTGGGGACAGCCTTCCCTGGAGGCGAGAGGAATCATAGCTGCAGGGAAACCAGCTTAGGGCCTTAGCCCCAGGGATGTGGAAGACACAGGAAGGCAGCACCAGCCCCCCGTCCCTGGAATTGTGAGGTGCGGGGGGTGGGCGGCCTTTCCTTGCTGTACATGCAGATGAGACGCCCACCCCCAGGACCACTCAAACTGTGCCTTGGCTGAGGCCTGTCACAGCCCAAAGGTCACTGTGTTCCTTGGAGCCAAGGCCCCAGTGGGAGGAATGAGAACCGCTTTTGTTTGGAGGGGCAGTCACGAGGCACGTGAGGCAGCCGCCCAGTCCTCACCGCCCTCCATCTGTCTGTCCCTCTGTCTGGCCCAGGCCTACATGAACTTTCACTACAAAAGCACCGAGGGCTGGAGCATTGGCAACGTGCTCCTGGACTTCACCGGGGGCAGCTTCAGCCTCCTGCAGATGTTCCTTCAGTCCTACAATAACGGTGAGTCAGCCAGCAGGCTGCTGGCCACCCTGTGGCTGGAGCATTGGGCGGGGCCAGCCTTCCCGGGACCCTCCAACCAGGGCTCCACCCCAAGCTGGGATCCAAGCCAATCCAGCCCCCAAGGAGAGACCCGCCTAGGGGCCTTTGTAGCCGCAGGATTTGTGGTTTTTTGGGACCCCCACCTCCCACCACCCCACATGCTCCAGCTGCCTCAGGAGCTACAATCTAACACCAGCTTCCATCCCCCGGCCGCTAACAGACCAGTGGACGCTCATCTTCGGAGACCCAACCAAGTTTGGACTCGGGGTCTTCTCCATTTTCTTCGACGTCGTCTTCTTCATCCAGCACTTCTGTTTGTACAGAAAGAGACCGGGGTATGACCAGCTGAACTAGCACCCAGGGACCCAGTGTGCACAGCCCCCAGCCTCATGCCCTGCTGGGGAAGGCCTCACCCAGCGAAGGCCGGAGAAGCGGTTGGGCCCTGGCACGCAGGGCCGGCTCAGTGTGCGGACAGAGGAGAGCACTCTGCTCCTGGAGCCAGAGGCCGTTCATCAGCCTGCCTTCATCCGGGCCCCTCCTGGGCCTCCCTGGCCAGGCACGTGGCACCGTCGCCTTGACGCCGCCATCTCTTTTCTTTAAGGCTTCAAGCAGCGCGCACAGGCTCTGGCAGCCGTCTCAGGCAGGACTGGGCACCGAACTTGCAGCTGAAGGCCTTGCCCCAAACTACCAGCGTTTCTGCGAGCAGCTTGAAGGGCTGACCTTGCAGCCGGGAGAGCCAAGGGCACTCTGCTGCCACCGCTGCGTTCCCAGAGACCAAGCAGCCAGGTGCCGTGGCCAGAGGACTCAGAGGTGCTGGTGGAGGGACTAGGACTTTGGGGTTAGGATTCTTTCTCTGCAGGCCACTTTCCTGACACGCTCTCTACATAACTCAGCGTCCGCGACTGCCGTCAACAGCTAGTCCTACCCAGAGTATTTCTGAGCCCTGAGGGGCCCGCCAGATTGGTTCTGCACTGGACTCATGCCCAGCACATTAGCACACTAAGTCCTTTCAGATTTTGTGGAGGGACGTTTGGAAGTGGCTTACTCTCTTCTGCCCTCTCTGCTACCTCCACCTTTCCAGTCCGATGAGCCCCACCTGAGCACACCCAGCCCCTCCTTACCCAGCATCTGGAGTACAGGACACCTCTCTCCTGCTACCAGTCTGTGCCTTAGAGGTCTGTTAGGCCTGCCAAACGGCGACCAGCTGCCCCAGAGGGAGGGCAGGCCCCCTTCTCTCTCTTTCCCCAGATCCCTACCTGAGACTCACCAGTTTCTGGCCTGTTCAGGAGCCTCAGATAAGTATTTGTACTTGAGACCGCCTCACACAATCTGTATGGGCCCAACCCTGATCTCAACCTCCTTCCCTCCACCCGAAGCTGTCGTTCTTCCTATGGCAGCAGGGGGGTCCCAGGACGTGCCTCGTACATGCCTTGAGCTTGTCAGTCCACTGAGCTTTCGTCCATGAGACAACGCGAGGGGCCTGTATCTTGAATTAAAACCTACTCGCTTCCTTTGTGCACTCTTAAGTGTGTGCTCGATACAGAAGGCAGGTGTGCTGGCCTTCAGAGCCAGGTGCCCCTGCTCCCCATCTTGTGTAAGGAAGCGCGTAAGGTTGCGAAGTTCACTGACCCGAGGGGGCTGCGTGCTGACCCCGCACTTCACTGGGGAGCCCTCTTGGGTAGTGTGAGACGCCTGCCCGCCCAGGGACAGGTCACTCTCCCAGGCTCCATGTCTTTACCATTACCAGGGCACGCCACTCAATCTGGATGTGAGTGGGGGCGGATGAGGTTCTGAAGGGCACACCAGCACTGGATGTGGGGGCGGGGGGCAGTGGGGGTCTTATTCTCCAGACGCTTACTCTATGTAGTTGTCACAAACATCAAAGAATGTCAGGTCTCGTTTCTGTAGAGCAGAGACTTTGGCCTGACCAGGTCCACAGACCTGTCTCACTTGTGTCACCCAATCAATGTGTTACTGGGTGCCATACTTTAAAATGAGATATTTCAAATGATTGACTTTTCCGGCCGGGCACGGTGGCTCACGCCCATAATCCCAGCACTTTGGGAGGCCAAGGCAGGTAGGTCACCTGACATCAGGAGTTCAAGATCAGCCTGGACAACGTTGCAAAACACCATCTCTACTAATAATACAAAAATTAGCTGGGCATGGTGGCAGGCGCCTGTAATCCCAGCTACTTGATTGGCTGAGGCAGGAGAATCACTTGAACCCGGGAGGCGGAGGTTGCAGTGAGCCCAGATCGCGCCATTGCACTCCAGCCTGGGCAACAAGAACAAAACTCTGTCTCAAAAAAAAAAAAAAATTATGGACTTTTCTTTAAAATCTGATTTGGCAGTGCTAGGTAGGTCCAGGAGTGCTACCACCTTGCCAGAGCTGGTACACAGGTGGTCAGGTGCTCTCTGGCTCACCCCCATCTGGCCAGATCACGGTCCCCAGCAATGTGGGGGGGTTGCATCCCTCACTGTGATACAGGGAGTGCCCTTAGTGTCTTATAGGCAGGGGTCTCTCGCAGGCACCTCTGGGTGTCCCTATGGCCCCTCCCAGGTGGGAGCTGAGGCTAGGTTGCAAAAAGGAAGGTGGGAGCAAGTAGGGGCTTCACAATAACACCCAAGAAAGCACACGCACCCCAGGGTCCCACCCCAGTGCTCCCAGATGCTCCCACAGATGTGGTTCCGGTCAGGCGCAGTGCAGCTGCTACGGCTCCACCAGCCCCGGGCTTTCCAGGCAGGTGGGCCTGGGAGTAGTTAAGCTTTGTCCCAGAACAGTGGGGGATGGAGCCATCGTTAAAACCACAGCTCTGGCCCCAGTATCCCACCCCGGAGACATCCCAGCCCATGCCTCAGCAAAGCCCCTGTGAATTCCAGCAGTGTTTATTGAGCACACCACGTCGGGGAGAGGCGGCAGTGGTTTCCACGGTCACCAAAGTAAGGCTTGTGCACTTGCTGAGCTTCCAGATGCGAGTTAGTAAGCTAAATTCAAAAGTAGAACGGGCACCTCCAAAGAGTACGATAAAAACATTTCGCATCAAACGTGATTAAAAAAATACAAAAGTTAAACCCACAGGCAAAGAGGAAAATGACAATCCTGAGAGCTGCCCTGAAACGTGAGCCTCGAACCTCGTCTAAATCCTGTAAGAAGGTAAACCCTGGGGAGGCCAGCACCCCTCGGGAGAGTGGGAGTGAACGGGGAGCCCACCTGGCTTCTGTCTGGGCAAACCTTCATAGCACCCCTGGCAGGACATGTGTGCAGTCCCCCAATGGGCAGAGGCACTGCGGGGTGGACACACGAGGGCTGCGGGGCGGTGGCGGAGCCGAACCCGGCGGCCAGGGCAAAGCGGGAAAGGCCCGGCCTCTCTGGCATTTCCCAGCTTTGGTGGCTCCCAAGAGATGGTGGTTCCCACTTGCCCTGCCACAGCTGTGGCCAGGCAGCAGGGTCGGACCTGAGCCTGTGGTCACAGCAGACCGGCTACCACTCAGCTCCAGGCCCTTGTTTCCAATCCTCGGTGTCCAGGGGAGAAAGCTGGTCCCAGAGGCCCCAGGCCAGGGGTGGGAGAAGAGAAGGAAGGCCAGGCCCGGCCTCTGGGACCAGCTGTAGCCCTTCTGAGCTGGGGCCCAGCACTCAGCAGAAGCCAGGTGGGGACAGAGCGTGGCAGTGGCGTTCCTGTACAGAGGGGAGGCAGGCAGGAGTTGCAGACGGTGGCAGCTGCTAGGACAGCATGGACTGCTGCACGGCCTTCTGCAGTGACTGCCGTGTCACCAGCAGGCGTACCACCTCCTCCGAGCGCTTGGTGAGCCGCTTCCGGGCCTGGTCGTGTGTGACCATGGTCATGTCCCAGCCGTTCACCTGGCCCAGGGAGAGAAGACAGGCCCACCTCAGCTCCCCACCCTCTGGGATCTGGAAGCAGAGGGCTTTGGAGGCCCGGGTCATTCAAGTAAGCCCCCAGCCTAACATCCCAGGCCAAGCACTGTGGCTGAGACACACACAGGAGAGAAAGCCGGCGTCCTCTGGGGCAATACCAGCATGGGTTCCCAACTGGCTATGGTGAGTTCCTCCCAGCTGGGAGGCTGCGGCAGGTCCCCAACCCCATGTGCTTCAGACCTGCTGGCCCAAACCTTGTGTTTCCTCCTTTGGGACACGTGTTACCTGCATGATCTTGTCTCCAATCTGCAGCCCAGCGATTTCAGCAGGGCCTCCTTCGGACACCCGTGTGACATAAATACCCTGGAAAGGGGTAGCCCAAGTCAAGCCCTGTGGTCCCTGGACTGGCCCCTTAACCACAGAGCGGAAGCCAGCATGGCACATTGCCAGCCATCCCTCTGTCCCCGCACCCAGCCTGTCCCAGCACACACGGTCAGTGAGGACTATTCCGAGAGAGCCAGGACAGAGTGTCGCTGCCCCACTGTGCGCTGGCCGTGCTCCCCTGGGCTTTGTCTGGACAGCCTTTCCTCACCCCTACCCATCCTGATTCTCACTAGGTCAGTTCCAATGCCTGCTTAGAGAACATGGTTTGAGAGATGAGGTCTGCTCCTTCCATGGGGGCCCAGGAAACAAAGACCCACCATCTCAGGCCCCTGTGCCCCATGGAGCGGTCCCAGGACCCCAGAACCCCCTCACCTTGTCCGTCTTGTCTTCGGAAAAGGGATTCTGGGAAGGATCCTGGTCGATTCCACCTCCAATGCTAAAACCCAGGATTAAGTTCTCACCTTGACGCAGCTTGTGAATTTCAACTCTTTGCTGGCAAAGAAAAAAAGCCAGTTGCGGGAAGTGGGTGGTTGGAGAATGAGGCTGGTGTGTGTCCCCAGCAGCAGCCTCAGAGCCATGCCAAGGGGGTGGGGCCCAGGCCTCTGCAGGAATCCAGCTGCTTACCAGCCTGGGAGGCTGAGGAGCTGGCACTCAGAACTTGGCCACGTTGATCCACCCACACAGCCCTCTGTCCTCAACCTGTCCCCACTTCCCCTATTAGTCTTAGGCACTGGTCCTGGTCAACACGTGGTCAGAGCCCCTGCTGGCCCAAGAGTCCAGGTGCTATGGCTTTTGTGGGTGGGAAGCCCATCTCACAGGAGGTGCTCTGGAAAAACAGAGATCAAACTTGCATAGAAAGGAGAGGAAGGGCTTCCCGGCCAAGGGGACCAGAGCACAGCACAGGCTTCAAGGTGCTGTGGATACGTGTTCGTGAGACTGGAGTGTCCAGTGCAGGACACAGAACTGGGAGGCGAGATGAGGCTGAAAGTGTAAGGCTGGGGCCAGATCCCGTCCTGAAGGGGAGTAGGGGTGTCTCCCTAAGCCCCGGGCCCTGCTCTTGTGCAGAAACAAGAGTGTTCTGAGGCGCTCCCACCATGCTCTGGGGTTACGGTCCCCAACTGTGCCAAGTTCCTTTCAAAGCCCTCGGCAAGCACTGTCCAGTAAGCAGATGCTGGGAGCCAGACCAGATCACTCCCAAGGTCAAGTTTTAACAGGAAGGAGAAAAGAAGCAAAAGATGACAATCCAGACTGGACCTAAAGAAGTTTCCCAAAGCGGGGATTATTTGCATCAGGCTTTGAGGGGGTGATGGGTAGCCTTGATCCTGAACCCACTGGAGTTCTCAGGAATGGAGTAGGGCACGGCATGGTCAGGTTCATTGCTAGAATGACCACTCAGGTAATCAGCAGAGGAACAGACATCTCACAAAAGCAGGATGCAGAGGCTAGGGGACGTGGAGCTACCTGAAAATGGAGATCTACAGACTTAGGGACCACTCATGGAGGAGAGGAGTCAAGAGGAGCACCCAGCCACCTTGCCTGGCTGAACACACATCACTCAGATGAGGACCCAGGAGGAGGAGGAACAGGTTGGGTTGGAGTGCCAGGAGCTGCGGGGCAGGTGTCCAGAAGGCAGATGGATCAATGGAGCCAGAGTTCAGAGGAATGGCCTAAATGGCTTTAACATTCTCAAAATTCTACATGGGAGAGGGTGGGGACTGGGGAGTGAGCCTGCCCAACCCCATCCCCAATCCAAGACTCAAGGGAGAGGCCAGACCATACACACCATGTTCAAGCACATTCCTGTGTTACTAGAATTGGGAGGCATGCGCCTGCAATTTTGGGGAAGGCCCTGGGACCAGTTATAGCATGAGGGAGCGGGGCAGGAAGCATGAGACCCACTGCACCTGGGTCCTCATGCCCCAAACTGAGCTCCTCCAGGCCTGCTTCGCCGGCATAGTCAGAAGATTACAGGCCCTTGGGTTGGGAGACAGGGCTGTCACTGATTTGCTGGGTGAGGTCATGCAGAAGGTGGCTTGCTCTGGCTCCTCACATGCCCCTGCCCCCGCCCCCCTTCTAGCTAAAGAGTAAACTTGGTGCCCCCTCTCTGGGGCAGCTAGGGATCTAAAAAAGCCAGGCTGGGCGGGGCGCGGTACCTCACACCTGTTATCCCAGCACTTTGGGAGGCTGAGGCAGGTGGATCACCTGAGGTCAGGAGTTCAAGACAAGCCTGGCCAACATGGTGAAACCCCGTCTCTACTAAACATACAAAAATTAGGTGGGCGTGCTGGTGCACGTCTGTAATCCCAGCTACTCGGGAAGCTGAGGCAGGAGAATCGCTTGAACCCAGGAGGCGGAGGTTGCAGCGAGCCGAGATCACGCCACTGTACTCCAGCCTGGGTGACAGAGCAAGACTGTCTCAAAACAAAAACAAAAAAAAAAGGCTGGTGCAGGGAGGGTGAAGCTTAGGACAGCTGTCAGATGGTCCAGCAATGTTTCCTCCTGGCCCAGGCCTGAGCTGGTGCTCTAAGCTCAGCCTCATGTGTTGCCTTTATCAGTGGCTTCTCTGCCTCCACCCACCTGATTGCTGAGCTTCTCCAGCACACCCATCTGAGATAACACACTCAGTCCCTAAGGCTCCAGGGCGGGGACTTGACCTACTGCCCACCCGGCAGGCATTTCTTCTCGTCCTCTGAACGCTGTCGGGAGGTAGGCAGGAGACCTGAGTCTATCCTGAGGTCTTCTCTGGCTGAGCACTTCTTTCTGGGACTCCCTAGCTCTGTCATAGGGTTGCTCTCCAGGCCCCGTCCCACCGTGACACAGGCGTCTGAGTCTAACGTCCCAGCCTCCCTTCCTCCCTCTTCCTAGTCTAATACCACTCAGCACCTAAAACAAGCCAGAGGGCGGCCAGGGGCCTAGGCTAGCCCCCAGAGGGTCTACTCAGGACTCAAGTGCCAGGAGGGAGGCCTGGACTTTTCTGCCTTAAGGGCTGGAGAACCAAGAAAAGTTCCAAGACGCAACGCTCATCGCAGCTATACGAGCGTCCACCCTGGACCAGGCGGCGAGTGGGTCGGAGGAGCAAAGCTGGACAGGAAGAGGGAAGGGGCTGCCACGGCAGGCTCAGGACAGCTCCACCCCCAGATCTCCCTTCGGGCGGCGGCGCAAGCTGCAGCGGAGGAAGCATTTCCTCATTCCAGAGGCTGCGACTCATGGACGTCGGGATCGGCGCCCGCCCCCCGCAGCTCCTCGGCTGGGGACACGGAGGCCCGGGAAGGGGGCGCTTTCCCAGGCTCCCGCAGCCGGGTCTATCCCCGTGGCCCTCCCCGCCCCGCGCGCGCAGTCTGGGCTCCGTCCAGGGTCTCGGGAGGCTCTCGGGTCCCGGCTGTCCCTGTTTCGTGGCTGGGGGAACTGCGGCCCGCTCCGGCAAAGCGGGAACCCGAGCCCTTGCCGCCGGTTCGCAGGAGCCCCGGGTTCGATGCTTTTGTCAACCAGCTTGGGGTGTCCGTTTCCCGCTCTGCGAGGTGGGGTCAGGCCAAGACTAGGAGGAGCCGGCGCAAGCGCACTCACCACCACGGCGGTGACCGGCTGGCCCGGGATGTAGGACATCTCGACCCCACTCTGGTCGCCCAGCGCCGCTCCGAGAAGCCGGCAGCAGAGTCCCAGCGGCCGCGCCCTCGCTGCTTAACAAAGGCCGTCCCGCTCGGCCCGCCCCCTCATGAATAGTTAACAAACCTCCAGCCAATCACTGGCCGGAGCGCTACTCCGCTTTCGGAAGTCCCGGCGCGTGCGTAGAAAAGCAGGCAGAGGGTGGAGCCTGTCTGGGGCGCCCACGGCGCAGGCGCGGAGGGCGGGGCGGGACCTGGGCGCGTGCGCAGCCCGGGACCTCCCGGCAGCCTTCAGAGCAAGATGGCGCCGCAGGCATCGCTTCCCCTGCCCGTCTGAGGGAACCCTAAGTACTGTGTCCGGCGCCGTGTTCCAGGTAACTGGGCCAGCGTGGCCGGGGAACGCAGACGCGCCACCACCTCCCGGCCGGCTCGCACCCTCAATCTCCTCGGCGTTTTTGGAAGGTCCGAGGCCCAGGATTGGTGCCAGGTCTCGGAAGCTCCAGGGGGAGGGGGCGGCGTGAACCCAACTCACCGAGCTCCGGGCGCTGCTTGTAACTTGGTTTTCTCCGCAGCTCCGCGTTGTTCCGCGAGAAAGCGAGAGGCCGAGCCCCGGCGGGTGCGATGGCCGCGGTGGTGGCCAAGCGGGAAGGGCCGCCGTTCATCAGCGAGGCGGCCGTGCGGGGCAACGCCGCCGTCCTGGATTATTGCCGGACCTCGGTGTCAGCGCTGTCGGGGGCCACGGCCGGCATCCTCGGCCTCACCGGCCTCTACGGCTTCATCTTCTACCTGCTCGCCTCCGTCCTGCTCTCCCTGCTCCTCATTCTCAAGGCGGGAAGGAGGTGGAACAAATATTTCAAATCACGGAGACCCCTCTTTACAGGAGGCCTCATCGGGGGCCTCTTCACCTACGTCCTGTTCTGGACGTTCCTCTACGGCATGGTGCACGTCTACTGAAATGGGGGCCCGGGGGACTTTTTTTAAAAACCAGATCGGGAGGACTGTGGCCAGCAATTAACACCGTGTAGACTTCCTTAGTCCTTAAGTGGTTGAATTCGCTGCTTGTTCTGTAACCTTATAAATAATTTATATCTGAAGACGGAGAGCCTGTAATATTCTTCAGATTAAATGAAGCGTGAGACACTTGGTATAGTTCTTTCCTGCCATAAAGCTTAGTCTGCCACTGATGCAAAATCGCCGAGATTTGACTCCTGGAGAGCAGGGACTGGGCCAGAGCCTTGTGTTAAGTCCTTGCATTTACACATAGGCCATCCAGAAACGGACCCCAAGGGCCTACATAAGGAAATAACTTCTTATTAACATCCTAAGAAGCAGTAACAGTTAATATGTATTAAGAGCTTCCTGGGCCGGCGCGGTGGCTGATGTCTGTAATCCCAGCATTTTGGGAGGCTGAGGTGGGTGGATAACCTGAGGTCAGGAGTTCAAGACCAGCCTGGCCAACATGGCAAAACTCCGTGTCTACTAAAAATACAAATATTAGCCGGGTGTGGTGGTGCGCGCCTGCAATGGCAGGTACTGGAGAGGCCGAGGCAGGAGAATCGCTTGAACCCTAGAGGCAAAGGTTGCAGTGAGCCAAGATTGCACCACTGCATTCCAGCCTGGGTGATGGAGCGCGACTCCGTCCGTCTCTCATGAAAAAAAAAAACAGAGTTCCCTTTATGCTGGCATTGTGACTTCTACTTTTTACACTGATCCTCCCATTTAATTTTAGCAATAACCTTACAGGGTAGATGTTATTGTTAGCTCCCTGGTAAGGAACCTGAGGCTCAGAGAGGTTAAATACTTCTGCCAGAGGAGATACAGCTAGGAAGAGACAGAGCCAGGATTCAAACGCAGGTCTCTTAATTTGCTCTTGATAGGCTGGGTGTACCTTTCCCAGGCCAGCGTTCCCTCCCACTAACCACTAACCACTACTTCCAGGTATAAATGGTGTCATTTTAGTTCCGTTTCATTTAGTGACAGTCTTTTCCATAAGAAAAAATAAAGTCAAGATTTTATATATATATATACACACATACACACACACACACACACACACACACAGGCACCTGCCACCACGCCCGGCTAATGTTTTGTATTTTTAGTAGAGACGGGGTTTCACCGTGTTAGCCAGGATGGTCTTGATCTCCTGACCTCGTGATCCACCTGCCTCAGCCTCCCGAAGTGCTGAGATTACAGGCGTGAGCCACTGCGCCCGGCCAGTCAAGCTGTATTTTTTAGAATATGTCTAGGGAAGATTAAATATTGTTTGGACATTTAGGCCAGCACAGTGGCTCATGCCTATAATCCCAGCACTTTGGGAGGCTGAGGCAGGCGGATCACCCAAGGTCAGGAGTTCGAGACAAGCCTGGCCAACATGGTGAAACCCCATCCCTACTAAAAATAAGATGCAAAAATTAGGCGTGGCGGTGGGCACCTGTAATCCCAGCTACTTGGGAGGCTGAGGCAGGAGAATCACTTGAGCCCGGAAGGTGGAGGTTGCAGTGAGCCAAGATCGTGCCACTGCACTCCAGTCTGGGTGACAGCAAGATTCCATCTCAAAAAAAAAATTGGACATTTAAACTGAATTTTGGGCTTGTTTAGGTTGTAAACACCTCCATGTGTTAATCCCTGATCCTTTCTTGTCAAGAGAGTTATCTTAAAATGCATTTGTGGCCGGGCACCTGTAATCCCAGCCCTTTGGGAGGCTGAGGTGGATGGATCACCTGAGGTGGGGAGTTCGATACCAACCTGACCAATATGGAGAAACCCCGTCTCTACCAAAAATACAAAATTAGCCAGGCGTGGTGGCACATGCCGGTAATCCCAGCTACTAGGGAGGCTGAGGCAGGAGAATTGCTTGAACCTGGGAGGCAGGGGTTGCAGTGAGCCGAGATGGCGCCATTGCACTCCAGCCTGGGCAACAAGAGCGAAACTGCATCTCAAAAAAAAAAGAAAGAATAAAACGCGTGTGTTTATTTGATATTGCAATATAATTATAGTAGTTGCCTGAGTGCAGTGGCTCATGCTGTGATACCAGCACTTTGGGAGGCCAAGGCTTGAGCCCAGGAGATCAAGACCAGCCTGGGCAACATAGTGAGATTCCCATCTCTACAAAAAAACATGTAATTAGCCAGGTGTGGTGGCCTGTGCCTGTAGTCCCAGCTACTCAGGAGGCTGAGGTGGGAGGATCAGGATCACCTGGGCCCAGGAGGTTGAGGCCACAGTGAGCCATAATTTGCCACTACACTCCAACCTGGGCAACAGCGAGACCCTGTCTAAAAAGAAATTACGGTAATGAACATGATGGTGCTCATTGGATTTATAGTTAACTGGGGAGACCAGCATCACCTAATTTCACAAATACTTAAATTATGGTAAGTACTGTGAAGAGAGGACACAGCAAATCTAGCCCAAGTTGGGGGATGGAGGTCAAGGAAGTCTTTGAGGAAATGACATTACATCTGAAACCCAAAGGTTGAATAATATGGCCAAGTAAAGTGTGGGGAAGGGGTTACCTTCAGGAAAGCGCATGTTTCCAGGCCATTGGGTAGGAAGGAATGTGACTGTATTTAGAGAGTGAGAGAAGAGGCCACAGGGTAGACCCAGACCAGATCATGGAGGGCAGTAATGGGTACAGGGGCATGTCCCTGTAGGAGGCTGGAATGGGAAAATCAAGATCACTTGAGCCCGGGAGGTTCAGGCTGCAGTGAGCTCCCATTTGCCCTGGCCTTGATCCTCAGAGCAAATGGTGGAAGCCTTTGGAAGTTTTTAGTCTGAAGTGATGTAATCACATTTGGATTTTTTTTTTTTTTTTTTTAATAATCTGTTTGCGTTTGGAAGGGGATCTGACAGCTTGAATCCAAGACCCCTTTTGACAGATCATAGCCCATGGCCAGTCATGGAAATGGATCTGGGACCCAGACCTGTTAAATTCCGTTTCAGCTTCAGGACCACACGCACACGACGCCAAGGAGAAGCCGAGGCCATAGTGTTGCCTCCCTATCCCAGTGAGCCCTTTCTCTGCCCCCCACTGAAGATCCTCAGTGGTTCGCCCACCTCTGTCCTCTCAGAACCTCCTCTGAGTGGGAAGGAAAGGTTCATTCCTGGTGTGAGGGAGAAGCAGAGGGAGTCCTCGGCCTGGTGGGAGAGGAGGAAGAAGGAAGAGGGATAAATGAGCTGATGATGTACTTACCCATTTCCCTATTGTTGGGCAGTAAGTTTGAAATGTTCACTACTATAAAAAATTCTCCAATGAATGTCTGCGTTTATATTGTCTTGAGAAATTTAGTAAGTTCCTACAGCAGAAGATAAAAATTTGATTCCAAATGATTTCAAGTTGTTAGATTACACTAATTGAATGAAAAGTACCAGTTTTATCAGTGCCTTCCTAGTCTATAATTTTAATAGTTGTTCATTTAAAGCATTTCCATAATTTGAATTTCCTTGCAAGATAATGAGGATATAATATATGGGTTACTAATTGTTTCTCGTGTCTGCCTCTTTTGATCTTGCCTTCCTACATTTTCCTTCAAAATACGGGTAAAAGGCCGGGCGCGGTGGCTCACGCCTGGAATCCCAACACTTTGGGAGGCTGAGGTGGGCGGATCACCTGAGGTCGGGAGTTCGAGATCAGCCTGACCAACATGGAGAGACCCTGTCTCTATTAAAAATGCAAAATTAGCCGGGCGTGGTTGTACATGCCTCTAATCCCAGCTACTCAGGAGGCTGAGGCAGGAGAATTGCTTGAACCCGGGAGGCAGAGGTTGCAGTGAGCCATTGCACTCCGGCCTTGGCAACAAGAGCAGAACTCCATCTCAAAAAAAAAAAAAAAAAAAATTAGAATACAGGGAAAAATGGGCCGGGCATGGTGGCTCTCGCCTGTAGTCCCAGCACTTTGGGAGGCCAAGGTGGGTGGATCACAAGGTCAGAAGTTTGAGACCAGCCTGACCAACATGGTGAAACCCTGTCTCTATTAAAAATACAAAAAAAATTAGCCAGGCGTGGTGGCGCACACCTGTAATCCCAGCTACTCAGGAGGCTGAGGCAGAAGAATCGCTTGAGCCTGGGAGGCGGAGGCTGCAGTGAGCCGAGATCGTGCCACTGCACTCCAGCCTGGGCTACAGAGCAAGACTCCGTCTCAAAAAATATATATACACACTATATCTATACTATATATGTTACATATATATACACTATATTATATAGAATATATTATATATAGTATATATAGGATATATATAGTATATATTATATGTAGTATATGTTATATGTAGCATATATAGTATATATGATACATATATATGATATATAGTATATATATATATGCACTTTATATATATATACACACACACAGGTAAACATGAAGCCATGAGGGGAAGAAAGTCAGGACACATTTGAAATTGATACCGTTTATTGTTTTATGACCAAATAAGAGTGTCGGAGAATGCATGTATTGGGCAGGTGCCAGAAAGCGTCTGCCATCTCCCCCGCTCATTCTGTGTACTGGCCTGAGGGCAAACAGCTGGCAGGAAGGTGGTGTCTCTAGGAGAGAGTTCTTGGATCCACTAGAGAGGATGCTCTGAGGGAAGTTGCGGCACTTGGAGAGGGGAGTGGGGCGGAACCAAATGGAGCCCTTCTCCAGACATGCGCGATGCTGTTCCAAGTGAGGTAATCTAGGAGCTCTACGGGGCACTGTGGTCCTTAGCTGAGGTGCTCAAGGACTCTGGAAGGAAGTCATGTTCCCCACTTACAACCCGTTCCCTAGTGCGGGAAGCCAGCCCTGGAGACAGGAAGAACTGACGGCAGGGGGTGGGGCAAAAAGCCATGATGGGTCTGTCCTGATGACCCCAGCATCAGACGTGGAGGTCACTTTGCTCTTTCATGGCTGGTCCCCGTGATGTGACATGGATAGCACCCAGTGTACAAATTTCCCATTGGGCCGCATCATGGCATTCTCAAAGGCCTGGGATCGCTCGGTGCCGGACGGCTGGGTTTAGGATGGGGCCTGAACATAAGCAGAGGCAATTCACGTGCTCCTGGAATATCAGAACAGAAAGGAGCTCCAGAGGCTGGCACTCTCATCTCCCAGTGAGGCAACCAGTGCCCAGGGAGAAGGGCTTTCCCAAGTCTGAAAGGAGCTCCAGTTCCTGCTTCACTTCTCCCCATTTAAAAGCCAGTTTCCATCAGACTAATGAGCCTCCCACTCTTGCACCAAGATTATGCAGAAAAACGGTGGGAGCTGGGGGCTGCGCAAAAAGCAAGGAAACTGGAAGAGTGTGACACTGGAAGCTGTCACGGGATCTCTGGTTTTTCTGAGCACGGGGGCCCTGATGGGCAGTCAGGAGGTCACTGAAAGGCTTGGCCGGCCTTGAAGAAACAATGAGGGTAAGTCCTCTAAGGAAGCAAAGTCTAAAGGGGCAACCCTCACAGCTAAAGACAGTCAACTTGATTAAACAAAAGCCTCGCCAAACCTGGCTCCTGTCTGCCGCCTTCACCCAGCTTCTCCGTTGCTCCTTCCCACGTCAAAGCGTTTCTTCACACCTGCGCTTACCTCACCTGGAATGCTTCCCCGTCACCTAGTTAGGCTGCTATAACCTTTCAGATTTCAACCCACAGGTCGCTTCCTTGGGGAGACTTTATCTGGCTACTCCTCATTCACCTCTCCGACACCCCATTCCGCCTGCAATGACAGGCATGATGATTTGATAACGCCCAGTAGACTGGATACCCTCGAGGGCAGGGATCATGTCTGTGTTGCTCATCCCTGTCTCAGCAGCGTCTGGTCCAACACCTGACACGTCACGGGGACTCCATAAACATTTCCTGGCTAAAGGAATGACTAACTGTAGGAAGACATTTTCTTTTTTTTTGGAGATGGAGTCTTGCTCTGTCGCCCAGGCTGGAGTGCAGTGGCATGATCTTGGCTCACTGCAAGCTCTGCCTCCCAGGTTCAAGCCATTCTCCTGCTCAGCCTCCCGAGTAGCTGAGACTACAGGTGCATGCCGCCACACCCAGCTAATTTTTTGTATTTTAGTAGAGACAGGATTTCACCATGTTGCCCAGGCTGTTCTCGAACCCCTGAACTCAGGCAATCCGCCCGCCTCGACCTCCCACAGTGCTAGGATTACAGGCGTGAGCCACGGCGCCCGGCTAGGAAGACATTTCCATTGCAATACGAAACAAACAGTACGACTATCCTCAGGTTCTGTGGCTTCTGCCAGCCATTTCAGTCTGGTTAAAATCAGCGGCCATGACTCCTGCCTTTTTTGCTTCCTCCCAAACCTAAAAGTCACCAAGTTATAAAGTGCAAGGCTTTGCTTCAGTGAGGAAGTGGCACACCTGAGTGGATCACCTGGATCTTCACTTTTTTTTTGAGACAAGAGTCTCACTCTGTCGCCCAGGCTGGAGTGTAGGGGCATGATCTCAGCTCACTGCAACCTCTGCCTCCCAGGTTCAAGTGATTCTCCTGCCTCAGCCTCCCAAGTAGCTGGGATTACAGGCATCTGCCACCACGCCCAGCTAATTTTTGTATTTTTAGTAGAGACGGAGCTTCACCATGTTGGCCAGGCTGGCCTCGAACTCCTGACCTCAGGTGATCCACCCGCCTCGGCCTCCCAAAGCCACCGGGCCCAGCCTGGATCTTTACTTTCTAATCAGAGAGCAGTACAGGCTTGTTGCAGGTTCCCTTCCCAGACAACCCAAAGTGGGGAAGTTCCTTGCTCTGGGAGGGTTCCTGTTCTGGAGACCACGTCCCTGGGTCCCAGGAACAGCGTCACTGACACCTGCCAGGCCCCTTCTCTCCAAAGCCTCAGTGGAGGGGTGCTCTCACCCCCCCCCCTTTCTGTGTGCAGAGAGAACCCCTCCAAAGAGGGTGCTTCCAGGTAGCCGCCCAGACAGCACTGGGTCTGGTTGAGTCAGGAAAGCGCTGGGGGGCTTTTCTGCCGGGAGGCTCGGGCAGTGACGAGGGTTGAGCTCCAGGTTTCTCACTTTGGGTTTACAAGGAGACGACTCACAGACAACGGGGCGGGAGAAGAGGCCTAGTCAGCTCCCAAGCCCAACACTGAAACGTACTTCGTGTCCGTTTTTGACAGGGGAGACTCAGTCTTAAGCGCCAGCATCAGGAGAAGTTCATTACCTGAGTGAATGTGTAAGAAACCAAGCGAGTTCTCAGCAAAATCAGGGAGCCTCTTGCATTAGTAACACTGGCTGCCTCTGGGGCACGGGGAGGACGGAGGGTTGCTTCTCACCGACTATTCTTTTGCACCTTTTAAACTTTGAATCATATAAGTGTTACCTAGTCAAAATATTTTAACTTAAATCAGCTGAGCATACTGCTACTCTCAGGGTGGGGGAGGAAGCCTCTTGGTCTCTTGGTAGCATGCGTGTAAGTCTGACCTAGAAACTGGCTCCATCCACCAAAGCTGGCCTTTTTTCCCTGAGAACCAGGGCTTCTCAAATGTCACTGTGCACACAAATCACCTTGGAATCTTGTTGAAACGCAGGTTCCGATTTGGGTGCGGGGGGTGCTGGGACCTGCATTTCTAGCAGGCTCCAGTCCCTGGACCCCACTTTAAATAGTAAGGCTTGGCCGGGCGCGGTGGCTCACGCATGTAATCCCAGCACTTTGGGAGGCCAAGGCTGGCGGATCACCTGAGGTCAGGAGTTTGAGACCAGCCTGGCCAAGGTGGTGAAACCCCATCTCTACTAACACTACAAAAATTAGCCGGGCGTGGTGGTGGGCACCTGTAATCCCAGCTACTTGGGAGGCCGAAACAGGAGAATTGATTGAACCTGGGAGGCAGAGGTTGCAGTGAGCCGAGATCACAACACTGCACTCCAGCCTGGGCGAGAGAGCGAGACTCTCTCTCAAATAAATAAATAAAAAGCAAGGCTCTACAGTGATGGAGGGAGAGAGCAGCAGGTGGGTGTGGCACGGGACAGGTGGGGACGGCGGGAGGGGAATGAGGGCCTCCCTAACTCAGCCCGTTTACACCTGCTGGGTGGCACCATCCTTGATCTCGTTAGTAGTTCAGGCCCAGCCTCCGAGGAGGGCTGGGGAGACGGCAGGAGCTCGTCAGCGCCAAGGCAACTGCCTCTACCATCTGGGCAAGTCCATATTCCCCGAGCTTCCCAAGGCTGGCAGAGTCAGGTGGAGCAGAGGCCTCCCTGCCTCCCCTTACCCATCTTACCTAGACTGCCCCGGAGCTGGCTTCTGCCCCTAAGAGCCAGCTGCCTCCTGACTGCTCCAGTCCTTTCCTGGTTGCCTCCATGGCCACCTTTAAATCTTATCCTTGGGGCAAAGCCCAAATGTCCTCTTGGGTGTTGTCCAAGAGCTTTCTCCGAGCGACCACCGTTCCCGGCACGGATTTCTGAAACTCTGCTAGAGGCTAGTGGAGGGCCAGCTGGAGTGGCTGGGCCTGGCTGTGACGTCTCTGTTGGCTTTGGAGGAATTACACGTGTGCCCCTCTCCCTGAGGGCAGGTCAGTGTCTCGTTTAAGCACCTCTTGGGCGGGCCTAGCACACAGCATGCGTCGTCGTGTTTACTGCACGTATGAATGAGTGAAGGTGCAGCCAGGTTCAGGGACAATCCAAACATTCCACTTCCACTCAGGGCCCTGGCCTGCCCCTTTCCCTGGACTCCAGGGACTCCTCTTCTAGGTCTGAACCCCTCTGACCATCGGACGGCTCCCCTCCTCACTCAACGAAAAGCTTGCAGCAAGATCCCAAAGTGCAGGAGAGATGGCTGCGCCTGGAAGCCCCTGTCTCATGCAGGCACAGACTCCTCTTCCCAGTTCAGAGCTGCGGGTGGTTCCGGCCCCAACCTTCAGCGACACTGCTGGTAGCCAACAGCCCTGGCTACGTCTCCATTGTCTGCAGCTGCTCCAAATTCGCCTGTGCATTCTGCACATGGCCAGACCTGTGTGTGGGCGGGAGGGGGCGCACAGGGCAGAGAGGACTGTCGGGAGCCGGTGGGTAGGCCAGCCTCACCAGAGGCAGCACCGCTCCGCTCCGGGCAGCACCGCAGGCAGGCAGAGCATTCAGAGAGAGCGCGGTCCGCCAGGGCTCCTGCGGAAGCCCAGCATGCATAGATGCTCAGGCAGAAGCCTCTGGAGTTGCCCCCGCAAGGAGCAGCAGCAATTGCAGTGGCAGCTGGAGCGTGGGCCTGTGAGTCCGGAGCCTCCCACAGCCGCAGCGAGGCTCAGCCAAGACAAGCCAGGCAGTCGGGCTTCCCGCTTGCTCAGAATAGGAGCTCAAGTGAGCGCCCAGAAAGTAAGAGTCAACTCAGGGAGCACAGGAGGGCTGCCAGGCTCTGGGCCTACCCCATACAGACCCCTAACCTCCAGCCTCCTTGCCCCACTGCAGCCCCTGCCTCTCTCTCTCCTCACTCTTCTCCAGCCCAGTCTATTTCTTTTTTTTTTTTTTTTTTGAGACGGAGTCGTGCTCTGTCACCCAGGCTGGGATCTCAGCTCACTGCAAGCTCGGCCTCCCGGGTTCATGCCATTCTCCTGCCTCAGCCTCCCGAGTAGCTGGGACTATAGGCGCCCGCCACCTTGGCCAGCTAGATTTTTGTATTTTTTTAGTAGAGACGGGGTTTCACCGTGTTAGCCAGGATGGTCTTGATCTCCTGACCTTGTGGTCTGCCCATCTCGGCCTCCCAAAGTGCTGGGATTACAGGCTTGAGCCACCGCACGCGGCCCAGCCCAGTCTATTTCTTGCTCCTTCCCTGCCCGGGCCCAGCTCCCAGCTGAACGCTGCCAATTCCTGAACCAGCAAGGAACGAAAGCTGGGCCAGGGGAAAGGCCACCCAGGTCAGTGAGTACCTGGGGTGTGGTTTACAAGAGTCACAGAACCCCAGTCTGACTGAGCAGGAGGTGTCCAGCCCCCAGTGGTAGGGGAAAAAAAGGAAAACAAGGTACAGAAAGGGCCAGGCACCTGCTCACTGCACAGGCACTCTGCAAGGCAGACGCAGAGGAGGCCCGAGACAGGCCCCCCACCCAGCCAGACGCCCTCCCCACGCAGGCTGAGCTCGTCTGCAGAGAAGCCAGCATCCCCAGGAAGCGTGGCCCAAGGACCCCCCTGGCAGCACGGCCAGCACCCTCCCGAGGCCGGGGCAGCCCCAGAATCGCACACAGAAGAGGGGCTGGGGGGTCATCTGAGCACAGAGACGTTTGGCGAAGACAGAGTAACTCAGGAAAACCACATCCTACAGACACTGCTGGGATTCAAATCCCAGCGCTGCCATTCACCAGCTGTGTGACTTGAGCAAATTACTGAGACTTTCTGTGCCTCAGTTTCCTCATTTGTAAAATGGGGAAGATCGGTGTCTACCTCATTTAGTTGCTTAAATGACTTAACAAATACAGAGAGTACAGAGGGGTTCTGGGCAGAGAGTGAGTGCTGCGTAACAGGGCACTGTTATCATCTGAGTACTGGCATGGCACAGCCCACACCCCTGGCCAGCCAGGGACTCGGGAGCTAAGGGGGACCTTGGGGGCTAAAGCATCAGCAGCCTCTCCCACAGCCTCACCCTGCGTCCTCCACCCTGCTTCCTCCTCCCCGCTTCCTCCCACCACCCTGCATCCTCCACCCTGCTTCCTCCACCCTGTGTCCTCCACTCCGCTTCTCCACCCCACTTTTCCACCTCGTCTTCCTCCCCTAAGTGCCCTCCACTCCCAGGCTCCTCCGGAGTTTCGATGATTGATCTGAAACGATTTTGTTGACGGAAGCTGACGGGGAGCCGATTTGACGGGAGTTCGATTTGCCGATTTTGATTTGCCGATGCCGACTTTGCCGGATTGCCGATTTATGCCGAAGATTTTGCCGATTTGAGCCGATTTTTTTGACTTTTCATCGATTTTACTTTATCGACTTTTATTTCGTCTCGATTTTCGACTTTTTCAGATTTTGATTTTGCCGGATGGATGAAAGTTGATTTGAGCTGATGGAGCCGATTTTGACGCTTTTGACGCCGGATGCTGGATTTCGCCGATTTGCCGATTTTCTGGAGCCGATTACTTTTGCCGATTTCTGAGCCGATTTTTCGACGTGCTGGATTTTGTTTTTGAGCCGCCGGATTGATTTCGACGGAGTGCTGACGAAAACGCCGAAATTTCGACGCCGATTTGATTCGATTTGTCCCTCCACCCTGCCTCCTCTACCCTGCTTCCTCCAGCAGCACAGTCAGGACTGTGGTTGGGGTTCAGCCTGTGGCCTGGGTCAGGGCACACCCTATAACCCAGGGCTGGGGTTCAGGCCACAGCTGGAGTGCAGCAAGGTGAATGACACAGGCAGACCTGACACCCACTGTCCCAGGCTGTGGGGGCGCTGAGGGAGCACTAAGGTGTCTGCCCCAACTCCCATTCTGATCCCCGCTTCTCCAGAAAGCCTTCCTCAAAGGCCGAAGCCACAGCCCCTTCCCCTTCCCTTCCACCCACAGTCATCAGTGTTCCCCACCCATGCTGTGCTCTGCCACTCTGAACACACACACTCCACCAAACCCAGGGCCCAGGAAACTCCGGAAACAGCCTCTGCACAGAAGAAAATATCTGCTTTCCAGCCGGGCGCAGTGGCTCATGCCTGTAATCCCAGTACTTTGGGAGGCCGAGGCAGGTGGATCATCTGAAGTCAGGATTCGAGACCAGCCTGACCAACATGGTGAAACCCCGTCTCTACTAAAAATACAAAATTAGCCTGGCGTGGTGGTGCGTGTTTCTAATCCCAGCTACTCAGGAGGCGGAGGCAGGAGAATCGCTTGAACCCGGGAGGCGGCAGTTGCAGTGAGCCAAGATGGTGCCATTGCATTCCAGCCTGGGCGACTGAGTGAAACTTGGTCTTAAAAAAAAAAAAAAAAAAATCCGCTTTCCTTTCCTTTACTACTCCAGCTTCCCTCAGCCTCGGCCCACCAGGATCACCAAGTCCAAGAATCCCAAAACAAAAGTGCTGCAGACACCCATTTGATTCGTAAACCAGCTCTCTCATCTCCCAGATAGAGAAACCAAGGCCCAAGGAGGCCTGGGACTTGTCCAGAGTCAGGCGGAGCCTGTGAACTCCGTCTCCCACCCTGTGGCCCACAGCGCCCTCTCCTCCCACTGCTGCCGAGGCCGAATCCGGTTCTGTAGAGCATGTACTCAGAATACTGCTCCTCCCCAGGCCCTCCAGCCCCTGCGTCCCACCCCAGCTGTCAATATTCACATCAGGGTAAAGGCGCAAAGCCAGGGGGGCGCTCCACAGGGCTGCACTTGGACCGCGGCCTGAAAGCAGAACTGACCTTACTTCCTCGTATTTCCTGTCGCGGTAAAACTCTCTCTTTTTGATGAGGTAGATGAGTACCAGGTCGCAGAAGAAAGCCCCCTGCAAAAGAGGGGTGTCTGATTCAGAGTCCTAGACCTCCGAGAGCACTGCTCATTTGGGGCACCTTGTTGTTCGATCCTGCAACAGCCCCTAAGGGAGGCCTCACTGTCCCCATTTAACAGATGAGGAAACTGGGCTCAGGAAGGGGCACCCTTGTCCGAGACCTCAGAGCCGGTCCGTGGTGGAGCCCAAGCTGGACTGGAGCTTCCCCGGATCCCACAGGCCAGGCGCTCCCCGACCCCGCACCACCCAGACCCCGTCCAATCGTTCCTTCAACACGTTTGCTGGGCACCCAGCAGATGCCAGGGCCTGCACCGAGGTACAGGGAGGATCTGGACAAGAGAGGCTTCCTGGGGACTCTCCCTCTGGTGCTGGAGACAGGCGTGTCGATGACGACCCAGACGGGACTTGACTCAGCCTGGGGAGGGTCCCTATTCAGCCCTTAAGGACTAAAGAGGAGTTGATACAAGACGCAGAGGCGGAAGGACATTCGAGGGGGGAGGAACAAATGCCGCGGGGCCTGTGGAGAAGAGGGAGAGGCACGTCTGGAGAGGTGGATGGGGACCAGCCTGCTAGGTTTCTTAGAATGTTTCCCAGGCATTGATCCTCAGCCTTTAGGTGAGGCGGAGGCACCACAGCCCGAATTTTGGCATTTAGAAAGATCCCTGTGGTAGTGTGAGATGGGCTGGAAGGGTTCTAACCAACAAGGACGCTATGGTGCTGGTCAAAGAAAGATGACGGGTACCAGGTGTAGTGGCTCACGCCTGTAATCCCAGCACTTTGGGAAGCCAAGGCAGGCGCATCACCTGAGGCCAGGAGTTTGAGACCAGCCTGGCCAACATGGTGAAACCCCGTCTCGACTAAAAATACAAAAATTAGCTGGGCGTGGTGGCAGATGCCTGTAATCCCAACTACTTGGGAGGCTGAGGCAGGAGAATCGCTTGAACTCGGGAGGTGGAGGTTGCAGTGAGCCGAGGTTGCACCATCGCACTCCAGCCTGGGCAACAAGAGCGAAACTCCATCTCAAAAAAGACAAAAACAAACAAACAAACAAACCAACAAAAAGGAAGATGATGAGGTGGACGACCCCAGCTCAGCCCCTCGCACCCAAAACGTGCCCTTAGGACCAGAGCGGGTCATGCAATTGCCCCTGTCCTCCAGCAGAGGGCGACTCCACCCACAGCACAGGGCGGGGTTAGGGTCTGAATGACGGGGGAGGGTGGAGGTGGGAAGGGTCAGTGGAGGGACCAGCAAGGAATCCTGGTCCCCGGACCCTGGGTGCTGCACATCCATCCCCCAGATGCCAAAAATGTTGCTTACTAATTCCCTGCTCCCCAGAGACCAACCCCAAACCTAACCTTGACCACTACCTCTTTCTGCACCATTACCTCCAGTTCACAGGTCTGTCCCCAGAGGATGCTCCGACTTAACTCACCAGAAAATGATGACTGGGCTGGGCGCGGTGGCTCACGCCTGTAAGCCCAGCACTGGGAGGCTGAGGTGGGCGGATCACCTGAGGTCAGGAGTTCACCTGAGGTCATGGCCAACATGGTGAAACCCCATCTCTACAAAAATACAAAAATTAGCCAGGCGTGGTGGCGCGTGCCTGTAATCCCAGCTACTCAGAAGACTGAGGCAGAAGAATTGCTTAAGCCTGGGAGGCAGAGGCTGCAGTGAGCCAAGATCGTGCCATTGCACTCCAACCTGGGCAACAGAGCGAGACTCCATCTCAAAAAAAAAGAAAAAGAGAAGCGATGGGTGAAGGTGGGCCTCCCTCTAAGAAAGCAACAGGCGCAAACATCTGGGACCCTCCCAGCGACTGTCTGCAGCTAGGGATCCATGTGGGGCTCACTTTTCTTGACCCCCTCCCAGGAGCGTGGTCTCTTTTGAGTCCTGGTGCAGGACACAATTTTCCCGGCCTCAACAAAAGTCACCCCGGGTCCCGATGGACTCCTCCAGTGGGGCTGTCCTGCATGCACGGGCAGAGGAATGAGGGAAGAGGCCGCCGGAAACCTGGGAAAGGGACCTGCTGGGATAGCCACCAGCCACCCACTGACCATTCCCATGGCTTTCAAAAACTCCAGAAGACCAAGGGGCAGCGCAGACTCGGGACGCCGTTCCCTGCCCTCAGGACTGGACGCCGTTCCCTGCGCTCAGGACCAAGGGGCAGCGCAGACTCGGGACGCTGCCTCCTGCGCCAGACCAAGGCAGCGTGCAGAGACTCAGGGACGCTGTTCCCTGCGCCAGACTGGACGCCGTCCCCGCGCCAGGACTAAGGGCAGCGCGAGACTGGACGCTGTTCCCTGCCTCAGACCAAGGCATGACTCAGGACGCCAGCACCTTGCGCTCAGGACTGGACGCCGCTCCTGGGCGCCAGGGACCAAGGCAGCGCAGACTGGGACGCTGTCTCGCGCCAGGACCAAGGGGCAGCGTAGACTCGGGACGCTGTTCCCTGCGCTCAGGACCAACGGGCAGCGCAGACTCAGGACGCCTTTCCCTGCCCTCAGTGCCTGCGCCTCCTCCCCTGCAAGCCCCTCTCGGCCCCACTGAAGGGCCACCTCCAAGGAAGAGTCACAGGGCCGTCTTCCCTGCCTCTCAGCCTTTCATTCGGGTGGTTCTCAGCCAGCTGCTATTCTGCCCCATCACAACTGCAGGGGAGGGTGCCCCTGACATTTACTGGGTAGAAACCGGGAACGCTCTTAAACATCCTACAACGGGCCGGGCGCGGTGGCTCACGCCTGTAATCCCAGCACTTTGGGAGGCCAATGACGGAGGATTGCCTGAGCCCAGGGGTTCAAGATCAGCCTGGCCAACATAGTGAGACCCCATTTCTACAAAAAATTTAAAAATTAGCCACGCGTGGTGGTGCACCTGCAGCCCTGGCTACTGGGGAGGCTGAGGCGGGAGGATCGCTTGAGCCCAGGAATTCAAGACTGCAGTGAGCCATGATCATGCCACTGCACTCCAGCCAGGGTAACAGAGTGCCTGGGTAACCCTGTCTCTGAAATCAACATCCTCAGGGTCTGGGGAAATACATATTATCAGACTGGAAAAGTGTGAAATATGAAATAGAAAACAAAACAAACACATCCTACAACATCCAGGACAGCCCTCTGTGCATCGTAGAATGTTTAAAGGCACGTCAGAGGATGTGTGTAAGACCACAGCAAAGAATTATCTGACCCAAAAAGCCAGCAGCACTCAGGCTAAGAAACTGTCTGCAGCCTAATCCTGCCTTTTTTTTTTTTTTTTTTTTTTTTGAGACGGAGTTTTGCTCTTGTTGTCCAAGCTGGAGTGCAGTGGTGCGATCTGGGCTGACCGCAACCTCTACCTCCCGGGTTCAAGCGATTCTCCTGCCTCAGCCTCCTGATTAGCTGGGATTAAAGGCGCCTGTCACCACACCTGGCTAATTTTTGTATTTTTAGTAGAAACGGGGTTTCTCCATGTTGGTCAGGCCGGTCTTGAACTCCCAACCTCAGGTGATCCGCCCGCCTCAGCCTCCCAAAGTGTTGGGATTACAGGTGTGAGCCACTGCGCCCGGCCTAATCCTGCCCTCTTTTAGCAGAAGTAGAGATGGAGACTTTAGAAGTTCAGGGACTCACCTGGGATCCCAGGAATATCCCAGCCATGCCTTGGCTGGGGACTGACTCAAACCCACCCACAGCTGCAGAGCTGCCGGCGTATGCCTCCCTGGCTCTGGAAAGAGACTCGGGCTGTCACTGCTACCTGGGGACAGCTGGCAGAGCGCGAAATCCCAGAAAGCCCTCTTTTCCCACGCCCATTCTGATCTTGCCAGCTCTGGTTCTTTCTGGGGGCACTGGGACATGTTCCTCCTGAAGTGCAGCTGCCAGGGGAGAGGGTGGGAAGCGGGTAGGGAGGGGAGGTACTCACAGCGCCCATGAGTGCCACCCCAGAGCCCACGTTGATGATGGTGGGGATGATACTGAACTTCCCTGCCTGGAAGACAGAGACAAGGCGAGTGAGCCAGGCAGGTTGGACAGTGGGGCCTCCAGGGACCCTCCCAACGTACCCCGCCCCCCCGCCCCCTCCTGCCCAGCCTCAGAACAGAGGGGCCCCCAGGGACCTTCCCAACATCCCCTGCCCCCCACCCAGCCTCAGAACAGGAGAATGCACAGCGGGGCCCCCAGGGACCCTCCCAACATCCCCCGCCCCTCCACCACCCAGCCTCAGAACAGGAGAGGGCACACACACCTTGCCGTTCACCATCACATCGAAGCGGATCCCGTAGGCTTTCATCAGGGTGCGGAACTCCACCCCGGCCGCGTCTCGGTAATATCTGGCAAATCTGAGGGAGGCAGGAGCCCGGGGAGGCCTCAGCCTGCCTGGCCTTCCCTCTTTTGGCAGCACCGATGTGGCTGCTCTGGGGACTTAGAAGGACTCCCGGGACCCTGACTCTGAGCAGCCCCAGGAGCGGCTTGCAGACCCTCTCACCGAGCCAAAAACAGAGACACATGCAACTCTTTGAAATCCCTGCCAAACATTCCCTGAGGGGCAAGGGCCTCCCCGCCCACTCTGAGCAAGCCCCGGGTCGCCGAGGCGCGGATGGAACGGATGCAGCAGAGGCAGTAAGACTTGGCTTCACCAAGAGAACAGGCAAAGGGGTGCTCTCCTCTCCCGGGGCACCCCCAGCTTTGGTCGCTGGCCGCTCTGCTGGGGCCCACACCTCTCCTCGGCCATCTGTCCCTGCACCTCCCGCTCTGACGCCCACCCCCAGGAAGGGGTCTCATGGTGCCGGCACCCAGAGAAGTGCCACTGATCATGGCCAGGTCACAAGGGGGCACAGGCAGCGGTTACCTGAAGTTGTACCCAGAGGAGGCAGAGTTTGAAAGCTTATTGTCCAGACGGCTAAAAGAATAGTGAGGGTGGCACTCAGAGGCAGCCTTGTCGAGATCACAGTTCCATTCAATATTAATTCCTATCACACCACCCTTGATAAAAGAGAGACGACGGTCAGCACACAGAGCTTTCCGGAGACCGACAGCATCCCAGGCCAGCCCTTCACCGGCACTGGACAATAGGAGGAGGTGCTCAGGCACAAGGTCAGCCCCTCAAGACCACCCTTCAGGAGGCTTAGTCCCCCCATGGAGTGGCTGAGAACACTGCATCGCCCCAGCCCCAGGGCTGCCTCCCTCATTCTTCAGGGAGAAGGGAGCCACCCAGGGTGGGCATCTCCTCTGGACAGGCACTTCACACTCCAGCCAGGGTGTGCCAAAGGGGGTCCTTCTGCCTCACCTTCAGCTGGTGCCTCAAGGACTCAGAACTGCACAGCAGGTGCCAGGGCTGTCTCTCACTGAGTGCCCGTGGTCTGAGTGCTGTGACAGCCTGCCTGTGTGCCACAGCCAATTCTGAAAACAATAAGTCCCTGGGGGCAGGTGACTTTGCAGAGCCACCCTCGCCCCAGGAGTCCCGTCCACACGTCCACACCCTCTTCCTCGGAGAGCCAGTCCCAGCGCCCCCAGGCCCTCAGGGAGGGCTCCCTTCGTGCATCCCACCCACCTCCAGGGCTATATCCTGGAAGTCGCTCCCAGCCCAGCGGATCACGGATCCCAGTCGGAAGATGGGGCAGTAGTGGTTCTTGGGGCCAAAGTGGCAGGATTTCAGGAAAGATCTGTCCTTGACGTCCATCACATTGCTCCTGGGTGGAGGCCACAGGCAGCCGAGAAATGAGGTAAGACTTGATGTTCCCGGGCCTGGCCACGAGTCACTCTGTCCCTCACCAACCTGAGTCCTGACACCTCCCTGCAGCAGCACCCTACTTAACAGCAGGGCGAAGGGGCGCCCCAGTGTCACCCACCGTTTATTCACATGCAGACATCACACACACACACACACGCACACACACACACATACACCCCAGGCACAGACCCAAGGAGGGCCAGCCTAGGCCCCTCGTGGACTAAGGCCCACCCCTGGCCCCCAATAGCCAAGCCCACATACTTGGAGAAGTTGAATTTGGGAAAACGGATGTGGTTCTTTATGAAAATGGTGAAGTCTTCGGCCTCCTTCAGGACTGGCTCCCTGAAAACCAACCCAGAACAGCCTGTCCAGGAGGCCCCACCCCGGTGCCCCTTCCCCAGGCCTAGGCCAGTGTGAGGCCTGTTCCTTGGGTCCCCTGGAGCCTCTGCCAAGAACAGTTAATTTGCTCAGGCTGGGGAGGTCGTTGGGCCTTGTTGGGACAGCCTGACTTCTCCCTCAGCATGAGGTTCCCAGAGTGCACACCCTCAGGCTGGGACCCAGTGCCCGGGGCCGGGAAACCCCTCAGGGTCCTGAGGCTGCAGCCACTCACACCGGCCTGGGGCTTGTCTCCACGGGGCACCAGGCAAAGATCTCACAGGTGCCTCTGGCCGAGTTCTCTTTCAGCAGGCAGCGGCCAGTCTTCACTCCTGCAGGGGTGGGACAGGATCAATGCCAGGAGCCTCCCACTCCAAGTCCTCCTTCAACCCCTGGCCGCTCCAGGCCCTCACCATTTCCAGCTGCAACCGCCTCCCCAGGGTGGCAGTCACTGTCCTTGGAGCACATGCCATCAGGAATGCCTTCATTCTGCCGGGAGAGAAGGAGCACCTGGATGTGGGGGGGATCCCCCCAGCTGAGATCCGAGTCCCACTCTGGGAGTTAGAATAGGGGTTCTTCTCTGACCTGGGCCACACACACTTTGAGAACCTGCTTCCTCCCCATACAATTCAGGAGCCACACACGGGCACACTCAACCTCCCGAGACCCTCGGAGTGGACAGACACCCTTGCTTCAGAAGACAGTAGACCCCAACCACGGCCGGTGGCTCTCCCACCCCCACGCCAGGGCCCCTCACCGCGTCAAACCTCAGCACAGACGTTCTGCCGCTGGTTGGGGGTCACAATCAGGTTGGTGACCACAAAAAAGACGTTCTCTCCCTAAGGAACCAGAGAGGCACTAAGGAACCTCCTCCCGCCCTCTTAAGGTCCACCCCCGCCTTCCCAGCATTACTTGGAAGAGGGTGGTCCCTCTGCCTGGGTACTGGGCATAATGGGGCCACAAAATCGGTGGACTCTGCCCACCTGTTCATGGAGCCCACAGTCCCCGAGTAGATGCCTATTGATATATCTCCTCCAGACTCACAAACCCCCACTGCCCCAGGATCCGGAAGAAGCGGGGGCAGGGCTCAGGCTGCCCTGGTCCTGGCCAACTGTGAACAGGCTGGAGAGCTATTCCCAGAGGCAGTGACTTAGAAGTGGGGTTCTCTGTGCCAGCCCACCTGACTCACAAGGACCTGAAAGTCCTCTGGATCCCATTTGTTCTCAACAGACTCAGAGAGAATAGAGCAGTTGCCCGCGGCACAGTCAAAGAGGGGTTTGGCTTGGGAGGTAGGATCTGGACAGGGTCGCTCTCTGCAAGCCCCAGCAGCTGTCTTGGGCCAAGGGAGATGATGGGTGGGGGTCCCTGGGGGTCCCTGGGTATCCAAGAAGCTTGCGGTGTGTGACCCACCCGAACCAGGCAGGCCCTGCCAGCCCTTGCCACAGTGCTAGGTGGGGACTCAGACCTGGGCCGGAATGACGTAGTCGGCGACATCCCAGATCCGCTCCCCGAGATCCGAGGTGTTGGTGAAGGCCACGCCCTTGACTTTGGTGATGACAGCACTCTGCAGGGAGGTGTCGATGTCTTGGTAACCCTTCTTTACTAGGAACACCCATCTGTGGGAAGGGGGCCGGTTTGTAAGCATCAGCCACACTGCTGCCTTCAGGGAGCTCTCCCAGGCCTGGGGTCAGGTACGAGTCACAGCAACTCTTACTTGAGGTGGGGCTGGCTCAGAGCTCCACCTGTCCCACCAGCTCCTGGGCAGGGGCCAGCTCCCACTGCTGACTAAAACGCAGTCCTGCAAGCAGCAGAGGCGACAAGCAACCCCACAGATGGGGGCTCTAAAGAGGCAAAGACCACAGTCCGCTCAGAGGCCCCAAGTGGACAAGCCTGGGCTGAAACCAGCTCAACCACATACCGGTTTGGTGACCCCAGGCAAGCCAGTTTCCGATACATAACAGGGGGTGACAGTGCCTCCCTCTGGGGTTGTGATGATGGTTAGATGAAATGGTGCCTAACCTGAAACCAATCACGATGAGACCTCAAACAAACCCAGACTGAGGGGCACTCTACAAAATAAGAGTACAGGCCAGGCACGGTGGCTCACGCCTGTACTCCCAGCACTTTGGGAGACCAAGGAAGGAGGATCGCTTGATCCCAGGAGTTTGAGACCAGCCTGGGCAACATAGTGAGACTCCATCTCTATGAAAAATAAAAAAGTAATCTAGGCATGGTGGTACCAGCCTGTTATCCCAGCTACTTGGAAGGCTGAGGCGGGAGGTTCCTTTGAGCCTGGGAGGTCAAGGCTGCAGTGAGCCGTGATTGTGCCACTGCACTCCAGCCCGGGTGACAGAGTGAGACCCAGCCTCAAAAACAACAAAATAATGAAATAAGAGTACAAATCCCATACTTTTTGACACCAAAAACACACGCAATAAAAGAAAAAGTAGGTAAGTTGGACTTCATAAAAATTTCAAACTTTCATGCATCAAAAAACCCACTCAAGAAAATGAAAAGGCAACCCACAGAATATGAGAGAACACATCTGAAATAATGCATCTGGTAAGGGTTTAGTATCCAGAAGATATTTTAAAACTCTTATAATTTCACAATAAAAAGGCAAACAATCCAATTGAAAAATGAGCAAAGGGCCGGGCGCGGTGGCTCAAGCCTGTAATCCCAGCACTTTGGGAGGCCGAGACGGGCGGATCACGAGGTCAGGAGATCAAGACCATCCTGGCTAACACGGTGAAACTCCGTCTCTATTAAAATACAGAAAAAATTAGCCAGGCGTGGTAGTGGGCGCCTGTAATCCCAGCTACTGTGGAGGCTGAGGCAGAATCATCGCTGGAACCCGGGAGGCAGAGCTTGCAGTGAACTAAGATGGCACCACTGCACTCCAGTCTGGGCAACAGTGTGAGACTCCACCTCAAGAAAGAAGAGAAGAGGAGAAAAGAAAAGAAAGAACAGAGAAGAGAAAAGAAAAGAAGAAAAAGAAAAAGAAAAGAAAGAGAAAAGAAAATGGGGCCGGGCGCGGTGGCTCAAGCCTGTAATCCCAGCACTTTGGGAGG